>NC_091849.1:30634250-30943239 GCF_037783145.1 Equus przewalskii
GCCCCTATAAGAAGAGGAAGAGACCAGAGCGCCCTCTCTCGGCCATGTGAGGATACAGCGAGAAGGCGGCCACCTGCAAACCAGGAAGGGGGTTCCCACCAGACTCTGCATCTGCCAGCACCCTGATCTTGGATCTCCAGCCGGCACCCTGATCTTGGATCTCCAGCCCACAGAACTGTGAGAGAAACGTTTGCTGTTTAAGCCGCCCAGTCTGTGGCATTTTGCTGCAGCCCACGCCGGCCAAGACAGCTGCCAATGGTTACTGAGGACCCGGCCTTGCTCTCAGGTTTTCTGGCACTGCCTCAGCCCCTGATATTTTTTAATCTCACGGAGGGAGGAGGGAGCACCGCTAATGACTAGGGTTGAATTTCCTCCCAGTTGGGCAGGTTGGGGCACAGAGCAGATTCCATTTGATTGAGAAAAAATAAGGAATGTGACATTTCATGGACATTTCATAACCAAAAATAATAAACATAACATGATTCTCAAGTTATCTGGAACAATTTATGGCTTTCTTTTTTTTGCATTGTGGGTGCCTGTGTCCATTAAATACTAGCATTTTTCATGGCAGGATGTTCCTGAAATATCTCCAGGTTTGGAATTTATTTTTTAATTTTTTACAAAAAGAAGGACATGGAAACAGAGGCAGGGCTTGCTCAGAAAAATAAAACCCAATTATTTTTTTTTCCTTTTTCTCCCCAAAGCCCCCCAGTACATAGTTGTATATATTTTTAGTTATGGGTCCTTCTAGTTGTGGCATGTAGGATGCCGCCTCAGTGTGGCCTGATGAGCGGTGCCATGTCCTCGCGTAGGATCCGAACCTGCGAAACCCTGGGCTGCCGTAGCGGAGTGCGTGAACTTAACCACTCAGCCATGGGGCCAGACCCAAAACTCAACTATTTTTGATGTGTGTCCCTTATTTCTTGCTTACTGAATATCTGCTCTCTGTATTTCTTTGATGTTAAAAATCATATGGATTCTTAAAAATTCTAATCTTTTTCCCTATCAAATTTTTCCTGGATTTTTCCTTTTTTTTCCTCGCTCTGTTTCTGTTCAGAAATTGGTCTGTCTTCCCGGTTCACCAATTGTGCTTTCTGCTATTTCTAACTCATTACTAACCTATCTATTGAGTTTTTTTTTTTTTTTAAGATTGGCACCTGAGCTAACAACTGTTGCCAATCTTTTTTTTTTTCTGCTTTATCTCCCCAAACCCCCCATACATAGTTGTATATCTTAGTTGTGGGTCCTTCTAGTTGTGGCATATGGGATGCCGCCTCAACATGACCTGACGAGCAGTGCCATGTCTGCGCCCAGGATCTGAACCCTGGGCCGCTGCAGCAGAGCACCGGAACTTAACCACTCGGCCACGGGGCTGGCCCCTATTGAGTTTTTAACATCAGATTTATTTTTTTATTCCTGAATTTGCATTTGATTGTTTTATAAAATTCAGTTTTGTGGTGAAAATTTTAACATAGTTTTTCCATCTTTTCCTCTATTTCTGTGAAACTATTAATCATAGTTCTTTTAAAGCCCCTGGCTAACCAAGCAATATTTGGATCACTTGTGTGTCTGTTTTTATTGCCCGTTTTTCTCTTGGTTTTCATTCTTATGGTCGTATCTCTTGCCATGCCTACTGATTTTGATTTAATATTAAACATTGTTTATAAAAACTGTGGCTTATCCAGATGATGACGTCTCCCACTACAGAGTGTTCACCTTTTCCTCTGCTAAGGAGAGTGGAAGCTCACCACATTGGTCCCATTGGTGACATGGCTGTGCGAAGGCTGAATTGCGGTTATTTATTTAGCTAGTTTTTACTGCTGTAGTCTACCTCTGTTTGTCCTTGTTCCGAGGGTATGGATCTACAAGGCTTTCAACTAAAACCATAGTCTATTCACTGGGAATCCTTCCCCTGGTGGGTCCCTAACTCTAATCTGTAGTATTCAAAGATCTGAAAGACCCTGGAAACAGTTTTTCAGAGATTTCTGCCCCCAGCCCTATGTACCTTCAAAATTCGGCAAATGTCTTGAGGGGATACTGGGATTTTGAGACCTGTTATAGCTCCAGTTTTGTCACCCTAACTCCACGGCACTCTGCCTGAGTCAAACTCAGGTTCTCAGCCTTTTTTGCCTGAGCCCAGAGTAGGCAAATACCCCCAGGAAAAAAGCAGCTTCAGATCATTAGCTCGCATTTTGTACGTTCTCCCTTCTTTAGAATTTTAACTTCCTTTGTACGAATTGCATCCTCAGATCTCTGGTGATCATAAACGTTGTTTCATCTGGCTCTTCTAGTAGTTTTTTGTGGTGACGTTAGTTTTGCCACAAACTACTCTAGCCGGCCCAAATTGCAAGTTTTCTTGTTTGTTTTTTAATGATCTTTCGAAGCAGCATTATTTTTAAAAAATTCTTTCTTTTTTATTATTAATTAATTAATTAATTTATTTTTAAGGAAGATTAGTCCTGAGCTAACATCTGCTGCCAATCCTCCTCTTTTTGCTGAGGAAGACTGGCCCTGAGCTAACATCCATGCCCATCTTCTTCTATTTTATGTGGGACGCCTGCCACAGCATGGCTTGACAAATGGTGTGTAGGTCAGCACCCAGGATCCAAACCGGCAAACCCCAGGCCACCAAAGTGGAACATGCAAACTTAACCGCTATGCCACCAGGTGGCCCCCTAAAATTTTTTATTTTTAAAAAATTGTTTACTTATTTTATTGAGATATAATCAACATATAACATTATATTAGTTTCAGGAAATGTTTTTAGTAGAGATTACATTTGTGTAGTTCAAAGTGAAAACGATATCCACAGGTACATAAGAAATATCCCTGCCACATCCTCATCCTCTTTGTTCTCCTTCACTGCCCAGATAAGTAACCATTTTTATTATAATAGTGCCTTATTTATCCTTCCAATGTTTCTTTATGCAAGTATAAATTCTTTTTGTATGTGTGTGAGCAAGATTGGCCCTGAACTAACATCTGTTGCCAATCTTCCTCTTTTTGCTTGAGGAAGATTGTCCCTGAGCTAACTTCTGTGCCAATCTTCCTCTATTTTATGTGGGATGCTGCCACAGTGTGGCTTGACGAGCAGTGCTAGGTCTGTGCCTGGGATCTGAACCTGCGAACCCCGGGCCACTGAAGTGGAGTGCATGAACTTAAGCACTATGCCACTGGGCTGGCCCCAATATAAATACTTTTATTTCCTCCTTTCTTACACAAAAAAGTATATTATATACATTCTGCTCCTTCGTTTTTTAATTTTAACTGAATATTCTGCATATCCTTCCATATCAGAGAGCATAAACCTCTTCCTCATGCCTTTTCTTTGTTTTTTATAGCTGCATAGTATTCCATTGGTAAATATAGCAGGGTTACGTGTTCAACCAGTCCGCTATTGCTGGACACTTGGATAATATTACAATATAATAAGTTGTTGTTACAAATAACACCATAACAACTAACCTTATACCTAAGCAAGTTTGCGTTTCTGTGGACAAATCTGTAGGATGGATTCCCATAAGGGGGATTTCTGGGTCAAAGGGTAAATGCATTTTTAATATTGGTAGATACTACAGGTTCTGTTCCGTGGGCTTGTGCCATTTGCACTACTGCCAGCAACGTATAGGACACTCTGTTTCCTCTCAGCCTCACTCACACACTGTGATGTCAAACTTTTGAATTTTTGCCAACCAATGAAAGATTTAAACAAGTTTAACATGGATGCACGTAGGCTGTTTCTCCTTTCTGCATTTCCCTAAGAACATCCTCAGACTTTTCTTTCATGTCAGACACCTTAATTAGTTCCATCTTTTCATCCCTCAGATTGGCCATTTTCATGTTTCCTTCACTATCATCACAGTTATGAAAGATTTCAGCCAGGGTTGGTAGGTTAAGTAACTGTGTTCCACATTGGATATTGCAATAAAATCACCAGCTACAGTTGGCCTGAATTGTTTTAGATGGAATTGGTCTCAGGTTAAAAAAAAAGTTTTGTTATTCTTTTTGTATCATTATTCTCTAAGTTTATATATCTTTTCCAAATATTTCTTTGTGTTTATGTAATAAAACAAACAAAAATTAAAAGAATTATTTTGTCCACAGAGAACCCAAGCCTTCCTGAATAGAACTGGAAATAGTTAAAGGAGAAGAAAAGGCCTCCATCACGGCATGTCTTTGACAGTCGTCCCCCTCCCCCCGCTGCCTGGCAGGCTCTCTGTTATACTGTTTAGGACACAAATGACCCCCTGTTCTGCTGGAGGACCTTTCAGCCACGGCAGGGGCCGTAGAGAGACTGCTTCCTCTCTTGTTTTGCCCACTCCTCCAGCTGGCCGCAAGGCTTGTTCAACTCTTTCCTATGGATGGTTTTGTAGACTATCTAGAAGTAGGAAATGGAGGAGACGGTCCATAAGTTCCAGGCCACCTGTTATACTGTCCACCTGGAACCTTCATGGGAAAGCTGCATGAAACAGAAAGCCGACAATAAAATGGCTTAAACAAAGTAGATATTTATTTCTCTCTATTGTCCACGAGGTCTGAGATGGAAAGTCCAGGAAAGATGTGGGGGTTCCCTGAGCATCATGGACCTGGGTTCCCATCTTTCTGCCCCATCATCCTAGTGTGCTTGCTTCCATCTTCAGGGTTGCCTCATGGTCCAAGATGGCTCCAGGAGCTCCTCACCACTCCAGTCCATTTGGAGTCCATGATGTTCCATTGTCAAGGTCCTAAGGTCTCCTGAAGGCAAGGGCTCCTCTGCTTGCCCACAGGTTTGGGTACAGAGATTTTTGTGGTGCCAGGGAATTTTTTCCTGAGGTGCCCCAGGCAGACTTTCTCCTCTGAGGCCTGGCCTCCAGGTGCCTGGGGCTATGGAGCTGGGAAGGACCTCAGCCCCGTGAGGGATCCCCGCACCTCAGTTCCTTTCCAGTCCAGAGACTGTCTTTCTCCTGGCTGTCCCCAAAGGCGCTGGACTTTAAACACACCCTGCCATACTGTTAATCCTTTCAAGGAGGTCCAGTTTCCAGCAAAGAAAAGCCTGACAGGAAACTTGTCTGCAAGGAACTTCTGAGTTCAGGCTTCCCCAGGCGAGGGGGTCTAAAGTCCTTTCTCCCGGCTGGGAAGGAGGTGGTGATGAGTGAAGGGAAGGGAGGTAAGGTTAAGCGAGGAAAAAACAGGGAAAACAAAACACAAATCAGTTTCGTAGTAAATTATCCTGCCACCGTCTCTCAGTCCGAGTCTTTGTGTTCTCCTCTCAAATTGACTCCCTCTACTGGTGGCAGTGTTAAGGTGGCAGGTTCGCACATCAACCAGGCACCGGGAGGGCTGTGGGCTGAGGCCGGGAACAGTCAGGTCAAGGTGAGAAAGCCTGGGCTTGTTCATGTTAATAAACTGAAGGTGAAAGGGAACTAGCAGGAATAAGTTTTTTGATAAAAGTTGAAACTGGGAAATCCGCTGGAGACACTGAAGGGGAGAGAAGGAAGGGTAACTGGGAGAGGGAATGAAGGATTGGGCAAGGCCACTCCTAAGGAGGGGCAGCCTTCTAGCCTTTAGTGCTATGGCCTTGTTGCCAAGGCCATTTGTACCCTACCCTTGTCTTCTTAAGGGATGCTGGCCATGTAGATGGCTCCTCCTGCAAGTAGAACCTCTATGCTGGGGGGCTTGCTCTGGCCCAGGAGCATTGCCCGTGGGTAGGGCAGCCTCGAGATGCTGGGCTATCACAGCCCTGAGGGTGGCCCTTACTACAGTGGGATTTGGTGGATAAGTGCCCAGCTTCCTGTGGGTAGGTGATTCTGAGGCGTGCTCTATACATCTCTTGGGGGTCCCCCGTGGTTTGAACCCCAGTGGCCCACAGGGTGTGCATTCATGTATCCCATATTGGCCTCCATCCTTTCTCTGTCTCTACTCTACTCCTCTATCAATGATTCCTGGGATTTCCTCACAAATAACCTCCTCACCCTCAAATCTGTCTCCGGATCTGCTTCTGGAGGAACCCAAGCAAAGACAGACTTGTGTGAAATCCTCTGGACTCATTGGAACACCTCTGAAATGCATAAAATAAAATACGTAGGATTAAAAGGAAATCAATTATATCAAAATGTGATTCTAAGTATGGACTACGTAGGGGGGTCTATGAACCCCAGATCACACATGACTGCTAAGGGTCTTCTCCGTAGGCTCAGTGAACACGTCTAGGACTCCAGGGAGGGGACAAACTGGAGGCAGGAGGAGGAGAGCTCAGCTTTCAGCCAGAGGCCCATAGTGGGAGGCCCCAAGGAAACTCTCTATCCAAACTTAGTAAAGCCAAAGGCAGACCCAGAAAGGGAAAGAAGAGACAAAGAGATGGGAAAGAAGATGGAAGTGAGGCAATTGGAGGGGGAGGAAGAGAAAGCAGAGAGGGAGGAGGAGTGCTTTGAGAAGACAAAAAGCTGAAGAGGGTGGTGAGACATATGTGAGAGCATCTCTGAGCTTCAGGTTGGGGAAGCCTGGTTTTTCTGGTGCCTCAGGCTGGGCCCAGGCAGGTTACCTTCCTACCTAGCTACCTTCCTAGCTGTTCTTCCAAGTGAACTCCTTCTACTAGTCTCTTGTCTCCTCCCCCTTCTCCCTTGCAAGCTTGGCTTGTGTGGAATGCTGCTCACCACCCTCAGGCAGCTGGGGACTGAGATAACTCCCTCCCTGGAATGTAGAAAATCTGGGGGGCTGGGGGGAGAGAGGTGGAGTGAATGTTCCTTGGAGCTGAACATCTGGGGTCTGGCCAGGCTCCATCTCTGAAAGGGAGGGGTATGGGGGGGCTGCAGGTCTTAGTGAGGGGTCCCTGAGGCACTACCATGTCCCACATCCCTGCCCAGATTTGCAGTGACTGCTTCCCAGAAGACTCAGCTCATGGAAGAGAAGGTGCAGAAGCCACAGCCCGCCGGCCCTGCTGCAAAGCTGGGACCCTCGGGACTGGACGTGCGGAGATCTGTCCAAGGGCCTCCAGAGATGCCCTCCCATTCCTCGGTCTCTCAGCCTTCATTGGGGACATCATTTTCCTCGTTATCCTTCAATGGAGAGATTCAGGAGCAACATCCTGGAGCCCAAGGAACCCCAGCCTCACCTCCTCCCATCTTCCACACTCCCCATCAGCAGTGTCTGGGGTGGGGGTGTGGGGACACTACTGGCCCAGCATTTGGTGCTCAGCCCCTTGTTCCTCTGGCAAGAGCTTCTCTCAAGTACTTCGATTTCGTGATCTTCCTCAGCTGTTGCTCAAACTGTCGACTTGCAACTTGACACCACGAATGTTGATTATAAGAAATATTTGCTGACCTTTTTTTTTTCCAAATAAAAAAGATGTTTGTCCACTTAAAGTTTTAAACTACGTTTTTCATAAGAGGTTGACGGTTGAGTTTACCCACCAACTTTGTGATAATTAACCAGCTGTCTATGACCTTTGCTGATCTAGTTCAACCCATTATATAAGACTGACTGTGCTCATCTCTCATAATTAAGGATATTCGGTTAAACAAAAAGGAGATAATAAGTGAATTCCTCATTATATATAAAAAAAGTTGTTTTATTTCATATAAAGAAAGGACTCTAATAAACTAATTTTAAAATACAAGGCAGAACGCAGATTCCCCATGGCTTTTAAACAAAAATTATTTTATCGAGGTCATATTGGCTTACAACAGCATGTAAATTTCAGGTGTACATCACTATATTTTAGTTTCTATATAGACTGCACAGTGTTCACCACCAATAGCCCAGTTTTTATCCATCACCATACATATCTGCCCCTTTATCCCTTTCGCCCTCTCCCTACACCGCTCCCCTCTGGTAACCACTAATCTATTCTCCTGATCTATGTGTTTGCTTGTTTATCTTCCACATATGAGTGAAATCATATGGTATTTGTCTTTCTCTGTCTGACTTATTTTGCTTAGCATAATACCTTAAGGTCCATCCGTGTTGTTGCAAATGGAATGGTTTTGTCTTTTTTAAAGGCTGAGTAGTATTCCATTGCATTTATATACCACATCTTCTTTATCCATTCATCTGTTGTTGGGCACTTGGGTTGCTTTTTGAGTGTGGCTGGGGGTGGGCATGGAGTGGTGTGGGTAAGAGGAAAGGGAGGCGGGGAGGGAGCAGTGGAAGGCTCCCCGTCTCAAGTGGAGGAGCTGTTTTTCACTTTGGAGATGAGATGCTATATATGCCTAAAGGAGCTTTTATGCTGGTTAAGAAGTCTGAATTTCTGTCTTTTTCTCCAGAGTGACAGGGATTTCTGATGGGGGCTGGGGGCAGGGATGTGGTGGGCGTTACAATAACATGACTTGATTCAGGAGTGTAATGGGGTTCTTTGTTCCAGAGAAACAGAACCATATATAGATGTATATATAGTATATATCTCTTATTGTTTTTCTCTCTATATCCTATTGGTTATTATACATATATAATACACAATTATGGAAGCTGAGAAGTCCCGTGATCTGCTGTCTGTAGCTAGAGAACCAGGAAAGCTTGGTGGTGTAACTCAGTCTCAGTCTGAAGGTCTGAGACCTAGAGCACCAAAGTCCGAGGGTGGGAGAAGATGGATGTCCCAGTGTGGGCAGAGAGTGAAGTCACCTTTCCTCCTCCTTTTTATTTTCTTCAGGCTCTCAATCGATTGGAGGATGCCCGTACACACTGGGGAGGGCAATCTACCTTACTGAGTGCACTGATTCAAATGCTAATCTCTTCCGGAAAGACTGCCACAGACATACCCAGAAATATTTTAGCAGCTATCTGGGCATCTCTTAGCCTAGTCAAGTGGACATGTATAATTAACTGTCACAAGGAGTAATGGCCAGGGTGTAAAAACCCCATCAGAGTGAAGGACTCAGGTGAGAATGCCTGGGTCAGCCTCTCTTGCTGATACATCAGACCTAAGGTCTTACAAAGAAATAATTTTTGCTGCCTCAGAATTAATGACTATTTTGAAAACTTATCTTAAAAACAACATTTTCATGTTGGTCTGATTTCAATACCTCTGGGATGAGTCTGTGGGTCTGGGAGGGAACAGGATGGCTGAGGCCGCCCCGAACACCATGCAAACAGAAGTGCAGGAGGGTGGAGCTGCTGGTGAAGCCATCTGCCAACGACAAGGACGCCTGGTGTCAGCACCCATCCTCTGTCATCCTGGGGGTGCAGCGTTACTCAGCAAGTTTCCCTCAGAAGAATCCTCTTAAAATAATGTTGCAGGATATAAACAGATTTCTTTCCTTCTTTGTGTAATGCAGGTCTTTACATAGTAGCAGGGGGTGGGTGGCCTTCAATTCAGCTCAGAAGGACATGAGTGATCTATGGCTCCTTTTTATGAAAATCCTCATAAAATTAAATAAGGTAGTTAAAATCTCCCTCTAAGAGCAGGAGGTAGTGACTGCTTTGCTCCTGAACAAGCTAAAATAAAATTGGAAGTGTGGTTGACAAATGCACCGTTGTATCACCCTGGCTGGTGAGCGGTAAACAGCTTCTTTAACACGATCTCTTTGGTCCAAGAAGCCAGCAGTCAACTAAAGCCTTTATGAGAATCAGCTAAAGGAAATCTAGGAGGCGAGAAAGCAGGCCACACTGAGAAAGTCATATTATGGACTGTGGCCATTGCTGAGAAGTCCTACACCAAGGGGAAAAGACGGGAAGTCCTCGTGATACAAGAATCCCCAACACAGTGAAAGACTTGGTGGGATGCGTAGCACAAGGCCTTGGTGACTCAGAAAAGTACAGCCTAGGGTAGGAGTAGCTTTTCTTAGCACAAAGTAAAAATAGGAAAGTAAAATGACCTTGAATTTCAGCAGTGTATATTTGAGTTTGTAGCTCACTTTTTTGTTCTGCAGAATCTATGTATTGCTTTGTTCATGGTAAAGGAAGCATCAAGATGGCAAACTTCTTTGATGAAAAGTCAAGTTAAGGAATATCACACACGCACACACATACTCACACACACACACAGACACATAACTGAGGAAGTTCTGGAAAAAAAATGGAGGAAGCAGGAGAATGTATCTTGAGCACATGGGTTAAACTTACATAAATATATTGGTAATATTTGCCAACATCTGGATAATGCAGTAAAATCAAAATAAAACAAAAGCCAGGGCAGAGAATTGGTAAGTAAGAAATTATAAAAATTTAGGAATGTGTGCCCAAACGCATTGAAATTTGTTTCTGTGGGTAAATCTGCTCTCCCTCGACTTCCAGCCTTTATGAAACGACAGATGGGGACATCGCGGCAAGGCCCTGACAAGGAAATGACACGAATGTAGGTGGACAAGGGACTGGAGGGTTGCTGCACAATTCTGACACTAGCCACCTGGAGTTAGTGTCAGACTCCTGGTTTAAGGCCACAGTCCCCAACAAGACTGCCCTCACTTCAGATGCCAGCCACAAGTTTGGGGGTCCCTCAGTGACTTGCTCCTCTGACCAACTGGTTACAAATCTGGGGAGTTCCAGTGACCGCCCCCTCAGGTTTAATAATTTGCTAGAGCCACTCGTGGAACTGAGGAAAATGCCATACTTACGATTGCTTTTATATATTTATTTATATTTTATTATGAAGGATACAAAGTTTATTATAAAGGATGTGAATCAGGAGTGATGCGGGGTCGGTGAGCCGAGGAGTCGAAAGAAAGATTTCTTAGACTCTTAAGATCTGGCAGTAGTGCTCTTTTATTTAGAGAATAGTATAGAAGAGCATGGGGACAGGACCCATGGGCAGTCAGAGCTGCTGCGTGGGGACAGGACCCACGGGCAGGTGGAGCTGCTGCTGCTGCTGCTTCTGCTGCAAAGTTGGGTGGAGAGTAAGGCTAAATTTAAGGTGTAGGTATGTGAATTATCTCTTTACAAGACAAAAAAAAAGTTAAAATGGTACCAGTGCCGGTAGGGTCCAGCCATTGGGCGGTCCCACAACTTTTAGATAAGAATCAAACCGGATTGAGTAAATGGCAGAAGTCACCGCTCAAATATTATCTTCAACTAAAGACAAAGGAGGATTTTGGGGTGGGGGGTCAGTTACATGAGGTTGCCAGACAGTAAACAACTTAAGTTCTTGCCTTCCCCATTAAGAGTTTCCAGAGATAAGGCCATCCCCCCTTCTTCCTGGCGCAGAGAGGGAGGCATGGAGATTTCCTTCACAAATGCAACTGTCTCTGATCAAAGGGCAAGCAAATTCCACTCCTCGGAGCCTGCTTCTTATCTGTAGTTTTAAAAGTAACCAGCCTAAAAATCCTCATCATAAACCGTTTTAAAATTAAGCAGCCTAAAAATCCTCATCAAGGAGGACCAGCCAAATGAAAAGACACATAGGGCGAAGTCTGGCCGGGTACCAAATTCAGAGATTCCATGTGTCCCACCTCCCACCCGCCCTGAGGAGGCAGGGTGCATCACCTTCCCTGCACGTTCATATGTTCACCAACCAGGAAGCTCCCCCAAATTTCAGTGCCCAGAGTTTTTATCACGTAGGCGTGATTGATTGAATCATCGGCCACATGACTGAATTCAACCTCCAGCCCCCCTTCCCTGCTTGGAGGGCGCCCTGGCTCAAAGTCCCAACCCTTGAATTACGTGGTTGACCTTTCTGCTGACCAGCCTCCATCCTGAGTCTTCTCATTAGCATAAACGCAAATGTAATCTAAAGGGCTCACAAATAACAAAGATATTCCTATTATTCAGGAAAAGCCAAGGATTTAGGGTCTCCCTCCCCACAACCAGGCACAAAGGGCAGTCAAATTCTCTGTTGTACAATAGGGACACATAATATTATAAAATAAAAGAGAGAATGAGAAATGTTGACGTGTCTTCAGAAGCCTATCACAAGAGCTTTAAGGAATTCATGTAACCACAGGACCAAGAACAGAATTTGCCACCCCAAAATATGCCTCTTTGATAGAAGGGTTATTTTGAGCTGATGATTATTAAGAAATAGCAGACACAAGGAAAGCTCTGAAAACCTAGTGGAAGTTACCCTTTTGTAAAAGACATTTACATCTGTAAGGGAAATCTCCATTTGTAAGGATGCCTCCCTCTCTGTGCCAGGAAGAGAAGGATGACTCTAAATTACAAGAAACTCTTATTAAGGGAGAAGGCAATGACTTAAATCTGCATAACAACTTGACCCTTGTTTACTGGGCTTTTCCTGTTATCCTCCCATAACTGACCCAGTCTTAACATAATGTTAGAAATATTTTTCAGGGGCAGTGAGCCAGCCAGGAGCATGCGCAGAAGAGAAAAATTTGACCTACCAATTGAAACACATCCTGCCAGTGGTTCCACATACCAGCTGGTCCTCCCTAATCCCTTAAGCTTTATCGCAAACCCTGGATAGAGGAGACAGATTTACTAGCCTTGCCTCCTGTCTCCTTGCTGGTTGACCTTACAATAAAGCTTTTTCTTTTCTCAAAAGCCTGTGTGCCATGGTGTTAGCTTCTGTGTGCATCAGGTGGCAAGCCCTTGCTCAGTAACATTCACACTAAGTATTTAGCAAGTGTGTTACGAAGGAAATCAGCCAAGAGCAATCTCTTCTTAGTATGGAATCATAGGGTCCAAACTTCCAGTTATCGCAGGAATTGAAAAGTGAATGTAATAAAGCCCAGGATGCTGTAAAGGAATTGGTGTTCCAGAAGATGACTAAGGTGGAGGTATGTCAAGATGCAAACATGAAAGATTTGTCGCAGTTTACTCATTCTTTGCTTTCTCTTAGAGATGGAACAAGGCATGGAACCCAGAAAGCATATAGTAAAATTGGCTTCCTCCCTAATTCGATCCCGTATTTTCATTTTCCACATTTGTTTTTCCACATTTATATTCATATGGAATTGATTTTGCATATAGAGAGACAATTCTAATCATTATTATATTTCAAATGGTTAGAACCAATACCTTTTTCGTAATAAAGCATCCTTTTCCCACTAGTTTGAAACGCAAGTTCTACCATATACCTAATTCTTAAATACATTTAGGTGTCTTTGGAGGCTTTGATTCTGTTTCACTGATTAAGCTGTTCTTCCACCAGCAACACTTCATTTTGATTATTGGGACTTTCCAATATATTATGATACCCAGTACCTCTGATATTCCTTCATTATTCTTATCTTTAAAAATCTGTTGAAAATTTATTACATTAAAAATTCTTTTATTGTTGTAGTTACCTTATATTCATAGATGACTTGGGGGAAAGTTGGTGTATTTACAATATTGAGGATTCACATTCAAGAACTTGGGGTATTTGCATTAATGTTTATGGGCCTTCAAAAACATTTGCAATCTTCTTTCCAAGGATGTGAATGTTTCTTTTGAGTACATTTTGAAGTATTTTATATGTTGATACCGTGAACGAGAATTTTTGAATTGTGTTTTCCAATAAGCTGTTGCTGATAAATAAAAAACCTATTGCTTTTATATATTATTTTGCAATTGTCCATATTTTTGAGCTTACTTAATAGACTTTCAGTTGATACTCCCTGATTTTCTAGGAATATAAGCAAGTCTGCAAATAAATATACTTTTATCGCTTCCTCCTTTCCAATATATATTTAGGCTCTTTAATTTTACATTATCTTATTGTATTGGATATGGCTGTCTAGGAAATGTAAAAAATAGTTAACGATAGTGGTTATAGTGAGAAATTGGCCTAATTCTTGATATCATAGAAATATTTCAGTAAGTATTATGTTGGTCATTGATTTGAAATAGATGTTCTCTAGCATGAAAAGGAAGTATCTTTCTATTCATAGGTTCTAAGAATTCTTTATATATATATATATAAATATATACATATACATATATATATATAAAAATATATATATACACATACAGGATTGATTGTTCAATTCAAATGTCAATTCAAATGATCATATGGTTTATCTCCTTTAGCCTATAGATGTGATAAATTTGAATATATTTTAAAATATTAACCTATCTTTGTACTCTTTGTTGGTCATGGTGTATTATTCACAGTATATTTCATACTAAATGTTGATTTAGTATTGAGACTCTGGAAATTTGGGCACATAGGTGCCAGACAATTCCCATGCCCATTGGGTTGAGACTCTGGAAATCTCAAAACTTCTTCAGACACTCTTCCTATATTCAGTACACTCCCAGGAAACCTTCTACAACTAACCTCTCAGAAGGGAGACATTTTTTCCTTTGTTCTTTGTCCAATATCAAAGGAAATCTCCAAGTTCCAAGTAGGTCAGGTTGCTAATACCCACAAATCAATTCCGGTGAAATCATTATACAATAAACAACAGTTGCTTGATAAGTGATGACTCTGTACTAGGCACTGGATTAAGATAAATGTCATTTTACTTAAGACTTTACGCTGAATTTCTCACCAAAAGTCTACTGTAGTGATAAGTGAACAAGATCTTAATATCCCCATAATACAGACAACGGTGAATTTCTTTACAGCTGTTTTAAAAAAATTCTGCTTATGATCATCTTCAAACATACACAAAAGTAGTGAAAAGAGTATTGTGAATCTTCTGGTGGCTATCACAAAGCTTCAGCAACTGCCAAAATGTGTTCATGCTGACCTCATCTGCCCATACCACTTTTTTTTGCTGGAGACCTTTTAAAACAAATTCCAGACATCATACCATTCCACCTATAAATTCTTCAGCATTATACGCAGTTCTTTTTGAGACCCTGCAAGCTGAGAGCATAATGCCACAGCACAGTTCAGTATAAGAGATTTTATAAAGGTTTAAAACAATGCAATCCAAATTCACAGTGCTATGAATGTCTGTAATTACATAATCCACAGGACTGGAGGGACCGTATATTCTTCAAGGAATCCTACATGAACTTTGTTTCACTTAGCTGTTTTTGATAAGAATTGGGAGGCCGAGAGCGATGTTCAAGGTTACATGTTTTGGCAAAAACTTAAAAGGGCAAATTATTCTTGCTGCTGATTAAGAGAGATCCATTAAGCAGAAAGCAGATTTGGCATCCTTATAGAGAAATTCTATGGCCTAACCAGAATGCATGACAGCAAATTGCTTCACAGGCAAGGAGCAGGAGCTCTTGGCAGGATTCTCAGAGCTGAGCTGTCTTTCATCAGAATGGGTCTCTTAAAAGTGGACGGCCAGAGTGAAAGAAGCCAGACAAAAAAAGAGTACATCCTGTACAATTTCATTTATATAAAAGTCTAGAAAATACAAATCAATCTACAGTGACAATAAGCAGATCAGAGGTTGCTTGGGAATGGGGGTGGGGAGGGGTGGGAGGGATGGAATTTTAAAAGGCATTAGAAAACTATTAGGGATGTTCACCGTGTTGATTGTGGTGATGGCTTCACAGGTGTATACATCTGATGAAACTTATCAAAGTGCACACTTTAAATCTGTGTCGTTTATTGTATGTCAATTATACTTTGATAAATATGTTTTTTAAAAAAGAATACCTAAAGGACAGAGTGGTGGAAAATCTGCAGATGCCCTTCCAGAGGTGTGTGCCCATAGCTCCAGGCCCAGGTCACAAGTATAACTCGCAATAAGAAGAACA
The DNA here is from genome assembly GCF_037783145.1 of Equus przewalskii. Taxonomy (NCBI): domain Eukaryota; kingdom Metazoa; phylum Chordata; class Mammalia; order Perissodactyla; family Equidae; genus Equus; species Equus przewalskii. Next base: position 30,649,761 of record NC_091849.1, read on the forward strand.
GGAGTCTATTACACCCATTAGAATGACAAAAATATCTAAAACTAATAGTGACAAATGTTGGAGAGGTTGTGGAGAAAAAGGAACCCTCATACACTGCTGGTGGGAATGCAAACTGGTGCAGCCACTATGGAAAACAGTATGGAGATTCCTCAAAAAATTAAAAATAGAACTACCATACGATCCAGCCATCCCACTACTGGGTATTTATCCAAAGAGCTTGAAGTCAGCAATCCCAAAAGTCCTATGCACCCCAATGTTCACTGCAGCATTATTTACAATAGCCAAGACATGGAAGCAACCTAAGTGCCCATCAACAAATGAATGGATAAAGAAGATGTGGTACATATATACAATGGAATACTACTCAGCTGCAAAACAGAACAAAATCATTCCGTTTGCAATAACATGGATGGACCTTGAGGGAATTATGTTAAGTGAAATAAGCCAGCGAGAGAAGGATAATCTGTGTATGACTCCACTCATATGAGGAATTTAAAATTATGGACTAAGAACAGTTTAGTAGATACCAGGGGAAAGGTGGGGTGGGGGGTGGGCACAAAGGGTGAAGTGGTGCACCTACAACATGACTGACAAACATTAGTGTACAAGTGAAATTTCACAAGATTGTAACCTATCATTAACTCAATTAAAAAAAAAAAAGAGAAACCAAAAAAAAATAACATGGCTGATGTGCAAAAAATGTCCCTCAGCAGAAAAGATTAATAAAAGAGGCCCTGTTGTAACGTGATGACTTTTAAATGAAAAAAAAAAAAAAAAGAAGAAGAAGAACAGGAGTCTGAGGGCTGACAACTATGAGCCCACAAGTTCAGGAAATCACCCTGTGGGTGCACAAACCACTCTTTGGGTGCAGAGGCCCAACCAGCCAGTCGGTTGAGTCAAGGGTGGAGACCTGAGTCCTACTAGCTCAAAAGACTGCCCTGGAGATATAGTCCTTGCCTCCATGGCTTTCCAGGGGTGCTCTTCAGGCAGCCCGCTTAAGCTGTCAGCTTCTTAATGCAACAGGACATTTTTTGTGCCCCTGGACCCTGTCATGCTCAGATGAAGCTGAGAACATGGTTTATTTGTTTCTGGTCTTCTGTCTAAATATAGAAGCTAAAAAGAAACAAAAATGGGCATGGGAATTATCTGGTACCTATATCCCCAAGAATTGTGTTGGGTGTCTAGTGGAATTTAGCCATCAGGCAGGAGAAGATGACAGTCAGTCACTATTATCTAGAATTTTGCGTGTCAGCTCAGGACTCCAACCTGGACAACTGAAATTTCAGAAAGGAGTGACCAATTGGTCTAAGTAGTGGCTCAATGCACGTGGGTAGAGAAAAGGCTGCTCTTGCTTGTTTCTACCTACTCATTTAACCGGCTGCTTCAGAGGAAGCACACCCCACAGAAAAGGCCAGGTGTGCCCATTACTGGGGAATAGCTTTACTTAGACCCCTAGAGTCTTGCCCCTCCATGCTTTGGAGTCCCATCTCAAGTCCTTTGTTTCTCCAACTGGGAAACGTTGAGGTTGCTCCAGGGTTGGCATGGGAAACCGTCTAAGCCCAATCGTACCTGCCTTGAGCTTCTTCCTCATACCTGAGGGCCTTTTGACTGCCCTGAGAAATGCAGGAGACAGCTGCCTGAAACTCCCCCTTTGAGGCATGGGTGAGGTACCAGTCTAGATTTGAATCAGTCCTCAGGAGCTGGCTAGAGTGGAGTATCTTACCCACAACAACTAAAGTTGGAAGAGTTGGGAGGGTGGGGCTGCCGGAGTCCAGCTCCAGCCGGTAGGGTTCCTGAGGGATGAACGGCATCGGCAAAGAAAGAAGTTACGGTGAGACCGGAAGTGAGGTTTCCAAGTCTGATCTATTCAAAGCATTCGAGCACTTATATAGGGTCCAGGTCACGCATTTATGATTTCATGGAATTGTCTCAGTACATAATTTTGGCAAACAAATGGGTATGTAAGCATATCTTCTTACAATATTAGCACAGTATGTCTGTGAGAAGTAAGCAACCTTTGTTAATTATAGATATTGACCTTTTTTATATGTCTATTAAGCATCTAGATGTTTAAGACTGATTGCAAAACGGGGTGTAACTTCTAGATTTATTTCCTCATGGGTCAAATGGCCCTAAGCCTCTATCTTTTATTCCTGTAATAATGAAAGCAGAAGTATTGCAAAGTGCAAGGGGACCAAATACACACAGGCCCTCAGCTCCGTCTGATCGAAAGCCACACAGGCACAGTGCTTGGGGTTTCTCTTTTACCATTAACTATTTTATAGGGTTCCCAATCCTCATCATAATCCCAGTTCCCCTGTGTCAATATATTATGATATTTCTTTGCAACTTTATCAGGATCGTGAGGTGTCTTAGGAAGGGGTAGTTTCTGTATGCCTCTGTTCCAGGGTGGGTGCCACCATTTACCTCCTGTCCTAACAGGCCTAGGATAATATCTACCTCCTAGAAGGACCTGAGGAGGGAATGTTCTCCTTAGAGGCTGATTATCAGAAGGCTTCCTCCTTGAGGGCTGTCCAAATTCCCTTACCGCCTTTCCAGGAGGGGGTCAGAACGTCTTTTCCCTTCAGGCTGCTGTTCCCCTGAACCCTCCCTAGAAGGCCAGGTTACATCAGCTTCTTTCCCCTGCGTGGAGAGATTTTCCCCAAGATATCCCATGTACAGAAAAAGAACAGCAAGAGCAATATTGCTGAGATTAGTAGCATGAGTAGGATCAGGAGCGGCCGACCACCATCTTCTGAGAGTCCGCCGTGTGTTCCCTCTTCTCTCTCCGGGACCATTGCCCTTGGGTAGAGGCTTAGCTGACTGGTGGGCGGCTCCGGGCATGGGCCCAAGATAACGCCTGGAGAGAGAGCTGAGCACCAAGCCAGGGAGCATGAATTCCCAGGCAAGTCTAGGATAGGAGAGGGAGCTCAGTCAGGAGAAACAGGAATGGGAATAGGCTGGGAACAAAATGGAAGATGGGAGAAGTTTGCTCTGAATAGACTCCAAGAGTCAGTGGCTTGTACTTCTATCCGTACAGGGCATGGGAGCATCCTTCATGAGGGTGGCAAGCTGGCGTGGAGCTACAGAGGTAGGGCAAGCACTCACTCACACTCCTGATGCAGGATGGTGGCTCCCTTAGAGTCACTAGTGGAAGGCTCTGGGGCACTTGGGGTGGGAGGCTGTTTCACAAAGCAATACTGTTGGGCCACACCTTCCCATGACCTAAGTTTGGAGATGGCCACAATGCTTGATCCTAAAAAGATCCTAAAAAGATCCTAAAAAGCTCATGCCAGTGGCTGCCTGGTATTTCCTGGCACCTCTCAGCAGATGATATTTTCTCAATCACTAGGAATTGTTCAGGGCACTGTTACACTTTGCCAGGAAAAGGTCATCCTGACCACAGCTCTAACTAGACAGTCGGACTAGAAGTGGTCCCTTGGGGGTTGGTTCCCCATTAGCCTTGGCAGCCTTTAAAGTCACCGTCTAGATGCTGCTCTCAGGTGTTGGGTCCTCAGCCTTACTGAGCACTATACCTCTGGCCCAAGTTCTCGATCATTCTTGCAAATGTTTTAGGCTTCCTTTTTTTTGTTATCTCTTCCTGTATTTGTGTCACTAACCATGGGACATGGGTGGGCTGCTGCTGCCCACCACTCCTGACTTGATGAGGTGAGCCAGAACTGCCGTTTCTTGTGTGGGGGGGTCCCTTTCTTTTCTACTTTCTGTGAAGAGGTTTCTAACAGCTACACATGGAGAGTCTCCTTTGCATTCTAACATTTTCTATGAAATTTAATGGCATGGTCCTGGCTCTCCACAATTCTAAACCATGTATAGGTGCCAACCCAAGCGTCTTGCCCCCGAGCCCAGTCTGTGCTGACATCAGGGATATTTCTAGTACAGGACCTGTAAGCTTTGTACTAGCTTCCTTTTCTTTCCCCCTTTATGACTCTGTTAATCCTCTAGCATCTTAGAGGAAAGCTCTAGCCAGCATATTAAATGGCTCATTCTCTGGACCTGGAGCAATACTACCAGAAATCATCTTTGGTCCAAAGGCTTTGGATTTTTGGTAACTCATTGTTATAACCATTACATGGGGTAAGAAAAAAATCATGGGGCATAATGGTGGAGACTGCCAGCTGCATACCAAAATCCCCTCTCTTCTTGGGGTACACAGACTACATTTCCCAGCCTCCCTTGCAAACAGGTGTGGCCACATGACCAATTCTCCCCAATGGATGCGAGCAGAAGTGTAGTGCCAAACTCCAGACCTGGTCTTTAACAACCTTCCACATTCCTCTTCCTTTCTCTCTTCCCCTTCTGGCTCACTGAGAGCTTGACACCCAAGGTGACCTTGGAAGCCATGAGTTGAAACAACAGAGCCCTTATCAGTCCAAGTTCCTGACTGACCATGAGGAGGAGAGCTGCCCTGGGAAGCCAAGCCTGCTCAGGAGTGTAACATAAGAAATAAGTTTGTATTATGACAGGCACTGAAACTTTAAGGTCTTTTTGTTACCACAGCCTACTCTACCCTAATAGAGGGTGGGATCTGGAAGGAACTTTATTTTCATTTCCCTCTGTCCCTTTAAACCCATTTTGTGGGATCCATTCTCCTTCTGCCCTTAGATGAGATTTAAAACAGTTTCCATGACCTTTCTGGTCATCTGTAGGTAATCAAAGGTCATCTGCTCACTCTAAATCCCCAAATAGTTCAGCAATTAAATGTTCCAGTCTCAAGTAATAGTAAAAACTTCAAACTTTATTAATTCGAGCCCTCTTCTTTTTCTTTGCACTATTTATAGACCAGCTACCCTCAGTGGGAATTGAGAGGGGTATGATCTCTCATTTCCCACTTTGTGCTTTGTGGCAGAAACTGCTATTGTCCCCTAGTATGCATTCTCCCCTTCTTCCTTATTAACAGGACTTCCAAATTTTTGCTAGACTTGTGGCTGCCCTGAATAAAGACTACATTTCCCAGCATCCCTTGAAGCTGGCGTGGCCACACGACTAACTTCTGGCCAAAGGGACCTGTTTCGAAGTGATGTGAGCATGGCAGAGGAATCAACCTACCCAGAAGCTCTGGTGACGCTGCATTCACATTGTTTCTCTGTTTGAATTTCCGGCCCACCTTACCCAAGGCCACATACAGCAGGATTCCACCAGTTCCACTGTCACTGCCACTATCCCCAATAGATCAGGGGCTCTCATCCCAGGGGTAGTAATTAGCCTGTGTTGCAAGTAATATGCCAAGATTGTTTCAAAAATGTAACTTGAGTTTCCTTTGATCTCCCTAGCCTACAAGGATGTGCAAATGGGGCCACCTTAAGGTAATAATCCAAATTTCAATGTCTCTTCTCAACCCCTGCAAAGTCCCCTTCTCTGCCCAAGTATTTCTAGGGGTCTGAGGGAAGTCTCACGTGTTCTCATAAATCCATTAATCCAGGTATACTGGAACTCTGTCTCCATGCCCTGCTGAGCATCACCCCCATTGAATTGGAGCCTTTAAGGCAACAAATCTGCATGGGGGGTGGGGTGTCTACTCCTAGTGGGGCAAGGCCTTCCCTCTCTTTCATGTTCCACTTCATTAGAGGCCTCCCAAGCCGTGCCTGTGTGCTCCGGGGTCTCGTGGAGCTTGCAGAAACACAGCTTCCATGTTGACATTAGGCCTCCTTTCTGCCTGCGGTGGAGGCAGGACTGGACTAGAAGTGGTAACAAACAACATCCACTTACTCTTTTGGTCAACAAATACTTCCTGAATTCTTCTTCCATGCTAGCCACATGGTGAACAAGATAACTGTGGTCTCTGCACCCACGGAGTTTACAGCCTCAAAAAACAAACAAAACACACACCCACAAACAAACAAAAAAGCCACTTAAGATTTAATGTTGAAGACTTTGTGATTGGGTCAAGTTCATCGTGCTTGGCTGCTGCTTCTGCTCCAGTGAGTTTTGTGCATGAAGCCTGTCAACTCTCAGGCAAATAGACGCTGACAGCTTGTCATACCAGATGGAGGGCTACCCTCCCCTCACTCCGCCCCTACACTGATCTACCGGGGCCTAGTGCAGGTTAACCCTTGCTGTGCTAAACGTGTCTGGTTTTTGTTGACACTCAGTGACAACCAAAGAAAAACATGAAGAGCTTTCTTCCTCCCCCACCCCACACCACGCTTTCTAAGCTCTCTATCCCCTGCAGCAAAGTTGGATGGTGAAGAGACTGGCCAGGTGGCTGTGATAACCTCAAAAATCTAAGAGGAGGCCTGGGATTTGCTAATCCTTGGGGAATGGAGGGCAGGCCACTGCAGACATGGGGAGGTGGGAAATTTGGAGAGAAGGTAAAAGGAAGGGGGATTTGCAGAGGGGGAAGGGGAAGGTTGAAGAAGGAGGGATGGGAGGAACTAGGGGAGGATTTGGAGGCACATTCTCTGTCGGTCTAGGGAATACCGCGCAGAAGAGAGCCCAAAGGCCCGGCAGCGAGGGCATGGCAAGGGGCGCTTGGCGCATACCCAGAGACTGTACTGTTTGGATCTTGGCCTTGAAAATCTTGAGAACCAACCTTCCTTGGGGTTTTCCATGAAGGTGAAAAGTCTTCCCAGCTCCCACATGGGCTAAAGGAGATGTGTTCTTGCCTCATCTGCCAAGGTGAAGAAAGGATCTTGTGCAGACATCTGGGTGAACAAACATAAGATTGAGCCCCCTCACCCGCACTGCACATCCCGCTCCAGCTCTGTAGTCCAGAGAGACCCGCTGAGGCTCCAGCTCAGTCTGACAGTCGTCCACGGTTGAACGCCAGCCCGGAATTTTAGCTTCCTGTCCAGGAAAAACCAGACATATAAATTGTTTTTTTTCCCATTAGAATTTCAGAGTTCCTTTTTTATTTGCTTACTTTCTAATTGGTTCTGTGGCTTGGAATACAGAAACTTTCAGTTCCTCCCTCTGTTCAGTGTTTGTTGATCTGAAAACACACACTGTGAAAACATTGACAGAAGATGCGACTTAATGAGATTATATGATTCTTTTATCAAGTGGGATATTCTTGCATAATTTAAAAAATATCACTTTGCAAGTAGAATGTTCTAGAATTGATGTTATAAAGTGAGTTCAGTAACTTAAAAGGCCAATCCCATTATGGGGAGGATAGATCTCTGCAGAAACTTTTCCTCTTCCACCTCCCACCTCTAACCCTCCTCCTCAGCCCAGGGTTTTCATGAAGCACGTCAGTCAAACCTCACTCAAGGTGGGAACTCTGCTAAGATTGGAGGAACGCCTCCAGAAGGTGGCTAATATACTGTATCTGGCCCCTGGTTGTGGGCAGCAGTAAGTGGATAGGCAACTTCTCCAGTGGAGAAATCTGAAAGCTATTTTCCAGAGAGCCAGCCCTGGTGGTCTAGAGGTTAAGATTTCGTGCTCTCACCACCACAGCCTGGGTTTGTTTCCCAGTGAGGGAACCACATCACCCATCTGTTGGTTGTCCTACTGTGGTGGTTGTATGTTGCTGTGATGCTGAAAGCTATGCCACCAGTATTTCAAATACCAGCAGGGGCACCTGTGGTGGACAGGTTTCAGTGGAGCTTCCAGACTAGACAGCCTAGGACGAAGGACGTGTGTGGCCACCCACTTGCGAAAAAATTGGCCATGAAAACCCTATGAATAGCAGTGGAGTATTGTCTGATACAGCAACGGAAGAGGAGGGGATGGTGCAAAAAGACCCGGCAGGGTTCCACTCAGGGTACACAGGGTTGCCAGGAGTCAGAATCGACTCAACAGCACTAACAACAAATTTTCCAGAGACATGAGTGAACTTCAAGGCCCAGCTGATGCTCACGTGGTTGTGCAGTGGCGGCAGACTATTTCTTTGATGAATGGAGGGACTTGCCCAGGACAGGGGATACGTGGGCCACTTTGTGTCACTACGGCCCTCAGGTCAGGGAGTAGGTCATTACGAAGTCCTTGTCAGTGGTTCCCCTGGAGTCTCAGCGAGAGATGCACAGATGGCCCTTTGGAACTCCCCTCCTCCTACGTGAATGTGTCATAGATGGGAGTATAGTTTATGGCATGATGCTTAAAATTAGGCAATTAGGAATCTCATGTTGTCACTTTTGGTGCCTCGAATGGGACACGGTGGTCTGTTCGGGGAGCAGAGTGGCAGAATTTAGCACTTGTGTGAACCTCCTTTGATTAAAGCATTATCAGCCCCCTCCCACCCTGACCTCTGAAACTGTAGAACCCGCCCCCTGCCCCCCTCCAACCAGGTGGCCCTGGATCCTAGTCAGGCACTAAGATCTGCTGTTTGTACTTAGGTTGACTCCGCTGTGGCTGAATAGCCATAAAGCTCATGGTGGAAGATCTCCACGAGGGTCATTTCCTGCCGCCCCTCAGATCCAGCAGGCGTGCTAGGTTATCCATCTACCTGCCAGTTCTGGTTTGTATGATTTAGAACGTATATGATTTAGAATTAGAAGCACACAAAAAAGAGCCTTACAACTCACGGCTGCCTCTAATTTCACTTCCCCTTCACCTCATCCTTTATGGCATTATGCAAATCTGATCATGCCCAGGCTCAGTTTTTTAAAAGGCCTTCCAGAACTTACTGGATAAGATCCAAATCCCTTGGCATGGCAGGCAAGTTCCTTCAAGAAAGCCTGTTCAGTCTCATGGAAGCCTTTTGTAGAAGACACTTCTGGTGTCCACACAACAGCCACCCCTACTTGTGCAGTGGCCAAGCTTTTACAAATATATTTCTTTATTGTTTCAGAGCTGTCTTCACCTATGTTTGGAGGAGGAGGTCCCTTCATAGCACAAAAGGATGTATTACTAGGACTGGTCTAAGATGGCCATGCCACTTCCACTCCTCTTGCCCTGATGGATTTAGGAGCCGGGCCCCAGGCCCAGGGAGACATGGGAGAACGTTGGCTGGGGCGCTTCTGGGAAATGTTCTCTGCCTCTGGACACGGTTGTAGAGGATGTGGTTTTTGCAGCTGTGGCAGCCCACCAAGGTCTATTAGAAGCAACCCCAACACTCTGAGGATGGGAGAGCAGAAAGAGAAAGAAGTTGGGTCCTTGATGACATCATCAAACCACCAAATTAAACTGGAACCTTCCAGACCATTTGTTTAAGCTGCTTCTTCTTCTTTTTTTTTTTTTTTGAGGAAGATCAGCCCTGAGCTAACTGCTGCCAATCCTCCTCTTTTTGCTGAGGAAGACTAGCCCTGAGCTAGCATCCGTGTCCATTTTCCTCTACTTTATATGTGGGATGTCTGACACAGCATGGCTTGCCAAGTGGTGCCATATCCGCACCCAAGATCTGAACTGGCAAACCCTGGGCCGCCAAAGCAGAACGTGCACACACAACTGCACCACCAGGCCAGCCCCCTGTTTAAGCTTCTTCTGATACTTGAAGCCACAAGCATTCTGACTGATAAGCCTGACCAATATCATCTCTTACAATTCACCTTTTCTTTCCTTCTCCTTAAAGCCTGTAGTGGTCTCTCTCACACCTCTACACTCTTGCAAATAACAGTTCCTTCTGCCTGGAATGCTCTTTCCCTACTTCTCTGCCTGGAAACTATTCATCCTTCCTGTCCAGCCCAGGTGTGACCTCCTCTGTGAGGTCTTTGCAGCCCCCAAGCAGACTCATGGGCAGACATCTCTGTGTCCCCACTGCCCCTCATTGCTCCAATCTCTACAGGAGCAATGCTTCCATTTGTGGAACGGATAAGAACTTCCCCACCTTCTCTTATCAAAATCATTTTATGAGCAAAATTGTCTCCAAATCTTCTTTTACTAATCTATGTCATGGGCAAATTCAAGCATCTTTAGGGATGCATTATTGGGGGGAGAAGGGGTGGTAAATATGTTTTTAAAACATTCAAAATTTTAAATTAAAACACCCTTTTTATTATGGAAAATTTCAAACATATTTAATAGGAGACGCAATGTTATAATAGACCCCATTGTACCCATTGCCTGGCTGTGGTGTATAAACTCATGGCCAATCTTAGTTCACCCACTGCCAGAGCCCCTGCCCCACTGTTTTGAGGCAGTCTCAAATATCATGTCATTTCACCCATTAATATTGTACTCTGATCTCTAAGAGTAACAGCTCTTGGGGCCAGCCTGGTGGTGCAGCAGTTAAGTTTGAATGTTCCACTTCAGTGGCCCGGTGTTCACCAGTTCGGATCCCGGGTGTGGACATGGCACCGCTTGGTGCGCCATGCTGTGGTAGGCGTCCTACATACAAAGTAGAGGAAGATGGGCACGGATGTTAGCTCAGGGCCAGTCTTCCTCAGCAGAAAGAGGAGGATTGGCAGCAGTTAGCTCAGGGCTAATCTTCCTCAAAAAAAAAAAAAAAAAAAAAAGAGTAACAGCTCTTTTTTAAAAAGAAACATAACCACAATAGCATTACCACATCTCAAAATATCAGTATTAATTCCTTCATAATATCATTAAATATTCAGTCAAGGTTAAAGGATTAATTTTCTCTGATTGTTCTGACTATTTTACACACACACACACAGTTTTTTGGAAAATCAGGATCCAAATGAGAGCCATATGTTGCAAGTGGTTGATATGTCTCAAGTCCCTTTAAAAAATCATTTAAATTCGATTTATCCCCATGTCCTTCTTTATACCACGCCTTTCTAATTTAGCCAAGCTTTTTTTCTTCTCAGCATTCTGAATAGAACTAGAGTTTGGAGGGCAGGACCCCCCACTTGCCAAACAAGGGCACAGAGGACAGGCTTTCGTGGTCAGTAACGTGTAGACTGCAATAAGCAAAAGCCCCTCTCAGGAGAAAGCAGAAAGCGGCTTTAAAACTCTTCTCAGCACAGAAGAGGAGGCATTTTCTTCGTTTTTTTTTCAGTTTTTAATTACAGTGCCTCTAGCTAGATCTCAGTTTCTTCAACTTGTTAATTTTGCCAGTTCGTTCATAGGGGCAAATGCTCGCTATCAAAAGTTATACTGAGAAGACCCTCCTACACTTGCAGTGTGAGTGTAAACCGATTCAATTTCTGTGGAAGGCAATGGCCGAGTCTATCAACATCACAGCTTCCCCTTACTCAGCAAGTCCACCTCTATGAACCTTCTGACAAACACACGCATTTGTGAGTAACATGACGCCCGTACAAAGGGGTTGCTGCGGCATTGTTTGTGCAAAAGGTTGGAAACAACTCAAATGGCTGTGAATAGGAAGCTGGTTTTACAAAATGATGGTATTTCCATAGGGTGTAACACTGCGCAGCTGCAAAAAAAGATGTGCAAGCTCTTTGTATACGGATATCAAACAACGCCCAAGTCATACTAAGGGAAAAAAGCAAGGAACACAATAGTACACACACATATATATATATACACACACACATATATAAGTATATATATATATATATATACTTTTTTAATAAGTAGGGGCTGGCCCAGTTGTGTAGTGGTTAAGTTTGTGTACTCTGCTTTGGCAGCCCGGGGTTCGCAGGTTCAGATATCAGGCATGGACCTACGTACTGCTCATCAAGCCCTGCTGTGGCAACATCCCGCATACAACGTAGAGGAAGATTGGCAACAGATCTTAGCCCAGGGTCAGTCTTCCTCACCAAAAAAGAAAGAAAGAAAGAAGAAAAGAATGCAAGTGGAAGGATATAAAGAACCCATTGGCATCATTGTCTCTGGGGAAGGGACCAGGAGGGCCTGGAAGTTGGTGGGAGGGAGCTCATGGTGCAGAGAGAAAACAGTGGAGGGATCATGACAGCAGATGAGGCTGCAGGGGTGAGCAGGGGCTCTGTAGGTCAGGTTGGGGAATATTATCTTCATTCTGGGAGAACCAATGGAATCAATAAAGAGTTTTAGTCAGGGGATAACATATCAGAGGTTCATTTTGAGAAGGTTCTTCTGTCAGTAGTGAAGGATTGATTGGAGGAGCCCAGGGTGGAGGTGAGTGAGCCCTGGAACATTCCGGGCAAGACAGCATGTGAATTAAGAGGGCTGATGGGGGGATAGAAAGACATGGCCAGGTTTGAGAAATATTTACAGAGTAAAATCCACAGGACCCAGTGATGGATTGGATGTGGGTATAAAAGAGAGAACGAGGTGTCCAGGTGGACTCGGAGAAACTGGGCTTGTTCAGTTGGATGGTGGGTGGTGGGCTGTTTTCTGAGAGAAGGACACCAGAAGAGGTCCAGTTTGGGTGTCAAGGACAAATGGTAGGCTTTTGATGTGCCAATTATTTTTGAAAACTTCAAAAATAATAAATTATTACTTTTGTGCATGTGTGTGTGTGAGAGAGAGAATAATTGTTTACTGTAGTTTTAAGCTACTAACTTTTGGGGTAATTTGTTACACAGCAATAGATTAACACAATGGATTTTCACCAAATTTGAAGGGTTTGTTTGATGAAGTATGACTTAAAATACATGCCATGGGGCACACACTGTATCTTATTTAGTGGGCCTGTGGGGTCACCTCAAAGAAATTAGCAGCCACCCACTGGAGTAGATTAGATTTACGTACAATGAGAGGCCTGGAAAGACATTCCAAGCCTACTAAGGCGCTGTGGATGAAGACAACAAACAGCAATCACAATATAGATATGATATATCTCTCTGTGTCAGATGCTATAGACCTATCATCAACTGGCCTCCATAAATCATAGGGCTTTGAGAAGGTCAAAGCAAATAACGTGAAAAAGGTTTGGGAGCACAAAAGAACTATGCAAATGTATCAGGGATTATCTAACAGTCAGGAAAGGTTAGGTTTTGTTATGGTGACAAAAACTCCAAACTCTTAAGGGTTCACCACATCCAAGGTTTCCTTTTTGCTCTTGCTGTATGTCCATTACAGGTTGGCTACAGCCCTGTCCCTGTCATCTCCCTCCAGGACCCAGAGGGCAGAGCAGTCTCTAGCTGGAGCAGTGACAGTTGTTGGTGATAGAGGAGAAAAAGCCATGGAGAACCATCCAGTGGCCTTTCAAGTTACTTCTTAGAAATAACACATGACACTTCTGTTCACATTTCATTGGCTAGAGCAGGTCACATGGCCAAACTTGACATTAAAAGGTGAGAAAGTGTAATCCTCCTATATTTTTGCTTGTTCCATTGTTGCTTCTTCTTTCCTGATGTTCCAAGATTCCTTTTTTTATCATTTCCTTTCCGTTTCAATAATTTATTTTAGTCATCTTTCTGGGTAGGTATGCTGATGACAGATGCTTTAGTTTTCCTTCTGCCAAGAATGTCTTGATTTCCCCTTCATTCCTGAAGGATATTCTCAATGGATATAGGATTCTGGGCTGACAGAACTTTTCCCTCAGCACTTGAAAAAATGTTGTGCCACTTCCTTTCTGGTTTCCATGGATTCTGTCATTGGAACAGTTTTACCCCTACAGATAATGTGTCATTTCTTGCTACATGCAAGATTTTTTGTCACCGGTTTTCAGGAGTTTCGTTATGATGTGTCTCGATGGGGATTTCTTCGAGTTTATTCTGTTTGTGGTTTGCTCAGCCTCTTGAATCTGCTTATGTCTTTTGCCAAATTTAGGAAATTTTCAGCCATTGTTTTCGTCAAATTCTTTTTTAGTTCTGTCTTTCCCGTCTTTCTGAGACCCCAGTGACACAAATGTTAGATCGTTTTTTACAGCCACACAGGTACTCCGCTATTGAGCCCATCCAGTGAATTTTTTTTGGTTATGGTATTTTTTAGTTCTGAAAGAAAAGCCCAGTAGTTGGGGGCTCCTCACTATTGGGCAGGGATGGAAGTCTGGGATCCTCACTTAGTCTTCTCTGACACCACCCCAGGAAGGGAGAGGAGGCACTCAAGGGGCATCCTGTCACGGCCAGGCATCAGCGGAAGTCTAGGCTCCTCACAGCCTCTGCTGATTGGAGTGGGGGGGGGGAGGGCGGGGTGAAGCTGCATTTTTTCCATGGTCTTTGGCTGGGATAGGGCCATTGTTGTCTTGGTTTTCTGTCTTGCTAGGTCCAAATTATGACTTTTTAAAATATAAAATTAGTTAAGCTCCTTTTAAAAAATTAAAATATACAGAAAATTACAAAGTAAAACTTCCTTTCCTCCTCCATCCCTAGACCTCTGTGATTCCCTCCAGATATGGTTTTATAGCACTCACATGCGTCTACCTACTCACGGGCATATGCACACACATGCACGTATATATGTATGTATGGACATAAACACTACTCAAGTGCCCTGGTCTCTCTGCTTCTCTGTTTGGTGGCTTTCTCTACTGCCACAAGAGCTTGCCCAGCCATTGAAGGCAGCCTAGAAGTCCAGGGAATCAATACCTCGAAGGGCAACCCTCCTCCACCCCGCAATGAGGGACAAGGGTAGAGGGGGTGATAGGCACTGAATGTTTACGTCTCCCCCAAATTCATATGCTGATCCCCTAATCCCAAATGGAATGGTATTTGGAGGAGGGGCTTTGGGAGGTAATTATGTTTAGATGAGGTGATGAGAGTGGAGACCCCATGATGGGATTAGCGTCCTGTATAAGCCGAAAAAGAGAAGTAAGGAAGGAAGGAACAGAAAGAAAAGGAAAAGAAAGGAAGACAGTTAAATGCTCATTAAATGGGGTAAATAGCCACAACAATTATGGTTGTTTTAGTTTAAGTGTCTCCAATAGCACACCCTGAGACAAGGACTTGGATAAAAGTAGTTTATTTGGGAGAGGAGCCCAGGAAGCACAAATGAAGGGCTGGGAGGAGTGAGATGGGGAAGGAAAAGAGCCGATAAAGCATGTGTTAACTTGTGGATTACTGTTGGGGGCAACTGGGACCTAAAACTGTTCAGGACCCTCTAAGGAACTGTTTACCTCAGATTTGTCTTCCTAAGGGATGGAGGACTGTTTACCGACCGCCTTAGCTCAGGATTCTGGAACAAAACACCATATTTCTCTCCCACAGTCTAGGATCAAGGTGCTGGCAGATTTGATGTCTCGTGAGAACTCTCTTCCTGATTTGCAGATGGCTGCCTTTCTTGCTACATCCTCACATCGTGGAGAGACAGAGCAGAGCTCTAGTATTTTCCTCATCTTCTAAGGACACTATCCACCTTTCTTTCTTCCTTCCTTCTTTCCCTCATTTTGGCATGGAAACCTTGTACACATCTTTGCACAAATGTACACACATCTATCTGTAGGATAAATTTCTAGGGGTAGAATTTCTGAGTAAAATTATGCACATTCAACATTTTCACAGACACTGCCATTTCCTTAAAAAATCTGTGTATACTTATTTGGAAAAATTCTACACATTCTCACCTCAGTTCTTGGTTTTGTCATGTAAATCCTCCTTGCAGTTTCCCCAGGTTCCTGCCCTATGACCTCCATACTTGTGGAGCCACTCCTCCCCTCCTGCAGCCTTGGTAGCCTAGAAGTCCCAGGCTAACTTCCCTGCACTGGATCTTGAGGGTGGGGAGATTTGGGGCCTTTAACAGGGATTCCATCACTACAGGTTTCCTTTGCAGTCCTCTGAAGGCCCAGGTTTAGTGTAGCCCTGCTCTGAGGGCTAGAACTTGAGTAACATATTTGGAAGAAATACGGTTCCCATGAACTTGACTTAAATGTTGTGCAAACCATGTGTGCAAACACAGCTAACCATGAACTCTTGATGCTTCAGTGCTTTTAAGCAGTTATAAAACCAAAACAAAGTAGCAGCAAACACAAACAAAAAAGAAGGGCAATTTAAACTAACAGTAATTTGATGTGATGAATGGTGGTGTTTTTCTGAAATCAAGTTGCTGCTGGAGACATGAACACCTACTGCCTAATGGGGGTGCTTTTGAAATTGACACCATATTCCACTGTGTGCCCGGTGATGACTTAATTCTCCCCCTACCTGTGTCTATTCGAATTACTGAGAAATCTCTGTCAATACACATCCACTGAACTTGACTTGGTAAAAATGCAACCCAGACAATTAAAGAAGTGCTAACTTGACCATAAGAAGGTAAACAAGGACAAATGCAGGCACTCACATGCAGGGCCAAGATCAGTTACATATGATCCAGAGCATGCTTATATCACCTTAAAAAAATTCCCAATGAAACAAAAACACGGAATTTAGTAACTTTCACTGGGCATTTATGAGTCCTCAGGAGTCCAGGGACCTCAGTTTGAGAAACACTATCCTAGCACTGACCTTGACTTCCAGTGACTTTGAGCAAATGTTTTGCCATTGTCAGATCTCTGTACATCCTTCGTACACAAAGAAGAATGATTTGGGCCACCAGTATTCTTGGGAGAGGAAGGAAGTTAGAGGATCTTCAAGCACTATAAAGGAAGGGATAAGGATTTATTACAGACCCCTAGAGTTGGGAGAATAATGGTGGCTAAGACCCTCCAGCCTAGCCTTCGCTTTGGAGTCAAAAGGACTTGGGTTTGAATTCCAGGATCTGCCAGTTGCTGTGTATGTGTCTGTGGGCAAGTTACTTGACTTCTCTGATCCTCAGTTTCTGCCTTAGTATTTTAAAACGCCTCATCACCGAGCTGCGGTGAGGGCCAAATGAGGTGACTTGGGAAATTGCTGAGGGCAGAGCCTGGCACCTGGCAAGGCTAGATAATCAGTGGCCGTTATCAGGAAGAGGCCAAGGGCTAGTGAGAATGCCACAGGCTTTGGCAAAGGACCACAGAAAAGAGAAAGTGAAGGTTCTAAGATTCTGTCTATAAATAACAATACTTCTGATCTATGACTATCAGGATGTTTCACCCTAATGAGCCCTGCAGCAGCCTTAAGCTTCCGTTCAGCCATTTTCATTTCTCGGTGCTCTCTGCCCCTCCAGCGCTCTTCCCTGCCCTTCCCAGCCCAGGCTCGAGTCTCTTTCCCTTCCAGGCTTTCACTACTTCCTCTGGTAATTAGTATTGGTCACCTGTGAAGCGAGCGCCCCCCTGTGGCCTTCCTTTTCATTGCAGAGACCATGAGGCCCACAAAAAACGGATCAAAGGTGGGGTTGGGGGGGTGGGGCAGGACTCAAAAGGCTCAGGCAGTGTCTAGTCCAGCCCCACAGAGGCCGTTCTGGATGCCCCTCCCAGCCTCCTCCCCCTTTTGGAAGAATGAGGCAGAGGAATCTAGGAGAAGTCCTGAGTGGGAAGCAGTAACTTGCCACAGATCTAAGGCAAGTCACAACCTCTCTGGGCCTGGTTCCCTTTTTGTGAAGAGCGCTGCCCCACCCACCTCAGAGGCCCTGAGGAGACAACCGAATGATAGATGAAAACACCAGGAAAATACCTGGCATGTGCACTGCCTTCCTGTAGGATGTCACCATTTCCTCCTGGCATTCCTGGCTGGGGGGCTGGGGTGAAGTACCAGGCGGATGCGGACAAGATAAAGATGGAACTAACCCCGCCCCCGCCCTCTCCTCCCCAGCCAGTGCATCTAACATGTTTCTGCCAGAAAACACTTTAAAAATAACACTAATCTAATCATGCCATTTCCCAGCTGAAAATTCAAGGCCCTTCCTCCTCACCTTCAGGATAAGGCAAACTACTAATGAGATTACCTCACCTCACTCTGCCTTTCTGGGCTTACACATCGGGACAGACTGTCTTCCAGTCACAGCTGCATTTTCACAGAACCGTGGGCACGCCTCCTTACTGTTGTTCCCTCAGCTTCTCCACCCGGGAACAGCCTTGCCTCATCTCAGCAAATGTCTCACTTAAGGCCCAGTTCAAGCTCCAAGACTTCCATGAGGTCTTCCTGGATCTCGCCTCCTGCCCTACTCCGCAGGGCCTGGCCTGTCCCTCCCCTGAGTTTCCACAGCCCCTTCCAGCTCTGACTACCACACAGGTCATGCTGCCTTCTGTGATTAGACAGAGATATAGATGTCGATATAGATATAGATGTAGATAATAGACAGCGATATAGATGTAGATATACATATACATGTACATGCCTGGCTTCCCCTCTAGGGTGTAAATGTCTGGAGGATGGGGAGTAGGCTGGGTTCCCCAATGTATCTTTCATAGCTCTTGCCATCAGACCCCTGCCCTCCCCAAAGACTTAATAACCGTGGAATGAATCAGGAGGTAGAAATCAGAGACCCAAATGACCCATGAGAAAGCCACAGAGGGAGATCAGCTTAGCAGAGTTTGGATGGTTGCTTCCGTCAAAAGGACCTGCACTTTACCGATGTCATCTCCCATGATCATCCCAACAGACTCCCGGGGCAGGTGTTAGTCTCTCCATGTTACTGGTGAGGCAGCTGGGATGTTGTAGGACTCAGCAAGAGAAGCTAGATGGGGAGTGCCAATTCCAATCCTCTCTGCTCAAAGGCACAGCCTTGCTTTCTCCCCTGCCCGTTTGGTGCTCTGCTTCCTCTCCCGTGCTGGGAGAGTCATCACTACCTCCCTACCTGCCCCACCCCCTCCAAGCCTAAGCAGTCACCTTTGGCTTTGGGGGTCATATTTTCCAAATGGAGAATTGGAGTACATTGTCTGACAAGGACATTTGTACTTCAGAGGTGACAGGATGGAGTATGTTTGAAATTGGGGTTGGCTGTTCTTGAAAACTGGAGGTGCCTTTTGGCCTCAGGTACTTCCTACGGCTGCTGGTGCAATTAGGGGGGTGCTCACCATGTAACACTTTGGGGGCAGCCCATTAAGAAGGTGCTATTCTGAGTCTCCGCAGAGTACAGAATCCTGAGAGAAGGAAGTGAATTGTTAGGGACCAGAAGGAGGTCTCCAAAGGACCTTCACTGTTCAATTCTCATCCTTCCTCACCTACCTCATGTCTGTCTGGCTCTCTTGCCTGGATTCTCCCCACTCAGCAGGACCAAAAGCCCGCAGCCTAAGCTCTCAGCCACAGCTAGCCAAGGCTGCTTTCTCCCTACGCTGCCTGCCTTTATCTCCTTTGTTTGGGGTCTCTTTGTCTGCAGTCTCCTTTTGGTTCAGTTTCACAGCCCTCGGCCTCCTCTCCCTTTCTCTCCGGCCAGGCTGCTCCCTCCCTCTCTGCGGGGGCCTGGAGGCTCTGCGGAGGGGAGCAGGGCTGGGTTGCCATGGTCACATCGAAGCCGGCCGCAGCTGGCCCGGGCAGCTGCTCCCGGGCTTGGATGGGCGGACAAAGCCAGGCGGTCTTGGCAGCCCCAGACCTGGAACCCCAAAGGCCTGAGACTGGGGGTACTAGGACCCACGAGAACCCTGAGCTGGAGGTGAGAGGGAGGAAGCCAGAGCTGAAGTGGGAGGGCAGGAGTGGGGATTGGAGTTGGGCCCTGCCCTCACGGGGAGGGACCAGGCGGTCCAAGCTGGAGGTGTGGTGGGAGGAGGGGAGCATGGCCAGTGGCAGCAAGAGGAGGAGAAAGATGGGGAATAGAGTTGCGGCAAATGGGCTTAGGGCCTAGGATGTCCCCAAGGGGAGGTCTGGGGCCTCTGTATTCTGATGCCAAGAAACAGGTTTGATTCAGTCTTTGGCCTCTGTCTCTCCTGGTCTGTCCCTCAGTGGTCCTATCTTTCTCAGCCTCTTATACGTCTTATCCCCCATGTCCCTTCCTTTCAACCCTGGGCCTCAGTATCCCTCTTCTTCCCTAGCTTTCGGTTTCACGCCAGGCCCTTCTCTCCCTTGTCCTCATTTCTTGTCCCCTTGGTGTGTCTGCTCACTTCTTAGGGCTCACTTTCCTGCCTTCCCCCCGACTGTCCCCACCCTTTGCCCTCCGTCTCCACTCCACTTGCTCTGTCCAGCTCCTTTCTCCCCAAACTTCAGTCTTCCCCCCTTTTGCTGTGTGTGCCCTGGGTCTCCACCCTTCCTTTCCTCTCTCTGACCCCCAGGTCCCCTCAGCCTCAGCCTCAGTTTATCTCCTGTCTCTCTGAGTTCCATCACCATCGTCCCATCTTTCGCCATCCCCTAGGCTATCCACAGCTGAGCTCAGTCTCATCTTTCTCCCAGTGCTACATCATTTCTTCTTCTTTCTTCCACTCCTGGGCCTCAGTTTCCCATTTGTATTCAGTGGTATCAAGGTCTGATTCATGCCCAGGGCCTTGTCCACCCCCTCCCCCTGCCCCCCACCAGTGGATTCTCACTCTCCCCAGCTGCTGACCCAGCCTGCTAGCCCCAGAGGCAGCTGCATCTCTTGGGACAGGGACTGTAGCTAGTGTGTGTGGGGCCCATCTGGTCCATCCTTCCTCTCACTGGTCCTGCTGGGCTTCCCTGCAGTGGCCGGGTGGTCTGCTCTCTCCTACGTGCCTCTCCTCACATTTTTTCAGCTGTTTTCCCTCCCCTCCTTCCTGGGCAGCAGGATGCCATTGGCTTGAAGGGGAGGGAAGCCTGGATGGGAGGGCATGGATAAGGGAGAAGAGAGTCCTCTGGGGTTTAGGAGGACATGGGGGCCTCTGGAGTTGGGAGTGATGCAGGAGATATGGGATGGGCTCTGGGGGCCACGGACTGGTGACTGGATGTTCTAGGTCTTTGGCACTGCTCTGGGGGCCCCACGATGGCTGGGATTTCCCTCTCTGGCCCCTGGGAATCTCTCGGCTCCGAGCCCCGCATTCCAGCCGGCTCCAGCCCCCTTTCTGCTGTCACTTGACTCCGCTGGGCCCCAGCCCTGCATCCCTCCCACTCCTCCAGCCCTGGGCTGGGGCGAGGTGGGCATCACCGGCTAGGAATTTCTCCTAGGGGAGACAAGGGGGCAAGGGTTTCAAGATTTTATGGTTAACCCTACTCTCCGCAGTGGACCCCTTTCTCTGGCACCGCCATGCCACCTGGCCCAGATCAGCGTGGGCCTAGGGTGTGGAATGTCCTACTGGGGTGTAAGGGGCTGCGGCTCCTTTCCTGAGGCGCCTGGCCGCAGCGCCGGGGGCTTCCCTGAGCCCAGCTCCTGGAAGGAGGGGCTGAGAGTCCGCCCAGGTGAGGTTACTTGGGAAACCTTGGCCCCGCCCCCGGCCCGGCTCCACCCTCGGCCCAGCCACTCGGGGCCCAGATTCCCCAACGGCCGTCTCTAAGGGGTAGGTGCTCCGGAGGAACCCTGGGGGGTTGGTAGGAAGGGACGGTGGGAAGAGGCAATTCTCCGACTGACCACGGGACTGTCTCTTAGGGGGCCCCTTAGCAGGTGGGGCGTCCTGGGGTTTGTGTGCCGACCCGTGGGTTGGAGTCCGTGCCCATGTGTGCCTTGGCCTCTCCCAAGGGCCGGCCTCTTCCTGGTAGTGCTTTTGTGTACTTGTCTGGTTGGGACGTCGTGTTTCTTTCTTGGGACTGCTGTCTGGGCCTGCACGTAGGGTGCGAGTTTATAATCTGCTGTGAGGTGCAGAGGGGCGGAGATTGCAAGGGAGTGAGAGATCTTACTGTGCGGGTGATTGGCAGGTGTGGGGGTGTGGAGAGAGGTGGTGGGGCCCACGCGTCAAACACTTTCCACCACAGCTCTTCTGTCCTGCTCCCCTCACCCAGCAGTTCTCTCTCCCCCATTGGGTTTGTTTACTTAGCCTTCTTGCACTCATCTTCTCTGGGTCTCTTGTCTGATTTTCTCTTTGCTTCTATCCTCCTCCTCCTCCCTACCACTCACCTTGTCCAGGCCTATCCTTGCCAGTGGTCAGACCCTCCGACCCCCACCAGGGCCAGAGCTGGCTGGGCTTCAGGGAGGTCTGCCCCGAGGAGGACTCCTGGCCCTTGAGCAGGGAACCAGGGCCTAGGAGTCTGGACCCCAGGGTCCTTGAAGGGACTGGGGAGGGTCCTGGAGAGTTGGGGGAAGGAACTGGAAGGTGAAAGCGGAGAGAGGGAGGGGCTAGGAGAGAGTGGGCTGGCCGTCAGGCTCCGGGGCAATCTAGGTAGGGGTGTAGAGGATGGGAGGCCCAGAGGGTGCCAGAGAGAAGCAAAGGTTGGTGGTGAGAAGAGTGGGTTTAGGGGGGCTGGTTGGACAGGTGAGCCCTGCTCCCTTCCCCCATCCAAACTCCCGCTGCTGGGCTGGGCACGGGCCTGTGGGAACCTGCTCCTTCCGTGTGCCCTGGGGCTGCCCCTCTTCACCTTCCTCGCCAGGAACTGAGCCCAGAAAGGGGGGAGTCTCGAGGGGGGCCATGCCATCCTGGGGCCTGAATTTGTGGGAGGCCTTAACCCCCTGAAGCCTCAGCTTCGGCGGTTATCTTTTGTGGGAACCCAGGGGGTGGGCTGTGGGTAGGTGGAGGGGGATGGGCACGCAGCGCCGAGTGGGCGGCGGTACTGGGGGCACCGCAGGCTGGTTACCTGGGGGAGGCCGGGGCGCGCGGGGGAATGCAGGGTGGGCGTGGCGGCGCGGACAGGAGCGCGGGGCCGGAGGGCGGCGCCGGGCGTGGGAGCGGCGGGCACGGCTCCGGCCGGGAGGGGGAAGGGAGGGCTGCGGGCCGAGCGCGGCGGCAGGCGGAGGGGGCAGCGGGGGAAGGGAGGGGGAGGCGGCGCCTGGGCCCGAGCCGCCCCAGCCCTGGCTCCTCTCCCCGGAACAGGCCCCCGACAGCTGCTCTCGGGAGCCGCCTCCCGACACCCGAGCCCCGCCGGCGCCTCCCGCTCCCGGCTCCTGGCTCCCTCCGCCTCTCCCTCCCCTCGCCTCGCCGCCGAGGAGGCCCAGCTCCGGGGCCGGACTCCTGGGTCCGCCGGGAAGAGCGATGAGAGGTAGGGAGAGCGGCCGGAGGACCCCTGCGGGCGGAGGGGCGAGGGCGGCGGCCCGGGGCTGCAGGGGAGGCACGGCGGCCAAGGGTGAGAGCCTGGCGGCAGCGAAGGCAGGATGTTCCAGGGCTGTACTTGGCTGTCCAGCTCCTCTGAGTCTGTCCCTGCCCGCCCTCCCCAGCGCTCTGGCTTAATGTCTGAAAATGGGGGGAACACCCTGACCCCCGAGGAAGTGTGTTCCAGCCTGGAAGAAAGAACCTCCCCCCCGCCCCCCCACACTTTACTCAGCGGGGAAGACAGGTGCTTCTCTGTGGCCCCACTGAAACATCTCCTCCTCTCCCTGGAGAAGTGGGCCTGCCCTCTCACCTGGCCGGTCCCTGCGGGCATTACTAACTGTTAAGCCTCCACCCAACCAGCTTCCAATTGGGCAGCCTGGCCACAGCCCAGCAGAGAGAGGGACTGACACCCTAACCTGTCAGTGACAGCCGCTCATCCACGCTGGATGGTGAGTGGGTCCTGCCGTGAGATAAGGAGCGCCATCCTCTGTGTCTCTCTCCCCACCCCCTCCCCCAGCCTTCACCCCACAGGTCCCCTGCTGGCTGGACATTCCTTGCTAGCACCTCCACCCCCAGCCCGAGTCAGGTGCTCAGACTCACTGTTGCTGAGAGCACATAGGTGTGCCCCCAATTGAGCCAGACAGTGGAGACAGGTGAAAGCTGAGTGTACGGGGAAAATGGAGAGAGAGCTCTTTTTCTAATTGCCACTCCAGCCACTCAGGTTTCCTTCTGTCTGCCACCCCCTTGACCTCCCTCTGCCTTGGTCAACTTGTGTATTAGAGGGTGGGTCCCAGTTCTCTTGGGATCCTGTGCTGAGGGCGTGAGTGTGTGTCTCACACTGTCCTCTGATCGTAGGTGCATGTTGTGTCTGTCCGTTCATCCTCACAGGTGTCTGAGGATGCCTATTAACTAAGTGATGGGATTGGACTTTAGAGAATGCCGAGGTGTGTGGATGGAGCGTGCACGGCTGTTTGTCCTGGTTGGGAGTCTGTGTGTGTAACCGATTCATGTGGATGTCACATGTGAGTGTCCGTCTCTGGAAGCCTGTGAGGGGTTGTCTGTGAGACACAGAGGGGTGTGTGTGTGTGTGCGCGCGTGCACGTGTGTGCATGTTACATCTAGCCCCAGTGTTTACAGCTAGCTCTGTGAGTCTGTCTGTGTGTGTGTATATGTTGTTGTCAGGGGTGTGGGGTGGGGGTTGGAGGAGGAGGGTAAAGGGCCTGCAGCACTGTGTCTGGGGCCCCTGGCTTGTAATTGGCTGTAATGGGGTGGGAAGGGGTTTGGGGTAGGTCTTCTGGGCCTGTCTGACCCAGTGGAGAGAAATGGGTGTGGGGCTGTCGGAGAACGGATTTCCCCAGATGTCTGTGCGTTTCTCTGCTTGGCTCTGTGCCCTGTGCTTGTGAGCTGCTCTATTTACCTCTTGCTTTTGTTTCCCTCTCGGTCTCTCCCTGCCTCCTAGCCTCTGCCTGTCTTTGTATCTCTGCCCGGGGCTCCTTTTGCTCCGTCTGGCTCCGATGACTCATCTGGGATAGGCATGAAGGTTACTCAGGGGAACAAGGGCCCCGCTGTTCCCAAGAGAGGTGGGGGTGGAGAGCAGCACCCAGGAATTCGAGGCTGGCCGCCTGGGACTCCGGCTCCCTGCTCCCCTATGCAGGGCTCCTCGACCCCCAAGGGACCAGGCATGATGCCTCTGGTTCTAGCTCTCTTTTGATACCCGGGTGCCCCCCACTACTCAGTCATCTCCCTCAGCTGCTGCTTCAGAGCTGTGGGGTCTCAGCTGCCTCTTACATTCCTGCCCCAGAGCATTATGGGAGCAGCTGGAGGAGGACAAAGGGATGGGGGAGTATCCCCCCACTCCTCCTACCTCCTGGGGTGACCTGGCTTCCCTGTCTTTAGACCCGCCCTCATCTCCAAGGCAACTCAGCCTTCTCAGCCCTGGGCCCTTCCTTCAGAGGCAGCTACCTTCGGAAAGTGGGAACTAGGGGACAGGAGATCTGGTCTTAGGAAGTGAAGGCAGAGCGGGGAGAGCTGGGGACGGGATGCTTAGGACTTGATGGCAGGGGCAGAGTATGGGTGTGAGGGCCGGCACTGGGGGTCCCTCAGGATCCCAGGGCCTGGAGAACTCAGTGCAGTGCTCTGGGAAGAATACAGGCCAGGACAGCTTTTCCTGCAGCTAGGGCCGGGAGGTGGATCCCTGGGTTCATAAGGAGATGCCAGCTGGAATGGTTTAGCCGGGGCAAGCTGCCTGGGCCTCAGTGAAGAAAAGCAGTGATATCTCAAACTTTAATGGGCACAGACTACTTGGGGATTGTGTCAAAATGCAGAGTCTGATTCAGCAGGTCTAGGGCGTGGCCTGAGCTTCTGCATTTCTCCCAAGCTCCCAGGTGTTGTCGAGGCTGCTGGTCCAGGGACCACACTGGGCCTAGCAGGGCTACAGAGGACAGTGGGACTGGAAGGTGCTGGGGTCCCCCCTTCTCTTAGAATTCTGGGCTCTTGGAGGGTGAGAACTAGTGTTTAGCCCAGTGTCTGGCATGTAGGAAACATTCTAAAAATATA
Organism: Equus przewalskii; assembly: GCF_037783145.1. Lineage (NCBI taxonomy): Eukaryota > Metazoa > Chordata > Mammalia > Perissodactyla > Equidae > Equus > Equus przewalskii. The sequence continues at coordinate 30,674,914 of NC_091849.1, forward strand.
GCTGATGCTGCTAAACAATTACCATTGTTGTCATTTTTCTGCTTTTATCCCCAGAGCAGTTCATTCTGTCTCTCTGTCTGTTGCTGTTGGGTGTGACCCATCTCCCTGATTGACATTTAACTTAGCCCACCATCCATTTTGTCCCCTGCAGAGATGCTGCCCCCACCCCCTTAGGCCCGAGGGATCAGAAGCTATGGGGCCAAGGGGCCTCTCATTTCCACTGCTGCTGCTGCTGCTGCTGCTCTTGGTGGCAACTGGAGACGCTGACATGAAGGGACATTTTGACCCTGGTGAGGAGACTGGCTCTTGGGCCCCTGAGGGAGGGGGCTTGGGAGACAAAGAGTCAGGGACCTTGACCCTCCATATGCCTGTGTTCACCCAGCCAAGTGCCGCTATGCCCTGGGCATGCAGGACCGGACCATCCCAGATGGGGATATTTCTGCCTCCAGCTCCTGGTCGGACTCCACTGCTGCTCGCCACAGCAGGTACCTGGCTGACCTGGGGCTGCCCTGGAGGGAGTTCCTGGGCCCTCTCTTTGTGCTTCCAACCCCTCTGCCCAAGCTTCTGAGAGGACCAATGCCAGTGAAACTCTCACAGTCCTGGGGGGAGGGCTTTAAATACCAGAGACAGAGGTGGACCTAGGGCCAGATGTCTCCTGTGATCTCCCACCCCCTCCCAGGCTGGAGAGCAGTGACGGGGATGGGGCATGGTGCCCCGCAGGGCCTGTCTTTCCCAAGGAGGAGGAGTACCTGCAGGTGGATCTGCGGCGGCTGCACCTGGTGGCTCTGGTGGGCACCCAGGGGCGGCACGCTGGGGGCCTGGGCAAGGAGTTCTCCCCCAGCTACCGGCTGCGTTACTCCCGGGATGGCCACCGCTGGATGGACTGGAGGGACCGCTGGGGTCAGGAGGTGAGGCTGGCAGGGGCGGTGCTTTAAACACTACCCATCCACTGGCACTCTCCAGTTTATACCATCTCCAGCCCCGTCCTCCCCACTGAGCTCCATCTAGTGTTGCAAACCTGACCACCTTCCACCTGGATGTCTAATGGGCATCTAAAACTTACCATAAACTTCCCAGCTGAGTTCGAGTCCCATTCTCACCCCAAACCTGCTCCTCCCCCAGCATTCTCTAGCTCAGGAAATGGGACCACCATTTTCCCAGTTGCTCAGGCTGTAGCTAAGATGATATCCCCCTTCCTCTTGTCTCACCTCCTACTTCCAAAGCATCAGCCAGGCCAGTCTGTTCTACCTCCATGATATTTCCTGAATCCGACCACTTGTCACCACATCTGCCTCTACTGCCCTAGGCCAGGCCCCTGGCGCCCCCAGCTTAGATGAACGCGGTAGTCTCCAAACCCTTCTCTCTGCTTCTGCCCTTTCCTGCCCAGGGTCAAATCTCCACCTAGAGGCTACGTCCGTCCATCCGTCTGTCTGTGCACTTAGAAAATGCAAATCAGATGCATCACACCTGGTTCCCAGCCCTCCGCTGGCTCTCCAATCTTCTAGAACAAACTCCTGCCTGGGTGCAGAAACAGCCTCTGCCCTGGCGCTTGCCTGCATGTCTTACTCTCTCCTGTTCTCTCTCCACCTGGGCCACACTGGTTTTCTTGTTGTTCCTGGAACAAGCTAGGGCTTGTCCCACAGCCACATTTTCACTTGCTGTTCTCTGGGCCAGGAAAGCTCCTTCCGCAGATGGCCACAGGCTCTCCCTCGCTCCAGTCAATTCTCCCCTAGATGTCACCTCCTCAGAGAGCCTTTTCTGATGGCCCACCTCCCCCTGCTCTGGCCCCACACGCCCCTGCTTGTTCTTTGCAGCTGTTTCTCCTACGGGAATTGAGAATCGGGAATTGCAGTCCTGTAGTGGAGGGACTAATGTTTACCGCTGAGAACGTGCCTGGCTGGCACAGAGTGGACGCTCAGCTAATGCCTGCTGAATGAACAGAGGGAATGGGGGGAAGGAAGAGAGGGGGGCCAAAACAGGGGTGCAGGGCTGTGAGGGACAGGGTGGAATCCGGGCACGATGGGACCAGTGGCTTAGAGACAAAAGGATAGAGCCAGGCAAGGAGTGGGAGGCTTGCCCCTGGAGGTGGAGGAGAGACCACCAGGCTGAGAGGTGTCAGAGGTCTCTGCTGCAGCCCCTCGTTGTACAAACACCTGGCTGTATCCCACAGCCCTGTGTGTGCAATGCCACCCTTCATGAGTCTTTTTGTGGCCACTGTGGGCTGGGCCAGGGAGCAGCTGCTAAGGGAGGTTAGATCCGACCTGGAGCCTTTCCCGCTCATCCACCCCGTTTCCTGGCCCACAGGTGATCTTAGGTAATGAGGACCCTGGGGGAGTAGTGCTGAAGGACCTTGGGCCCCCCATGGTGGCCCGACTGGTTCGATTCTACCCCCGGGCTGACCGGGTCATGAGTGTCTGTCTGCGGGTGGAGCTATATGGCTGCCTCTGGAAGGGTGAGTCGTTCAGCACCCTGAGAATTCATTTCCTGTCCTGGGAACTGGGGAGTGGGGCCTGGGAGAGGGGCATCCAGGATCCTCTTTCTCCTGTTTGGAAGCCGTCCCTCTGAATGAGGAGGGGACTGGCCAACATTGCCTCCTCCATGCCAATGGGCCTGTGGAGGGATGTGAGAAAGGGGCCTGAAACCCACCCAAGCCCGACACAGGGGTGGGGGGACAGGAGCTTCGTGCCTCTAACACCCCTCCTCCCGCCCTGCCCCAGATGGACTCCTGTCTTACACAGCCCCTGTGGGGCAGACGATGTACTTATCTGAGGCTGTGCACCTCAACGACTCCACCTACGATGGACACACCACACACACCATTGGCGGGTGAAAGATTTGGGCCCTGCAGGATGAGGAGCCAGGGATGGGAGGGAAGATGTAGTGGGGGGAGGAAGGGGGTGGGTAAGTCATCTAGGCAATAAGGTGGAAGAACTCTGGAGAGGGATGGGTTAGGTGGGGCGTCAAGGGACAAGACCAGGCTTAAGGGTAGCAAGGTGACCACTAGCTCATATGACACTGTGCAGATTAGAAAAGGGCACCCCCTTTGCTAAGACACGTACATCTGTTGGAAATTGAAACAATAAATACACACGTCATAGATTGCATGGTGCCCCTTAGAGATGGTGCCTTTGTGTAGCATGTGACTGCAAAGTCCCTGTGATAGTCCTGGGGGTGGGGAAGAGAGAGCTGTGTGAGGTTCGGACAGGAGGTTTGGGCTGCCATGCTGGCCAGGCCACTGGCGGGGGCAAGAGCACCTGGATAGGTGACACTTCCTTCTCTTCCAACCTCTTCCTCGGCCCCCCTCCTCTCCAGGCTGCAGTATGGAGGTCTGGGCCAGCTGGCAGATGGCGTGGTGGGGCTGGATGACTTTAGGAAGAGCCAGGAGCTGCGGGTCTGGCCAGGCTATGACTACGTGGGATGGAGCAACCACAGTTTCCCCAGTGGCTACGTGGAGATGGAATTTGAGTTTGACCGGCTGAGGGCCTTCCAGGCCATGCAGGTGAGTGCGTCCAGCCCCCAGTGAGGGCTCTGAGACCAGGGCAGGGGCCTGCCGGGCTCTCCTGGTCTTGACCCTGTGTCCCTCCCCTCTTCCCCCCAGGTCCACTGCAACAACATGCACACGCTGGGAGCCCGCCTGCCTGGCGGGGTGGAGTGTCGCTTTAAGCGGGGCCCTGCCATGGCCTGGGAGGGGGAGCCTGTGCGCCATGCCCTGGGGGGCAGCCTGGGGGACCCGAGAGCCCGGACAGTGTCAGTGCCCCTGGGTGGCCGCGTGGGCCGCTTTCTGCAGTGCCGCTTCCTCTTTGCTGGGCCTTGGTTACTCTTCAGTGAGATCTCCTTCATCTCTGGTAAGCCCCTGGTCTATGCCTGGGTCCCAGCCTCTGGGATCGCCAGCCCCACAGTGCCCCAGAACATCCACTTCTGGCTCGATGTCTACTGATCATCCCTGAGACTTCAAAAGCAGTGCTGCCCAAAATAATGTGAACGCCTCCCTCCCTCTTTCCCCCACCTATCTGTCTTTCCTTTATGAGACCCTTACCGTGACTGATATTGAGCCAGTCTGACATTGCTGGCTGATAAATATTGAAACACTCTATGCTGGTTGAGAATTAGTCTCTTCTCTAAGCCTCCTGATACCCAGGGGCCCCACCCTGGGCTCCCCCCAGGAGCCCTGCATCTCCCCACAATCCAGCAACTAAAAGGTTAACATCCCCACAGCCAGGCCCCTGTTCTCACCATGGCTTCTGATTGGTACATATGTTGAGTATCAGCCCTACTCCTGCTACCCCACCTGATAGTTGAATTTCCTAGGTCCCATGCAGGTAGGCCTCCCTTTGGTCTCCCCCTCCCTATCTGACTCCCTCCTCTCTTCTCTTCCTTCTCCCCAGATGTTGTGAATGATTCCTCTCTGGCTCTGGGGGGCACCTTCCCACCAGCCCCCTGGTGGCCCCCTGGCCCACCTCCCACCAACTTCAGCAGCTTGGGTGAGCAACCCTGGGCCCTCCTCTGGGGCATGTGGGTCCTGTGCCCCTGTTCCTCCCTGGGGCCAGCTTGGGTGGGAAGCCTCCTGTGGTTCTGACCCTCCTGCCTCCGCCAGAGCTGGAGCCCCGGGGCCAGCAGCCTGTGGCCAAGGCTGAGGGGAGCCCAACTGCCATCCTCATTGGCTGCCTCGTGGCCATCATCCTGCTGCTGCTGCTCATCATCGCCCTCATGCTCTGGCGGCTGCACTGGCGCAGGCTCCTCAGCAAGGTGGGCAGAGTGGGTCACCCCCACCCCGTCCTTCCCCTTACCCCAGCCCTGGGGTTGGGCCACCTGGAGAGGGGTGGGCAGGTTGTGGGTGTGGAGAGCTGAGGCCAGGCTGAGGCCAGTGTGTGTGGGGACTCCTGTATTAGTTAGGGTCCAGCAGGGAGCACAAAGCACAGTCTAGTTATAATAATTAGAAGAGGGCTTAGTAAAGAGACCACTTACGAAGGTATGGGTGGGCGTGTGGAAATCACAGGAGTAGTGCAGCTCCCCAGGCCTGGTCCCGCAGAGCTGTCACCATCCCTGGGCCCGCAGGGTGAGGGGAGGCAGCAGGTACCGGAACCCAGGAGGAGTGAATCTGGAGAGGGCACTGTGAGAGGAGCAGCAGACTTTGATTCATGAATGTGGGAGCCCGAGTCCACCCCGTGGGGAGGGGCTGGGAGAATAATCACCCTGGCCTCACTCTCTGTCCACCCTCCAAACTCCTGTTGGAGCTCCTCTCTGCCAACTCGAACCAAGCCGATTGATGCAGTCCACACTGGTCAACCTCTTGGGGCAGATGCCAGGGGGAAAAAGGTGGAGAGTGAAGCTAGAGAAGCAGCCGGAAGACGTCTGGCACGCCCCACTCCCGTGTCTCCTGGGAGAGAGTCCAGTGGTGGTGATGCACATTAAGTGGATAATTCCATAATTATCTGGTCAGATTTGGGTTGGAATCCCATTGTGGGACCTCAGGGAATTCCCTTAAATGCTCTTGAGCCTCTGTTTCTTTACTTGTGAAATGGTAAATTAATAGCAGATACAACTATAGGATGGTTGTGAGGACTGAAGGGAAGAACGGGGGTGTAGCATTTCACAAAGAGCTGGGAAGTATGTGCTGAGCGGCAGCCGCAGTTAACATTTCCCATTCCTCATGTCAAGGCCGAGCGTCGGGTATTAGAAGAGGAGCTGACGGTTCATCTCTCTGTCCCTGGGGACACCATCCTCATCAACAACCGCCCAGGACCTCGAGAGCCACCCCCTTACCAGGAGCCCCGGCCTCGTGGGAATCCGCCCCACTCTGCTCCCAGTGTCCCTAATGGCTCTGGTAAGACCTGCCTTGTTCCAGTCCCACCTCCATCCTCTCTGCCTGTTTTCTTAGTGTATCTCCTTCTCTCTTCTTTCCCAGTCCCTTCTTTGCCTGTCTTCCCCAGTTTCAACTTGTTTTCTTATTTCTGTGTCCCTGGTCACCACCCTCTATATCACTCCATATCCCAACCATATAATCTCTCTCAAGAATTTCCCATGTATCATTCATGATCCCCAGTGGTCTCATCCTGTCTTTGTGTCCCATACACATCTCTCTCTCTTCTCTGTTGTGCCGTCTCATTGTGTCTTCCTGACTCCTCTCCTTCCTCCTAGACTCACCATGTTCGTTCCATCCATCCATCCATCCATCTATCCATCTATCTGTATTCATATATCCATTCATCCATCTCTCCATCCATCCATGTACCATCCAACCATTCATCCATCATCCATCTACCCATCCATATATATTCATACATCCATTCGTCCATCCATCCAACCACCCATCCATTCTTCATCTATCTATCCAACCATCCATTATCCATCCATCTATGTTCATACACCCATTCACCCATTCATCATTCATCCATCTGTCCATCCACCATCCAGCCATTCATCTGTCATCCATCCAACTATTTGTTTATTATCCATCCATCATCTACTTGTTCACCCGTCATCTCTCTATCCATTCATTATTCATCCTGCTCTGCAATGCTCTCCAGATCCTTGTTTTATCCTGTCTCTGTCTCTTAGTACATTTGTTCCCAGCAGCCCTGGTCTCGCCCTATTCCGGGTCTCCCTGTGTGTCTAGCCTTGAGTCTCATCCCTTCCCCGTGTCTCTCCTCCTCCTTCTCCCGACAGCGTTGCTGCTCTCCAATCCGGCCTACCGCCTCCTTCTGGCCACTTACGCCCGTCCCCCTCGAGGCCCGGGCCCCCCCACACCCGCCTGGGCCAAACCCACCAACACCCAGGGTAAGCCCCTCTGCCCCTGGGCTCCGCCAGGCTCCCCATACCTCTACTGGAGCAGGGAAAAGTCCTCACACCTTGCATTCCCTCCTCTCCCCACTGTGGCCTCTTTTACTCTCCTGAGCTCCCAAAGAGGAAGCTCTTGTGCCCTTAGCTCTCCTCTGCTGCTGCTTGCTCCTTTTTAAGGCCTCCCCTGGAGCTGAGGAGTGGAGAGCTCACTGGTTCTCAGCTCTGCCCCCTCCTCCTCTTCCATGCCATCTCTTCAGCTCTCCAGAGCCAGAGAGGAGGCTGCTGTGGTGGCCCAGGTTCTCTTGTAACTCCTCCTTCATTCTCTCCTCTTTCTAGAGCTGCAAGGAGGAGGGTCTCTCCCCCTGGGTGCTTGCCCTCTCCCCCAATGTGTCCCCTCTCTGCAGTCCCTGAGGTGAAGGCTCACACCCCGCCCCTTCTGTCTGCTGCTCCTCTCCTCACTGTTGTCGTCTCATTGTCGCCCCTTCCCCTGGGCTGAGAGGGGCAGCTCTGCTTCCTCCCCTCTGTCTGTAGACTCCGTGTTGCGTGGGCTCTGAGGAACTGTTCCCCCTTCCCTCTCTGTTTGCCCCTGTCTCTGCTTGTCTTTGAGCTTGGTGTGTTGGTTCAGGGAGGGTCTGGGTAACCATGGCGGCAGGGAGCCAAGGCTGAAAGAGGGGGATAGAACAGCTAAATGAACGGAAGGGGCCGGTGGGGAGTAGGACAAGGGTTGGGAAAGTGGAAGATGCCTGGATGGCTGGGACCATCCTTCTTCTGAGGGTGGGTAGAGGAGCTCCTCTTCCAGCCAAGACTTACCTCATGGGCTCTTGGGCTGTGCTGGATCCCTACAGAATAAGACTTTATGACATTCTTCGCTCAACCATTTCCATTGCCTTGAAAACTCTGGAAGAGCTGTCTTCTCTGGTTTGAGGTTGGTGGGTGGAATACCAGGAAGATGGAGGGTAGACCTATTTTCTCACCCAACTGGGAGACAGGGGGGCCCCTGGGAGGCTGGAGTGTGGAGAACCGTGGCTCTCAGGGGCTGCTCCTGACGCCTATGTCCTGTCTTCTCTCCCCTCACTCCTCCAGCCTGCAGTGGGGACTATATGGAGCCTGAGAAGCCGGGTGCCCCGCTTTTGCCCCCACCTCCCCAGAACAGCGTCCCCCACTATGCCGAGGCTGACATTGTCACCCTGCAGGGCGTCACCGGGGGCAACACCTATGCTGTGCCCGCGCTGCCCCCAGGGGTGGCAGGGGATGGGCCCCCCAGAGTGGATTTTCCTCGGTCACGGCTCCGCTTCAAGGAGAAGCTTGGCGAGGGCCAGTTTGGGGAGGTAAGGAGGATCCCTGCCCAGCCATCTGTAGTGTCTGAGTCTGTCTGGGGCTTTGATGCCATACTCACACATCCTCCTTGGCCAGGAGCCTGTCATCTGTGACTGTGTTATCCCAGTTGACCCTATGACCTTGGTGAACCTTGTAACCTCCTAGTCAATGACCTTCCTTCTCCAGGTGCACCTGTGTGAGGTAGAGAGCCCTCAAGATCTGGTCAGTCTTGACTTCCCCCTTAATGTGCGCAAGGGACATCCCTTGCTGGTAGCTGTCAAGATCCTACGGCCAGATGCCACAAAGAATGCCAGGTGAGGACCAAGGATGGCATCCGGAAGAAGGGAGGGAGGCCATGAAGAGCGGGGAGCGATCTAGAGCGAACTATGGTAGAGACCAGCAGTGGGGAGCGTCTGGGGAAGGTTTCCATCCCAGGCCGCTGCATCACCAGGGAGTGAGCAGCATGTGCGCTGGGGGGTGGGGCGCTGTCTGCGTGAGCAGGAGGGAAGGTGCAGGACAGCCCCTCAGGGTCCCTGCCGCCTTCTCCTGGCTTCTCTAGGAATGATTTCCTGAAGGAAGTGAAGATCATGTCGAGGCTAAAGGACCCCAACATCATCCGGCTCCTGGGCGTGTGTGTGCAGGACGACCCTCTCTGCATGATTACCGATTACATGGAGAATGGCGACCTTAACCAGTTCCTCAGTGCCCACCAGCTAGAGGACAAGGCGGCTGAGGGGTCCCCCGGGGATGGGGAGGCTGACCAGGGGCCCACCATCAGGTACCTGCTTGCCCAGGCTGGCCCTTCCCTGAGAGCTCCCAATGGGGTCTCTTGGAGGGAAAGAAGGGAGCATGGGGCAGGAAGGCTGGTAGAGGTTCCAGAAGGGGGCTTGGGACGAGGAATCCATGACCATGTTCATCTAGGAATCTGAGGGGCAGAAATGCCGGAGATTACTATGCTGAGGGTGGAGAAGGGACTTGGCCTGTGTCAGGAATATCCCTCTGTCCTCTCTGACCCCCATTGCCCCTGAGTCCAGATTGGGGAGCATAATAAAAGAGATATCTCCCTGGGGCCAGATGAGCCAAAGAAAGGTTGAGCGGGCACCTACCTCCTGCCCTCCGCATGGGTGTCCCACCTCTGCACCGGGAATAGGTGTAACTTGGTCCCGGGGAGTGGGCTCCCTTTCCTCTCCTGGGAATCTATGAGGTGGGGATGAGTCTGGGGCTGCCCACAGTGACCCTCCTCTGTGGGCTCCCTTGCTCAGCTACCCGATGCTGTTGCACGTGGCAGCCCAGATCGCCTCAGGCATGCGCTATCTGGCCACACTCAACTTTGTGCATCGGGACCTGGCGACGAGAAACTGCCTGGTTGGGGAAAATTTCACCATCAAAATTGCTGACTTCGGCATGAGTCGGAACCTCTACGCAGGGGACTATTACCGTGTGCAGGGCCGAGCGGTGCTGCCCATCCGGTGGATGGCCTGGGAGTGCATCCTCATGGTGAGAGGCCCCGAGGGGCAGGGCAGGAGAGCATTGGCTGCTCTGTAGTCTTGTTCAGGAATGTCACTTACCTTCCCTGGACTGCAGTTTTCTCCTCTATCAAGTGTGGGGTTGGATCAGTGCTCTCTAAGCTTCCCTCTGGACTGGAGAAAGCAGGGAGGTGTGGTGGGATGGGAAAGGGCCCGTGAGCCAGGAGTGGGTATGAGAGCTGGAGTCAGGGTGTCAGAGACCAAGAGAGAAAAAAGGAGAGGGGAGGCTAGGGATAGAAGGGGAGGAGTTGGGAGAAAGTCAGCACCAGAAAATGGGGGCAGGACGGGTGGAAAAGGGAAGAGGTGAGGGAGAGGCTAGAGCAGGAGAAAGAAGGCAGAGCCCAGGGAGGAGCAGGCTGAGTGGGAAAGAGGGCCAGCTAAGGAGAGTGGAGGCGAGGAGTGGGAGGGAGTCAGGCTGGGAGGTGCTGAGTGGACATGGGCTCCCTGTGGGCAGGGGAGGAGGGCCTATGTTGCCTGATGCCTTTCTCTGCCTCTGTCACCTTATCCATGCACCAGGGGAAGTTCACGACCGCCAGTGACGTGTGGGCCTTTGGGGTGACCCTCTGGGAGGTGCTGATGCTCTGCCGGGCCCAGCCCTTTGGGCAGCTCACCGACGAGCAAGTCATCGAGAATGCAGGGGAGTTCTTCCGGGACCAGGGTCGGCAGGTCAGAGCAGAGGGACGGGAAGATGGGGCTGGGGGTCCTGGAGGGCCAGAGCCTGTCATCTTGGGGACTAAAGAACATTTGTTCCCTGCCTTTTGCCCCCCCTGCCACAATGTAGGTGTACCTGTCCCGGCCCCCTGCCTGCCCACTGGGCCTATATGAGCTGATGCTTCGGTGCTGGAGCCGGGAGCCTGAGCAGCGACCACCTTTTTCCCAGCTGTATCAGTTCCTGGCAGAGGATGCGCTCAATACAGTGTGAATCAACACCCAGCTGCCCCTCCCTCAGGGAGGATCCAGGGGAAGCCAGCGGCACTAAACAAGAGGAGCTCACGGCACCCCAACTCCATTCCCCTCCCGACCACCCTTCATCTCTGAGAGAGAGGCAGTGTGACCGCAGGTGGGCTGGGCCTGCCAGGGAGCTGACGCCTTCCCTTCCCTAGACAAGCTCTCATGCCCCCTTCCTGCTCCTTTCCTAGAAGCCCCCACCACCCACCCAGCTGGCCCTGTGGATGGGATCCTCTCTGACCTTTTCTAGCCATCCCTAGGGGCAGGGTAGGGACAAATATAGGGCAGACACTGGACATGGCCCATTTGAGAACCTGGGCCCCACTGGACAACACTGGTTCCTGGAGAGAAGGCTGTGGCCCCTCCAGCCTCTCTCTCTTTCCGTCACACACTGGACCCCACTGGCTGAGAATCTGGGGAGTGAGGAGGACAAGAAAGGGAGAAAGCTGTTCCTTTGTGCTTATTCCTGGAATTGTCCTCAGCTTTGGCCTCTCCCTCCTCCATCCTCTGAAACACTGGACATGGGGTGATCCTGCCCCCAACCCCAGCCATCCCCACTTCCCACCTGCCGTGTTGTAGCTAGAACTTCTCGAAGGCTATATGTTTCTGTGGACTAAATATTGGGATTAGGGGGGAAAGCGGGAGCAATGGCCTGTGGCCCTGGGGTTGGACATCTCTATTGTAGCTGCCACATTGGTTTTTCTATAATCACTTGGGGTTTGTACATTTTTGGGGGGAGAGACACAGATTTTTACACTAATATATGGATCTAGCTCAATGCAATTTTAATCCCCTGCGCTAGGCAGGTAACAATAAAGGTTGAGTTTTCCACAGCTGGGAGTGGGTTCTTGGGGTTTTGGTGAAATCTGCCTCCTGCTGGCACCCCCCCCCCAACCTATCCCCTCCCTCCTCCTCCTCCCACTCCATTTCCTAGCACGGATTTTGCCCAGCAGAGTGTTCTGTTTCTCCATAATCTGGACCCTGCCTGTAGGACCTCGGGTCCCATGTGAATGCGTGAACCTTGTCAACTCCAACAGGACCTCCGGCAGGAGCCTGGAGGGAGGTGGATTAGGCCAGGGGGCTTCACCTTGTTTGATCCATGGACCCCTTTGGTAGTCAAGAGAGGTCTACTGATTCCTCCTCAGAATTGCATTTTAAAACCCATTAAAAATATGTATATTATATATTTTTATATATTTTACATAATATATATGTATAAGATTACAGAGGAAATCAGTTGAAAGTTTACCAAAATGTTAAAAAAAATTATGATATTGTAACATATGCTTATTTTAAATATGTTTAATGAGATCTAGCAGAAGGTATAACAACTACTGACATTTCCAATAGTAAGGAGCATAAACGACATTCTGAGATTTCTACAATAACAACTTTAGTGGGATGTGAAAATAGCTGTGGTGTCTTAATAGTTACAACCCACAGGTACTGCTAATACTACAGGGGGTAGGATTCATAATTGGAGGAAATGCTAAATTTCAGTTAGAGGTTAATAATAGAGGTGGAGCTTTTCTTTTGCTCAAATTCTAGGCCCTTGCCACCAGGGGTCCAGGTGGAGAATCCCTGGATTAGGCTGATCAAGTGTGCAAATGACCCAACAGGTGTGAGCTGTTTGGCTGGGAGCCAGAACCAAGATCCTAAATTACCTCAGGCTTGGAAGGATAAGCCACAATCTCCAAGAGAGCATTTAACAAAGAGTTCAAATTTGGTTGGAAAGAAAAAAATCAGCTGCAAGGACTGGAAAAGGCAGACCCATCTTGATGGCAGTTAATGTGAAATAAAGACCCTGGGGTCTTGGTTGATGGTATTCACAAAATGAGCCAACTGGATAATGAGGATAAGATAATTCAATCTTAGGTTGAACTAATAGGCCTTGGGGTGCAGGTCACAGATCTGAGTCCTGCTGAGAGGTCAGACTGCCGTGACCTCGCTTTAAGAGAGGCACTGACCTGTCAAGAGTTTAGAGGCCAGAACCCCAAATGGTGAGCAATAGAAGCCATGGCAGTGAGCCAAGAACTTCCAAATTTCTGACCTTAGAACTCTTAAGCTCTAGACCTATGCAACCACCTAGAAATCATTTGAATGTCAGTCTCGGCATGTTCAAACCTGCTCCTCCTCCATGTTTCCTGACTCAGTGAGTGGCGGCATTATCCACTCAGCTGCACAAGCCAGAAACCTGGGGATCCTCCCTGACACCCCCTGTCCCTTACTCCTGCCTCCCAAGTCCAGTCTATCATGAAGCACAGCTAACTTTCCTTCCCAAATTTCCCTTAAGTTTGCCATTTCTTTCAGTTTCCATCGCCATCCTGGCACACGCTACATCTCTTGCCTGGATCACTGCAGTAGTCTCCCAGGATCTATTCCTGCTCCTCTCTGGTTTGTTTTCAGCCTTGCAACCAGAGTGATCTTTAAAATATGTAAAATCGGACCCCACTCCTTGACTTCAAATCCTTTAATAGCTTCCCATTGACCTTAGAATAAAGAACAAAATCGTCCTGGCCAAGTTTGCCACCCCCTCCTTCTTCCAGTGTCCTTCTGCACTCTCTTTTATGCTCCGCTGGCCTTTCAGTTCTTCTAACAGGTCATAGTCCCTCCTGTCACATGGCCTTTGTAGCATGCTGTTCCCCCACCTGAACACAGTTCCCTACTGTCTTTGCCTTGTTAACTCCTGCTTGTCCTTCAGCAGTCTTCCCTGACTTGCCGGACCAGGTCAGATCCCCTTTGTTGCTTTCAGAACATGGCTCTCTTCTTTGTAGTACTTACTACTGGTGTGATTTTACACGTTTTTTGTTTTAAGAAAGAAGGCAATATTTACTGGGCACCTACTATGTGCCGGGTACCGTACTTATTACATATTATACCTTATTTAATACTCACAACGTATGAAGTAGTTAAAATTACTGCCATTTCACAGAGAAGAAAACTTCTCTATTAGGTTAAGCAACTTGCTCAAGGCAGCACAGCCAGGAAATGGAGAAGCTGGTTGGAAGGAGGCCTGTTGGCTCCTGGCTCTCAGTTCTTTCTCTCCATGATGCTGCCTGAGGGAGGAGGTCGTGAGCTCTCCATCATCCATCACAGGAGGTTTTCAAGCTCAGGCTGGATAGCCCTATGTCAGGGAGCTCTTTCCACAATTTCAGCTCCGAGGAGCTGGGCTGATCTTCTTCCTGAAGGCCAGTTCCAGGAACTCAGCCTGTGCTCAGTTCCCGCCATCAGACACCCTGCCCTCATCCACTGCGTCCCTTCCAGGAGGACTCCCCAGGAGAACTCTGCAATGATGGAAATGGTCTACGTCTGCACCATCCAACAGATAGCCACTAGCCACACGTGGCTATTCAGTACAAAAATGGGGCTAATGTGACTGAGGAACTGAATTTTAAATATTTTAGTTAAACTCAAATAGGCAAAGAGGTGGCTCCTGTGGCTCCTGTTCTGGACAAAGTAGGCTTAGACTTTTCCCTACATTGTAGGTTCCCAGTCTGCCCAGCTCCCCTGTGCTTGCTCCTGTCAACCATAAGCATATGACCCATCTCAGTTTTAGACACATAAAAGCTTCTTACAAAGATGGCATTGGATTATGAATGCCATTTTGTAATCTGCTTTTCTCCCCCACTGATAGGTCGTGCAAAGCTCAGGCCAGTACACACACAGTGACCTAAGTGCCAGCCAGTATTCTACATTGTTGTAATGACCCACATTTTATCTAACCAACTCCCAATGATGGACACTTGGGCTGTTTCCATAATACAATGACAAATACACTTCAGTAAAAATCTTTGCATGCATATCTCTGTGCCCATGTGGGAGAATTTCATTATGATACATTCCTAAATGGGGAGTCGCACAATACATTCCTAAATGGGGAGTCGCTAGGTCAAAGGTTAGTCATATTAAAATCGTTTGGTACATACTGCCAAATTGCCCTTAAAAAGGCCTGCCTATGTCAACCTTCAACAAAAGTGTGAGTATGCTCATACGCTCATGTACACCAATGCTGACACTGAGGTTGTCAATCTTTAATTTTTTTTTTGCTAACTGGATATTTTATTGTTTCTTTAATTTACTTTTCCTTAATTACTAGTGAAGTTGAGAGTTTTTTCATTTGGTAATAAATGATTTGTATTTCTTCTGTTTATTGCCTCTAATCTCTTTTGTCAATCTTTCTATTGTGTTCTTTTTTTTATTGCTTTGCAAGAGCTCTATTTTGTCTATTTTATCAAATATTTCTTCCCAGACTGTAATTTGTCTTTTAACCTACCTTAACGTTTGCCATAAAGAAACTGTCCGTTTTGTGTCATTTTTTGAGGATTTTAAACACTGCTAAAGAAACGGAACAAAACAAACATGGTTGAGCTACAAAGCGTAACAGAATCTTACCCAGTTCTCGTTTTGGTCCCTGGTCCCTCGAGAAGGACTTCAACCCCCAGCTGCGGGGCCTTCTATCTGGTCGCGGGCAAACATTTGAATCTCACCGAGCTTCGGTCTTCTAGTCTGTAAAGTGGGAATAAAACAACTCGCCTTATACAAACTTGGGGGAACGTGTAGCTCCGGCCTTAGCTGAAGACGGTCCCCTCCCTTTGCCTGCAGCAGTTTCATAAATCAAATCAGATCAAACAAGTGGTTTCTTTTAAATATTGTCTTTACTAGGATTTTCTAACTAAAAAGGGGGGGGGGGGCATGGCGGACGTGGCAATTAAGCTTTATTGAGTACGTGCAGAGTAAGGCGGCCTGATCATGTTAACGCCTAACTAGCGAAAACGCTCCGGAGAGCGTATTACTCCAATCATACCAGGAGCAACTGAGCTCAAAGAACCCAGTTTCGTCCGTCTCTTAACCTAAGCACCTCACCACCCAGCCGTCTCCGCGCCTCCTCCAGAAAGCCCTCGGGGAATTTCTACGCCCACGGTCCCCCCTCCCACACTATAGTCGGTTACAGGCACCGTTAAGCTGCGTGGGTAAAGAGCTCTGCGGAACAATGCGACCCCGCCTCTGATGTCCCGGGCTCTCTCTATTAAAACCCAGCCTCCGTCCTCGCTGCTTCCCCGTGGTGCCTTTTGGGAGTTGTAGTCAAACGCACGTCAGCCTGCTCCAGAGTGGTCCAAGACGAGACTCCAACTCCCAGTGTGCACCGCGACGGGCGAGTGCAGCGCTTATTCTTATCCTCCTTGCTTTCCCACTCCTTCCCTTTCTTCCCCTCTCTTGTGAATCCTCTACTTCGGGCTCCTGTTTGTGAGATCCTTCGTCCCTCTCCCCATCTTTTCCTCTCATTTTTCACCATATTTTCCCCTATTCCCGAGAGCCAATGGAAGACATTGGCTCCGATTAAGCGACGGCTTGAGACTCAGGGTGCACGAGGGGGGATCGACACGGAGTGGTAAGGGGGCCGGGAGAGAGGGGGAGGCGGAGGTCTAAGACAGAGAGAGAGTTGAGTGGGACGAAAGTAGGAGAGAAGTTAGGAGATCGGGTTTGGATCAGGGTGAGTGGGGTGAAGTAGTCTTGGGGGGAAAGAGGTGGAATTAGATTTGGGAGACAGGGAGGGGAAAGGTAGTCTATTGCAATGCCCAGCGCGAGAAATGGGGCCGAGAGATAAGTGGGTAGGACTGACAGATTTGGAGCTTATAGGCTGATCTGACTAGCAGAGGTGGAAGGGAGAGAGGATTGGACTCAAAGAAGTTTCTTTGTCACATTTTAGATAAAGATGAGACAAGTCATTGAAATACAAAGTGATTTTGCAAATATGGGACAATTAACAATTCTGTCACTTGGAAATTGAGAGGACCCTGGAGTTGAGGCTCGAAGTGGAGTGAGGAGACAGGAGAGGAGAGGAGGTTAGTGAGGTTTGGGAGAAACAAGAGGAGAGGAGTGACATGGAAAAGGAAATTATAGGAAAGATGGGTTATTGTGGGGAGGAGTGGGTGTGGAAATGTATGAGAAAGGTGAGGGGGTGACACTTGCATGGATTGTGGGGGTGCGTTTCTAACACTTGCATCTCTCAGGTGATGGAGAGCACCCCCTCAAGGGGTGGACTGAACCGAGTACACCTACAATGCAGGAATCTGCAGGAATTCCTAGGGAGCCTGAGCCCTGGGGTTTTGGACCGATTATATGGGCACCCTGCCACCTGTCTGGCTGTCTTCAGGTGAGGACACCTTTCATGGCAGGGACCGTGGTGAGGAAATGTAATGGGGCCTGCAGACTGGAATAAGTTACCATGGGCAGAAGCTTAGCCCTGGGGAGCTTGGAGATTAAAGTATGTCAGACCAAAACAGAGTTTGTGGGGGCAACAAGACTAGTGAAGGTGTAGGGGGTGAGATGAGATGTTTGAGAGGCTGTGGTGGGCAGAGATGCAGACTAAGGCAGTTTCTGATACTAACATTTTACCTCTACCTCCTTACAGGGAGCTCCCATCTTTGGCTAAGAACTGGGTGATGCGGATGCTCTTTCTGGAGCAGCCTTTGCCACAAGCTGCTGTAGCTCTGTGGGTGAAGAAGGAATTCAGCAAGTGAGTCTCTGCTGCATTCTCAGCCACATACAAGTTTCTAGACAGCTAGATTTCCCAAACTGCTGTTCTTGGAACACTTCCAGGAAATATTGGGTACACCACAAAACTTGTAACTGAATAAGTTTGGGAATCTCTGCATACTATATTTTCCCTCTTGGAGAGTTTGATATCTATGACAAGGCTCTGGCAGGTGTTGTAGTAAAAAAATTTGCCTTAAGAGGACACTGATTTCCCTCTGTGAAAGTATTCCAAGGATCACCAGTTCAGAAAAGGCAGAAATGGAGGCCTTTCTGGGCCTCCTCCTTTTTGTTCTCCTGACACCCTCCTCGCTTCTGTGCTTCTGTTCCAGAGCTCAGGAGGAAAGTACAGGGCTTTTGAGCGGGCTCCGTATCTGGCACACCCAGCTGCTCCCTGGTGGTCTCCAGGGCCTCATCCTCAACCCCGTCTTCCGCCAGAACCTCCGCATTGCCCTTCTGGGTGGGTATGTCACTTCTGTTTCTTCTTAAGCTAGGCCAGGGGAACTAGTAATTAAACTGCTGGAGGGGGAGCTTCTGAGGGGCCTTTCGGGAACCTTGTGGGCTCCACCTTTGGGAGCTCCTTTAGGAATGAGGTGGACCAGATGTAGCTGCATGGTATAGGAAATGTCTCCCACTCCTGGCCCATGGGGGTGAGGGTGGAAAGAAGGCAGAGGGGTGGGCAGGGAACACAAGCAGGTTTCCTTATTCTTGGCCCATCCTGGCACAGGGGCAAGGCCTGGTCTGATGACACGAGTCAGCTGGGACCAGACAAGCATGCCCGGGATGTTCCCTCACTTGACAAGTATGCCGAGGAGCGATGGGAGGTGAGGCCTTGGGACTTGGTGTGTGTCTCTGCTGTGCTCCTACTTCCCACGACCCTTAGAGGCATCAGTTTCTGTCCCTCTTCCATTCCTCAGGTGGTCCTGCATTTCATGGTGGGCTCCCCTAGTGCAGCCGTCAGCCAGGATCTGGCTCAGCTCCTCAGCCAGGCTGGGCTCATGAAGAGGTGAGGAGGCCAGAGGTACAACAGCTCCCTGCTTTGCCATCTCCTTGGGTCCCTGCTAAACTGAGTGTCTGGGGCAGGTCAGAATTGGAGGGAGTTAACTGAAAAAGGAGAGCTGAGTGGAGTATGGCCAGAGATAAACCAAGAAAAACCATGAGAGGACAAGTGGGGGTGGTGGCCTTTCTCTGCATACCTCCACCATTGTCCCTCTTTACGTCTCTAGTACTGAACCTGGAGAGCCACCCTGCATTACTTCTGCCGGCTTCCAGTTCCTGTTGCTGGACACCCCTGCCCAGCTCTGGTACTTTATGTTGCAGTATCTGCAGACAGCCCAGGTGAGGAGGCCAGGGGCTGCTTGCTGGCATGCTCTGCTCTTCTCAGGACCCACTGAGAGACCACTGCCTACAGACTCAGTTCCTCGATTTTCTCTCCTCTCGTATTCTCCCTCCCATCCTTCCTCCTTTGTCTCTGCCATTCCTCCCTAGAGTCGGGGCATGGACCTAGTGGAGATTCTCTCCTTCCTCTTCCAGCTCAGCTTCTCTACTCTGGGCAAGGTAAGCAAGGGGCCAGAGCTGGGGGCTTGGGTGGGTGAGCTGAAGGGAGAGAGATGGGAAGGGGAAATGAGGTTATGGGGCAATAGAGTGAAAGATAAGAATGAACAAAGAAGGACCAGAGATGGGAAAAGAGGGAGCGAGTGTATGGGGTTGGGAAAGGGAGAATGGGATGTTTTGTACCCCAGCCAGCCACCTCTCTTGCCCAGGATTACTCTGTAGAAGGTATGAGTGATTCTCTGTTGAACTTCCTGCAACATCTACGTGAGTTTGGGCTTGTTTTCCAGAGGAAGGTACGAGCACCGGGATACATGGTTCTAGGGAAGAGGCAGGGTGGTATGGTTCCTGGGCCTTTAAAAAGCAGCGGGGTCTTGGGAGGCAGGAGCGGGAAGCAGTGCTGGGACTGGATACTTGGGTCCCTTGTGGGAGAGAAGTTGTAAGTTGAGGTTCTGTGTGCTGGTGGGGATCAGAGATGTGTCAGGAAGATGTAGGGCAGTGACACCTGAGGCCGTCTGCCTTTCCCTTCTATCCTCTGCAGAGGAAATCTCGGCGTTACTACCCCACGCGCCTGGCCATCAATCTCTCATCAGGTGTTTCTGGGGCTGGGGGCACTGCACATCAGCCTGGCTTCATTGTCGTGGAAACCAATTACCGACTGTATGCCTACACGGGTGAGGCCCGACCCTGGGAGAGCAGGTTGGGGATGGGAGTGGGTTGGGGGAAGGGCACAGGAGGGAATGCCAGTTTATGTTCACGTTTACCTGGCAGTTGAGAGAGCTCTCTGACACTTCTTGTCACACCTGAAGGCAGGGCTGGGGGAGTCTGGTATGGGGAGCCACTTCAGCCTCTTCTCCTACCCTGGGTCAGAGTCGGAGCTGCAGATCGCCCTCATTGCCCTCTTCTCCGAGATGCTCTATCGCTTTCCCAACATGGTGGTGGCACAGGTGACCAGAGAGAGCGTGCAGCAGGCCATCGCCAGTGGCATCACAGCCCAGCAGGTATCTCTACTTTCTGGAGGTAGGGGTGGAAAGCCAGGCTGCTCTTGGGGTCCAGGGTGGTCACCTTACAGAAAGCTAGCACCGGGTCTGTTACAGTGGGTGGTGGTGAGCTGTCTGAGCACCAGGCACATGAGAAGTCAAGGCTCTAGGTTTGGGAATAGGGAGACCCTCGGGGAAAAAACATAGGGGGAGGAGATAGAGCTCTGGATTTGAGTCTTGGCACCACCACTTCCTACCTGCGTAAATCGTCTAGTTGCTTCACTTCCCTGAGCCTCAGTTTCCTCATCTGGAAAATGGAAATGACGACAGTTGTTGGGAGGATTCAATGAAAGAAGAGAGGTAAAGCACGTAGCTCAGAGCCTGCCGTGCAGTAAGTGCTCACAAAATAATAGCTGCTGCTATTTTAAAGAAAGAGAAACACAAAACAAGACTATGGAAAGGGCCAGGGAAGGAGTGGCAGACATGACCAGTGGGAACAGCCACTTGGGACAACAGCTGAACAGGGATGGGTTGAGTTGACAACAGGCATGTGGCTATGAGTTTTTAAACGGTAAGTTGATGTTCCAGTGACAGCTTAGGTAGCTTTCCTGTCCTTTTACTCAAGCCCTTGAACCCATTCTTGTCTATTTTCCTAGATCATCCATTTCCTAAGGACAAGGGCCCACCCAGTGATGCTTAAACAGGTACAAACAGGTACCAGGCTGCTGGAGGCTGACAGCCCCTGGTCCCTGGTCATGAAGTGATAGAGGGGCATCCAAATCTGGGGAATGAGCAGAGGGCTGGGGTTGTCTGGGGCAGTGTTCCTAAATCCGACAGCCATCCCTTGCCCCTACAGACACCTGTGTTGCCCCCCACCATCACTGACCAGATCCGGCTGTGGGAGCTGGAAAGGGACAGACTCCGGTTCACTGAGGGTGAGTGGCCTCTGGTGGTTGATTCTTGGTCACTAGCCAGAGGAAGGACAATTCAGTCTTGATGAGCTGAAAAAGCTATTCATGCATTTTATTTGCTTACTGCATGGGCTGGGAGAGAAAAGCTGGCAAGACACATTTCACTTTGGGGTGAGTTGGTAGTAGTAAATGGTCTCAAATCAGTGCAATTTGGATTTAGCTGTAAGTGGGAAATCGGGAGGGGTAATTCACATAATTTCTCTGGTTTTGATGAGCATCAAGGGGTTTTCTTAATTGTATTACATCGCGTTCCTGAATATGGGTGGATCACACTAGCGTTAGGATGAGCCCTGGAATAGACAAGCACAGAGGGTTAGTTTATAAACAGTGGTGGGTGCCAAGCCTAGACCCCTGCCCTGAGGCTGCCAGGAGGGCTCTCCTCTCACGTCCGGCCTTCTCCCTCTCTCCCCGCTCCTGTCCCGGCACCCAGGCGTCTTGTATAACCAGTTCCTGTCGCAAGTGGACTTTGAGCTGCTGCTGGCGCACGCGCGGGAGCTGGGCGTGCTGGTGTTCGAGAATTCGGCCAAGCGGCTCATGGTGGTGACCCCGGCCGGGCACAGCGACGTCAAGCGCTTCTGGAAGCGGCAGAAGCACAGCTCCTGAGAAAGCGGGACAGACCAGACCGGACCGGACCTGGGCGGGGCGGGACCGGGCGGGCGGGCCGAGCCGGCGGCGGCCTCAGAACTCAGGCGTTTTTTATTGACACGTGGGGACTCTTGTTTAATAAAGTTATGGAAGTGAGCCACGCGGCCCGGGCGCCTCCCCGCGGGGCTTCCCCTCTCCGCGGCGGACGCGCTCCTCACGGCGTCGACGGCCATTGGACCCGCTGGGGGAGGGGGTGGGGCCGAGGCCAGGGACCGCGCATGCGCCCGGCGGGCCCCGCCTCCCTGTGCAGCGCCGATCGCGGGGCACGTTCCGGGGTCGGGCTGGCGGGTTCCTGCGGCGCGTGTAGCTGCCGCCGTGGGGCGCCCTGGGATAGCGGCAGGCTCGCCGGGTGAGCTCGCGCGAGGCGGCTTCTGGGGAGTGGGAGGCGCTGCCTGGCTGGGGCCCACGCGGTGGCACCCGCTGGAAGGCCGGGCCGCGCGGGGCTGGGGGCAGTGCGGGCGGATTTAGGCTGATCGCAGTGATGCTGGGGGGACTCATTGCTGGCTCTCGGGCGCGCTGATGTTGATCATCCCCGAAATCTCCGAGACGTTTCCCCTCTCGTGTGTCAGCGGTCACCCCCAGATCGCAGATGAGTAGGTTGAGGGCCAGAGACTCCCATCCTGCCCCAGAAGAGCCTCCGTGAAGACCCAGAAGGTCTCTGACTCCCAGGAACCTGTCACTGTCGACACCGTGCCCTCTAGTCTTTCCGGAAGAAGGGTTATGTGGGAAGGGATAGATACTTAGAATAACAGACCAGTGCTAGCAGGAGGCAGGGAATAAGGAATACGGTGTGACTTTAGGGGGTGTGACCCTCCGCCACCCCCATATACTAATGTGCTCTGTCTGTGTGGAACAGATCTTGACCCGTTTCCAAGCACTCCTGATGCCTCATTTACCTCTGGCTTCTTTTCGACCACCACTTTGGGGGCTGAGGCCCTCACGGGGCCTCCCCAGGTCCCATCCCCTTTCTACCCAGTCAGAGCCCCATGGATCTCACATCACCCGGAGAAACCGTGAAGCCAAACAGAAGCGCCTGCGAGAGAAGCAGGCGGCACTGGAGGCTGGGATAGCCCGGAAGAGCAAGGTTAGGGGGTCACACAGCGTGTCCTTGATTGGCTGAGAAGATTTGGGAGGGGGCTGGAGGAGAGCCTAGCTGGATTCCAGATGCCTAGGGTATCCTGGGAGTTGCATCTCCCCTTTCTGCTTCCTCCTCCCCCAGTCACCTGCAGAATCCAGTAAGGCCTGGACTCCTAAGGAGATAGTTTTGTATGAAATCCCCACGGAACCCGGTGAAAAGAAAGGTAACGAGGAGCTTGAAGGCTTTTTGTCCCATGTCTTGTTGCCCATTTGGTCTGCTGGAATGCAGCGTGGGAACAAAGTTCGGCAGTTAGTGGAGCTCTCCTCTGCCTCCACAGACGTCTCACAGCCCCTGCCTCCTGCCTACAGCCCCCGATACGTTGAGGCTGCCTGGTACCCATGGTGGGTGCGAGAGGGCTTCTTCAAGCCGGAATATCAGGTTAGTACCTGGCAGGAGGGGTACTAAACCGTCCCCCGGATGGAATGGCCCGTGAGGTTGGTGGGCACAACTGAGCCTCAGAGCCTGGAGCTCGCAACCAGCCACATTGCAGAGCCTGCCAAAAAACAGGGAGAGCTTGTCTTTGGCTCCTGGTGTCTCCAAAGCATTTTCTTGTCCGCTTTTCCCCTTCCTTGCAGTTCTTTCTGCCTGGGAGACACTAGAGGGTGCTATTCCCACAGGTAACATCCAGTCTTCTCACCCTTTGACTTTTTACCTCCCTTCCAGACCCAGCTGCCCCACGCCACAGGGGAGACCTTTTCCATGTGTATCCCACCTCCCAACGTCACTGGCTCCCTACACATCGGTCATGCACTAACAGTGGCCATACAGGATGCCCTCGTGCGCTGGTGAGAAGTAGAAAGCATGGGAAGGAGTGAGGATAAACACAGAAGCCCAGGGATTCACATGAGGGTATTTCTTTTGCAGGCACCGGATGCGTGGGGATCAGGTGCTGTGGGTCCCTGGTTCAGATCATGCAGGAATTGCTACCCAAGTATGTCTTTTGCCACTTTTTCCTTTTCTTGAGTGAAAGAGATTTCTTCCCACAAAGCAAACCTGGTTCTCTGTTCATTTGCCCCCTAATCTTACTGTAGGCTGTGGTGGAGAAACAACTGTGGAAGGAGCGACGAGTGAGGAGACATGAGCTGAGCCGGGAGGAATTCCTTAGGGAGGTGTGGAAGTGGAAGGACGAGTGAGTATAATGGGCAGGGCTGGAGGGGCTGAAAGAGCAGGTTGGGGTCCTGGCTTCCCACCCACTCTTTCCTAATTTGTAATCATGGCTCTTGCCGTCCAGCCTGAACTTCCCTTAGAGAAATAAGCTCTGAAGCCCCTTAGCGTTTGGTGGCATCTCCTAGCTTTGTGTGTGTATGTGATATACATTAAATTGTCTATGTGTACACATATATGTATGTATATTTTTTCCTCCACTTATTCCATTTTCCTTTGCCTAGATTTCATCATCTCTCCTCACCCTTTCCCACCTTCTGTCTGCTTGAAATCACCCTCATTCTTTCAGACCTGTTATCATATGCCATCTTCTCTGTAAAGCTTCTCTGGGTTTCCCATGAATCAGCTGCCACCTCCTCTGTTATGTAGAACTTTATGCTTCTTTTAAAGTCATAGAAGGCTCCATAGTGGGCTTGTGTGTCTGTCTCCGTTAGCTTCTAGAGGCCAGATCAATGCCACACTCACTGCAGCACCCAGCATTGCTGGGGGCGTCACTGAGCCTGGTACATGGCTGGTGCTCAGGACATGTTTGCTGACAGAGATCTCCCTGGGCACAGGAAAGGTGGAGAGATCTGTGAGCAGCTCCGAGCTCTAGGGGCCTCCCTGGACTGGGACCGAGAGTGTTTTACTATGGATCCTGTGAGTGTTCCATGCCTTGTGGTGTCGGGGGTCTTTAGAGACCTGTGCAGGGAGGTGGGTTGTTGTGTGTGTTGGGGGTAGGAGGGTGGGAATGCCTGGGTCCCTGAGTGGGGTGATGGGCTGGGAAAGGGCTGTTGGATGTGGACTCTCAGGCTGTTCTAGGGCTCCTCTGCGGCTGTGACCGAAGCTTTCGTGCGACTCCACAAGGCGGGGTTGTTGTACCGGAACCGGCAGCTTGTCAACTGGTCATGCA
The DNA here is from genome assembly GCF_037783145.1 of Equus przewalskii. NCBI lineage: Eukaryota > Metazoa > Chordata > Mammalia > Perissodactyla > Equidae > Equus > Equus przewalskii. Next base: position 30,699,360 of record NC_091849.1, read on the forward strand.
CTTTAAGATCAGCCATCTCGGATATTGAGGTGAGAAGGGAAAGGAAGCAGGTTTGCGAGAGCTCCCAGGCAGGGTGAAAGCTCAGGCTCTGGAGCCAGGCTGCCTGGATTCACATCCGAGTTCTGCCACCTACCAGCTGTGTGACTTGTGGCAGCCTGTTAGCCTCTTTCAGCCTCAGTCTGTAAATTAGGGATGATGGAACTGCCTGCATTATGGGGGTGTTGTGAGAATTAAATGAGAACTCATGGAAGGCGCTCAGCACAATACCTGCGCATGGTTTAAGTGCTCAGTGAATGTTTTCTATAACTGTGACTGCACAAGAATTAGGTGAGGGGAGAGGGAGGTGGCTCCTGAATCCTCTGAATGGCTTTTACATGGGTTGCAGGGAGGCTGGGGTGGACGATGCGTGGAGGTGGGAGCCTTGCAGAAAGGCTGCCCTCCAACCCTACTGCCTCGCCGCCCCCAGGTGGAGAGCCGGCCCCTGCCTGGCCGCACGGAGCTTCGACTGCCCGGCTGCCCCACCCCCGTGTCCTTTGGCCTCCTTGTTTCTGTGGCCTTCCCCGTGGATGGAGAGCCCGGTGAGGGTAGTCTTTGGAAGGGTCGTCCACTTGTCTCTGCCTGCCTTGTTTTCTTGAGCCATGTTGGGCTGATGGGAGGGACCCGCCAGCCTGTTTCCACATGACCTGGTGGGAGGGGCATAGGGAACCTTGGTGGTGTTTGTATTCTTATGGGCACTTACCCTGGGAATTCTGGGCCATGTAAGAAAGGTGCACATGGTCAGTTTCTTTTGGGAACTTAGCATAATTCTTCAGGAGGCCGCTGCCCCCGAAAGAGACAAAAGTTCTAAAGTGTAGTTTGGACAGTAAGTGTTCCAAAGAGTTCAGAGAAGGGGAAGATGGATGAGCTGGAATAGTCAGAGGAAGTTTCTTCTAGAAGGGGCTGCTGCTAGCCCTGAGGAATGCACCACGTTTGTGATTGGGGTGCCAAGAACCCGCAGTGTCCTCTGGGCACCAAGCCAGGATTCTGGTTGCTTTTATTAACACTATATCTATTTTTCCAACACAACTTATTGAGGAATTCCTTAGCACCAGACACCCTCTCAGGAGAGGCCTCTGGTCATTAGCTGACATGGAAACCCTGGATTCCTATAGATACTGGTCCTAATTTGCTCTAGTTACTCCTGGGGGTCTGCTCAACGTTGGTTGCTCCATGCACCCTCCCTTTTCCAGTTCTGGCTTTAGCTGTGTCAGGAGTGAGGGGCCGGGGTGATGACCAGCTATACGTGCTTAAATTTTGTCTTCAGATGCAGAGGTCGTGGTGGGGACCACAAGGCCAGAGACGTTGCCTGGAGACGTGGCTGTGGCCGTTCATCCTGACGACTCCCGATACACAGTAATACCCAGTGTGCTCCCTGCCCCGGCCTTCCTGCCCCCACAGCTTTTTCTTCCCTTCCTTTGAGGATGGTAGCTCCTTCTCTCCTGCTTCTACTTCCTTTTCCTAAGACTTCTCTCCTCCCAGCTCTCCAGGGTCTCTGAGTCTGCTCTCTTCTCTTTTTGAGGTTGCACTTTTTCTCTAGCTCAGGGGTTGACAAGAGCTATGGCCCATGAGCCAAATCCACCCCACTGCCAGTTTTTGTCTGAGCCGCACTCATTCGCTTGTGTATTTTCTACAGCTGGCTGTGTCATGTATCATCTAGCTCTGCTACGGTGGCAGAGGGGAGTAATTGAAGAGACACTGGATTTGCCTCTTGGCTCACAAAGCCTAAAATATATACACTCAGACCCCTTAAGAAAAAGTTTGCTGACCCCTCTTTAGCTCTTCACCTTCTGGTTCTCACCCTCATTCCCAGGGTTCTTGGGCCCAGCCCAGACCTTTCCATCCCACACATGCCTGTCCTTGATCCCTTTCCCCTTTGTTCAGCATCTACACGGGCGACAACTTCGTCACCCCTTGACGGGGCAGCTTCTCCCCCTCATCACAGACTCTGCTGTTCAGCCACATGTGGGCACAGGTGAGTGGAGGTCAGGGGAAGGAGAAAAAGTCAGGGGTTCTGGGAGAGAGGGAAGGAACCAGGAAGAGGAAGAAAGTGTTGGGGGAATCTCCATGTAGGGTGGTCTGAATGGGCAGTGGGGAACAAAAGGGAGGCACAGACAAGGAGAGGAGGGAGGCGTGGGTGATGACAACACCTCTGGAAAAGCAAAAGCCAAGGTCGGGGCTCAGTGCTCACGGTGGTTCTGCTCCCCCAGGGGCAGTGAAAGTGACTCCAGCTCACAGCCCTGCTGATGCTGAGCTGGGGGCCCGACACGGCTTGAGCCCCCTGAGTGTCATTGCGGAGGATGGGACCATGACCTCCCTCTGTGGGGACTGGCTGCAGGTGGGACTGGCCTCCATGCTACCTCATATTTTGGGGGCACCCCCTGCCCCTCCTCCCCTCTTCCACTTTCTTGTTTTTCTAGAGGCCTTTAACCTTTCTTATGGCCACTTTTCCCCCAGGGTCTTCACCGATTTCTGGCCCGGGGCAAGATTATGTCTGCACTGAGGGAGCGGGGTCTGTTCCGGGGCCTCCAGGACCACCCTATGGTGCTGCCCATTTGCAGGTAACCCCGTTTTAACTCCTTTACTTAGGACCACCCCCAGAAGGGAATGGGTGGAGCTTAAGAGTGACAGTAGGGTGGGTTGTGCACTCCTTCCACTAGAAGAGAAGCTCTGTGTCAGTTTATTTGCTGCTGTGTTCTCCGTACTGAGGGCCTGGCACAGGAGGGCCCATGTCCCTGGGGGAAAGGTCCAGGGTCGGAGCAGCGGTGGACTCGCCCTGTCTCCCTTTCAGTCGTTCCGGGGATGTGGTAGAGTACCTGCTAAAGAGCCAGTGGTTTGTCCGCTGCCGGGAGATGGGGGACCGAGCTGCCCAGGTGAGGCTGCAGTGCGAGGATGGACTGGGGCCTGGTGGGGGGCAGCTCCCGGAGGATTGGAGTGAAGAGACACGGGGTGGAGCCCTCCTGCCCCAGAGACCTCTCTAGCTGTGGAAACTGAGAGGAGAGCTGTGGGGATGGAGTGGCCCAGAAAGGGCTGGCTTATGTTTTCACTCAAGTCCAGAATCTTCTCAGGAGCCTTGGGAGGTCTTTTCTGAGTTTTAGAACCACCCCAGAGGCACCTGTCCCATCCTGGGAGGGGTGCCGGTGCAGGAGGGGAAGCCCTGTCTAACGGCCCTTTTCCCCAGGCTGTGGAGTCCGGGGCCCTGGAGCTCAGTCCGTCCTTCCACCAGAAGAACTGGCAGCACTGGTTTTCCCACATTGGGTAAGGGGTGGGGAGCTCTCGTGGGGATGGGGAGGGAGGACCCACTGGTTGTTCTGAGAAATCGCTCATGGCTTCTCGGCAGGGACTGGTGTGTCTCCCGGCAGCTGTGGTGGGGCCATCGGATTCCAGCCTACCTAGTCGTAGAAGAGCATGCAGAGGTTGGTAGGAGGAAGGGATGGGAGGGCAGGCGTGGCGGAAGGAGACCTAGCGCCCCAGTCAGAGGACTTCCAGCCAGGCCCAGCACCCGACCTGTTCCTGCACTTTTGGGGCTTGGTCATGTAACCTGCGGCCAAGAGGGCCCCTGAGCCGGCATTTCGTCATCTCACCACCAGAGGGGGCCGGCCGTTGTCAAACCACGGAAGAGAACTTGAAACTCAGTGATGTTTCACACCTATCAGGTATTATTCTTCCTCAGGCTCCCCCTCCCCCTGACTTCTGCAGGACGGCAGGAAGGACTGTTGGGTGGTTGGGCGGACAGAGGCCGAGGCCAGAGAGGTAGCTGCAGAACTGACAGGGAGACCAGGGGCCGAGCTGACCCTGGCGAGGGGTGAGTGCCAGAGGGCCGGAGGGCCGGGGAGGGAAGATACTGAGTGGAGAAGGTGGGGCTGGGAAAACAGGGAATGGGGCCAAGGCCTGACCCCTGGTCTCTGGGGATGGGGGTTGGGCTGGCAGGGTGGGCAGTAGCTGGCTGAGGTTCTAGAAGCTGAGGTTCCAATTGTCCCCATTCCCTATTCTGTTTCCCAGACCCTGATGTCCTGGATACATGGTTCTCTTCAGCCCTTTTCCCCTTTTCTGCCCTGGGCTGGCCCCAAGAGGTGAGGCGGGTTGAGAGGAAGGGTGTGAACGTGGGGATGATGAAGTCAACAAAGGGGTCCCCCTGAGTCTTGAGAAGAGCTGGAGGCCCAGAGCTTGGGCCTCTTACTCCTTCTGTCTTTTCTCCTAGACCCAAGACCTTGCTCGTTTCTACCCCCTATCACTTTTGGAAACGGGCAGTGACCTCCTGCTGTTCTGGGTGGGCCGCATGGTCATGTTGGGGACGCAGCTCACAGGGCAGCTCCCCTTCAGCAAGGTAGTTGGTCCTTCAATGCCCCTGTCCCTCTCTGTGACCCCCTCAGTGTTCCCCAAAACTTGTCCTCCGCTCTAACCCCTAATGTGTGGGTATTCGTGTTCCCTATCCCTTTTTCCTGACTTACTTTCCACCCCAAGGGACCCTCCAGGGAAAGGCTCTCTAGGCCCCCCTCTGCTGTCTTCTTCCATGCTCCTAGGTGCTTCTTCACTCCATGGTTCGGGACAGACAGGGCCGGAAGATGAGCAAGTCCCTGGGGAATGTGCTGGACCCACGGGACATCATCAGTGGCGTGGAGCTGCAGGTCAGGATGCGGAGCCCAGCATGAGGGATGGGGTTTGCAGGAGAGAGGGAGGGAGCCTGAGGAGAGGGGCTGACTGGGACAGCTGGAGTTGTGAGGGACAGTGGGTGGGACCCTTGCAGGGGCAGGGACTTCAGCCGAGGCTAGTGAACTGCCCATCCCAGGTGCTGCAGGAAAAGCTGGAGGATGGGAACTTGGATCCTGCGGAGCTGGTGATCGCGGCTGCCGCACAGGTGAGTCCGCAGTGGCTACCCTGTCCCAGCTTCTAGCTTGTGGCCGCTGATTTCCTGTACCACCCAGGCTTCTGACCCTACAGCCTCATAGGCTCCTGCCACTCCTCTTCTCCCTCTGGTTGCAGAGGAAGGACTTCCCTCATGGGATCCCTGAGTGTGGGACAGATGCCCTGAGATTCACCCTGTGCTCCCATGGGGCCCTGGGTAAGCCTGGGCGAGGGAGGTGTTGGGGCAGTGGGCACCTGCGCAGAGGGGCGAGCAGGGCCCAGGACTCCCTGTGCTGCCACCGCCCACATACAGATTCTCTCCTTTCTCTCCTTCCCAGGGGGCGACTTACATCTGTCTGTCTCTGAGGTCCTGAGCTCCCGACATTTCTGCAACAAGATCTGGAATGCCCTGCGCTTTATCCTCAATGCTCTAGGGGAGAAATTTGTACCCCAGCCTGCAGAGGAGGTACAAGAAAGAAGAGATGCTTTCTTCTTCCCTCTGGGGTGGGGAGTCAGCTGTCTGAGCGTTGAAGGTGGCATCTGGAAGGAAAGGAGGCAAGGGGGTGGGAGTTGAGCCGTCCCAGTCCTGAGCCCCCTTTTGCCTGCAGCTGTCCCCCTCCTCCCCTGTGGACGCCTGGATCCTGAGCTGCCTTGCCCGCACTGCCCGGGAGTGTGAGCAAGGCTTCCTGACCCAAGAGCTCTCGCTTGTCACTCACGCCCTGCACCACTTCTGGCTCCACAACCTCTGTGATGTCTACTTGGTGAGTGAGGCTGGGGGCCAGGTGTGGCGCTCCGCTCCTGTAGACCTGCTTCTTGAAATCGGGTTCCCTGGCAGAGAGCTCTGAACTGGGTTCCTGATTGTCCCGTTAGGTTAGGACAGGAAGGGAGACGAGACGGGACATCCCAATTCCCCTCTTCCCTGGGACTGGTGTCTGTAGTGCAGCCTGGGCACCGTTCCCTGCCTGTCATCTGAGGAGAGAGGAGGACCAGGGGAGACTTCTAGAAAACAGTCTAACAGAGCAGGGTTGGAAGGCAGATGGAGATCCTCTCTGAGCCCTGGTGACTGCTGAGTTTGGGCCCTGGGCAGGCCGGGAGCTGTGAGCAGATGGGGAGGAGGAATAGTGGTCCTTTAGCCCAGGGGTTCTCACACTTGATCCTGCGTGAGAATTGCCCAAGGGCTGTTCACCAGGAGCGCAGGCCCCACGCAGAGCGGCTCATTCAGCAGGCGAGGGTTGGGATGGCAAGAATTTTCATTTTTTGTCACAGGTGATGCTGCTGGCTCAAGATCCCTGCCCTAGCTCACTGTTTCTCAACCTTTTTAAAAACCTCTGTCCCTTTTATTTTTTTAAAGATTGGCACCTGAGTTAACAACTGTTGCCAATCTTTTCTTCTTCTTCTTCTTCTCCCCGAAGCCCCCCAGTACATAGTTGTATGTTCTAGTTGTGGGTCCCTCTGGTTGTGCTGTGTGGGATGCCACCTCAGCATGGCCGATGAGTGGTGACATGTCTGCGCCCAGGATCCAAACCGGCGAAATCCTGGGCTGCCGAAGCAGAGTGGGGGAACTTAACCACTTGGCCACAGGGCCAGCCCCCTCTGTCCCTTTTTGATAAGCAAAAAACTCAGTGCTTTTCTTTAAACTATGCAAACATTCCTGACAGTTTTATTTCCCACCCATGTCTGAGAATCCCTGCCTTAGATTTCCACTTTTCACGTGCTCCATAGTATATTCTGGGGCAGCTGATGGTGCTTCTGCCCACAGATTCCCCACTGGTAGGGTGGCAAGTGTGTGGAGGAAGGACGTGGCCGTGGGCCGTCCCCTGACCCGTTGGCTTCCTCCCTAGGAGGCTGTGAAGCCGGTGCTGTTGCACTCGCCTCGCCCGCCAGGGCCTCCTCAGGTCCTGTTCTCCTGCGCGGATGTCGGTCTCCGCCTCCTCGCCCCGCTGATGCCCTTCCTGGCCGAAGAGCTCTGGCAGAGGCTGCCCCCCAGGCCTGGCGCGCCCCCTGCCCCCAGCATCTCTGTTGCCCCCTACCCCAGTGCCCGCAGCCTGGTGAGTCACGCGCCCATGGTGTCTGGGAGGGGGGCTGCTGCTGAAGACTTGGGGAGCCATCTTCTAAAAGTTTGCTGCGGTGGAGTCATTGACAGTGAGGGTTTGTACTTTACCGTGGAGTCTTTGGGGACATGGATTGTTCCTGCAGGGCTGACTTGGGGGCAGTATTAGCAAAGTGGTCAAGAGCAGGACTCTGTCACGAGACTGACACTTACTAGCTGTGTGACTCTGCCTCAGTTTCCCCTGTCTCTGAACTGGGGATAGTGATAGTACATGTCATGGTTGTGATGAGGATTAGATGTTAGTAATAGGATATCCCAAAAATCTCAGTGCAGTTTTAAGCTTTGAAAACTTCAGAAGGGTAAATGCTACAAACTCACCCAAAAAGTCATTTTAAAGTTTATTTAAGTTTCTTTTATACATACTTGGTTTTGTGAGTTTTGAATAATACATTTTCAATTCTAATTTGTTTTTGGTGGTTTGCCATCTTCAATCAGAGTGACTAAACAGACATCAACCCCCGACCATCTAAGACCTTCTTAGATGACGCTCCAGTTTTCGCTGTGTTGTGCTCCTTGAGGTGGTGCATTTTGCGTGTAGTGGAGAGGACAGATCTGTTGCTCTGAGGAGATGGGGGTGGGCAGATGGAGGATAGAACCAGGAGAGTTGAACTGAGTCTCCAGGAGCCCGCTTGTTAACTGTGGGTCCCCATCTCCAGGAACACTGGCACCAGCCCCAGCTGGAACAGCGCTTTTCCCGGGTCCAGGAGGCCGTGCAGGCGCTGAGGGCTCTCCGAGCCACGTACCAGCTCACTAAGGCCCGGCCTCGAGGTGAGGCGGGTCCTGGGCTCCCGAGTCCCTGCAGAAAGAAGGGGCTGGCGGGAAGAGGGGAAAGCCTGGAGGGCAGAGCCCAGAGTTAGGAGGTGCAGGGTGGGAAGGGAGGCAGGATCTGATGTCTTGACCCTGACGGATTCCCTTTCCTCCCCAGTGCTGCTGCAGAGCTCAGAGCCTGGAGAGCAGGGCCTCTTCGAGGCCTTCCTGGAGCCCCTGGGCACCCTGGGCTACTGTGGGGCCGTGGGCCTCTTACCCCCAGGTGCAGCAGCTCCCTCCGGCTGGGCCCAGGCCCCGCTCAGTGACACCATTCAGGTCTGCATGGAGCTGCAGGTGACCAGAAGAGACTGGAGGGGGAGGAGTCGAAGAGAGTGTGGGGAGGAGGGGAAGTGGTGGGTGCTATGAAGGTGAGGAGGGGCTCCTTAGAATGGAGACGAGGGAGGTGCTGGGCGGGCCGCAGATGTCTGAGCCTTCTCTCTCTCTTCTTCTGCAGGGCCTCGTGGACCCCCAGACCCATCTACCTCTGCTAGCTGCCCGAAGACACAAGTTGCAGAAGCAGCTTGATGGCCTCAGAGCCCGGACCCCATCAGAGGGAGAGGCAGAGACTCAGAGGCAGCAGAGGGTGAGGCTGGGGGAGGCCACCCGGGAAGCCCGCCTCCTTGAGGGAGTGTGGGCTGGTGGGGGTGGCCTCATACCTGGCCCCTCACCTGCTTCTCTCGTCCAGCTTTCTTCCCTCCAGTTGGAATTGTCGAAGCTGGACAAGGCAGCCTCTCACCTCCGGCAGCTGATGGATGCGTCTCCCAGCCCCAGGGAGCCCTGAGCTCTAACTTAACATCCCTGGCGCTTTCCTTCCCTCCCAGACCCACCCTTGAGGACAAACAGATCTGGCAGCTGTCAGGGCGTGATGGCGCCTGAGAGACCGTGTGGTCCACCTCTCTCATTCTGTAAATGAGGACACAGACTAGCTCGGTCAGCGTGCCTGTGGGTGGCCTCGAGATGCTCACGTTCCTGCCCCAGTCTCCCTCCTATTCAGTCCCACCTGGAAGTTTGGGAATGAGGAAATTCAGACAAACTTATAAAATCCTGAACACGTCTGGCTGTGGTCCTTTTATCCCTCGTTTCCCTAGTGGTGACTTTCTTGGCTCCTGAGACTTTGGTCTGGGGAAAGAATAGGGCTGCCTCTTAGCCTCAGGCTCTGGGCCACAGTGGGAGTGTGGGTGCTGGGCGGTGCCTGCCTTGTTGGAGGTCAGTGGAGCTTTCCAGCAGGGCCTGGGCACAGTGACTTGGGTTCCACCTACTTTCCAGAATTACTGACAATGCCCTGACTTCTGCAGGCCTGCCTCCTCCTCACCAAATGAATGGAGGCATCCCTGCTCCTTGGCCCTTCCCCAGGGGTGCTGAGAGGAGCAGGGGTTTCCTCCAGGCCTGAGGGCTGCAGGGTGTGCGGGAGTTGAGTTCCCTCTTTGTGTGCTCCTGAGACCAGAGTGCAGGGACACACTGCCCAGCCCCTCATTCACGGATGCCCACCTACCCACCCCGAACACTTTGTCTCATTTCAGTGGAATTCAGGGGTCTGGCCCTTCACGCCCAAGTTACATTTTGTCCAGCAGCTCTCAGTAGCTACCCTGTATGGTGCGTTTATTGAGGTCCTCTGTGGTGCCATTTAATTCTCCCAAGAACCTCATGAGGTGGATGTTCACCCCATTTTGGAGAAAGCTGTTAGAGAATAAAAGTACCTTGGCCAAAGTGTCAGCTGGGATTCAACCCAATAAATTAGGTGCAGGTTCTTTCTAGCTGTTGTGACCAAGCTTCAGATATAATGGTGGCTTAGATGAGATGGACATTTCTAGTGCTGGGCAGAAGCAGGGCAGGGCTCTGCAGTAATGGGGGCCCATGCCTGTTTCAATCTTATTTTCCTGCCATTCTGTTACACTCGTTCCAACTCTGGGTCTAAGATCTGCTCCAGCTCCCACCACCAAATCCACATTCCCACCCAGAGGGAAGAGGAAAAGGAGGAGGTGGTGGTTTCTTTTTTTTCCTCTCCCAGTTGCACGGGTATTTCTTGAACACCCACTATGTGCTGGCCCCTAGTTTGGACACTCGGGTTCATCAATGAGGGAAACCATGGTCTCTGCCTTTGTAGCACTTTCCTTCCAGCAGGGAGAGTCAGAAGTAACATGTCAGTAAGTAAAACTATGTCATAAATGCTATGGGGAGAAAAGGGTAGGACAAAGTGGGGGGACCCAGGTGTACATGTTGGGGGGCAGGTGGTAGCTGAATAGGAGTTCAGGGCAGAGCTTCTTGTAAAGGTGAGATTTAAGCAAAGACTTGCAGGAGGTGCAGCAGTTACCAAGCAGATGTCTGGGGGAAGTTTCCAGGTGGAGGGAAGAGCCAGAGCAAAGGTAAGATGGGAGCACACCTGGAGTGCTCGAAGAATGGCAAGGAGGCTGATGTGGAGGCAGAGAGCTGTCACCTGCCCATTGGTGCAGGCTAGGGGCAAGCCATGAAATACTGGGGCCCCTTGGGCCCCCCTGCTACCTCTCCTTTGGGCTAATTGTCCCAGGATGGTTGTAAAGGAAACTAGAGGAATTCTGTAAGTTTTTCTTTTCACTCTCCCATACCTGTGCTCCCCTCATCTTCAGGGATGCTCCATGCCAAACTGTTGTCTTCACCTCCCTCCAAAGTAGTCTGTTTCTAATTTCACATGGTGGTGATGGGGGGTGTGGGGGTATAATAGGCGGGGATGGGTACTGTGGAGAACAGGAAGCAATCATATCAATACTCCCAAATGGGCATGTCTGGGCTGCATGCTGGCCTTTTGAGAGAGCGGGTAAGACGTCAAGACAATTTTGAGTGGGGAGTTAGATGAGTGCCCGCATCAAGGAAATCAGGAGCAGGAGGACCCCGGACCCTCGAGGAGACTAGGACTTAGGTGTTGGGACCGGGTTTCCACCCTAATAATCCCAGGCCCACTTATCTGACAGACACTGTGGCATGTGCCTCAGGTAGCTTATCCATGTCATCTTCACAATAATCCTATGAGCTGGTACTATTGTTACCCCCATTTTGCAGGTGAAGATGTGGAAGCTCTGAGAGGATAAGGAACTTACCTAGGACTCGCACGTGGGCCTGCGTGACTACACGTTCTCGTGGTTAGCAGGACAAGCTCTCTGGCGCCCTCCTCTCCTCCCCACCACCGACTTATGCCAGGCCCACCACCCGCTCACAAGCTGAACCCCTCATCCCTCATCTCTCACCTGAGCTGCCTCCCACCCACCTCCTGCCCTGACTGACCTGTGGGGATCCCTGGGTCAGGGGCCCATGTCCTCGGGTGTTCTGTCCACATCCCTGTCTGGGGTTCCTGAACCCCCAGCCCCAAAGCTTAAGCAAAGGGAGATGAAATGAAAGTCTCATTTAAGCCAGCGTTTGTCTGGGGTTGACCTCTCCACTGCTAATGGACTCAGGTGAGGGACTTACCCTCTTGAAGCCTCAATTTCCTCATCTGTAAGATTGGGTACTGATACCTATCCTGCTACATTCAAGATTGCCGCAAGCATGGAGATGAGAAGGCATCACGTCTGAAACAAAGTAGGAATTCAATACTTGTTTCTTTCCTTTATTCCCAGGGGTTCTGAAGATCTCACTTGAAGTGTGTGTTCATGTTCATGCATATATGTGTGTGGGGTGCGTGTATCCCTTAACAGTTAATTCCCTAGATTCTTTCTAGGCTTTTGTCACTGGTGTTGAGGGAGAGAGTGTCCATCCCGGAACCCCTCTGCTTAACAAGGGGGAGAATCAGAGACCAGGGCGTCCAGTTGCTGGCCCTATGCTCATGAGCCCACAACCTCAAATCATTAGATTTAGTGTATTTAATGCCACTCAGCAGGGTGAGGGTCGGCTGGAAGACAGGGCCAGCACATCCCCCAGCACTCCAGGGGCCAAATGCCCGGGGCCAAGAGGGGCACAGGCTTCCATTGCTCTCAGACTCCGCAGATGACGTGGTGTGGGCATCCTGCACGATGGAGAGTGACGTTGGTCCCGGATGGGAGATGGAAGAGGAGGCAGAGCTGGGGGAGACAAGGGGTTGGAGGGCAAGGTGTAAGATGGCTCTCACTCCCACCCCGGAGACAGCCAGCCCCCAGCAGGGAGGCCCACACTGATTCAGACACACTCCACACAGCCCCATCCTTTCCCCTCCCGAAAAACTACCTTTTCGAGAAATTCCAGGAAGCTGGAATCATAGGAGACATTTGCCAGAAAGGAGTCCTTCAGCTTCAGTTGCAAAGTCATTCCTGGCCCTAAGGATCCAAAAGCACAGCTTAGGACCCAGCCGTCAGGGCCAGATTCCCTCAGAGATGCGGGCACCCCCTCCTACGCCTCTCCCTCGAAGTTCCTCTTCCCCGGCAATGCCATTTCAGACCCTCTCCAGGTGGCCGTTCAGCCCCGAACCCTCGGGCGCTCAGGACTGGGTGCCTCTGTCTCTCTCTCTCTCTCTCCCCTTCTTGGCCTCTTCTTTCCTTGGGGACCCGTTGTCCAGCCGTCAGCCCTCACCTGCTCCATGTGAGCTGCCGAGGAAGGTCAGCAGGAGGAAGAGGGGCAGCCCGGCCCCCATTGTGGCCACCTCGCTTCTCCGATGGGCGGAAGAGATGCCTGAAGCCCCTGCTGGCCTCTCCTGACCGGGCCTGCCTTTCTATACCCTACTCAATCCTTAGTACAGGCGTTTGGGGGGAATGGGGAGGGGGAAGCAGGAACTGGATTTTCCAGTTCTCCCAACATGGCTTTGAGGACCCAGGAGAGGCCTTCACTGGGCTGTAGGGGAGAATAGAGGGTGGTCCCCTTTTCTCAGTCCTGTGCCCTCCCGCTCCCCCATGATTCAAGGCTTGAGGGAGTGGGTGCCTGGTCCCACAGAGAGGGAGGTTGAGAGGGGAGTGGGGACCAGGGAGGTGTCCCTCCTGCAGGTGTCTGGGCCCCACCCAGGCCTGAACCTCTCATTGCTCTTTAGGGATTAATTATTAACTGCAGTTAATTTTCATCATTCATGCCACTGAAGGACTCAGGAATGTGGGCCCAAAAGGGAGGGGTGGATTATGCCAAGTTTTTTCCCAGACCCAGGTGTCTTGCTCCCCCCGTCACAGTGACTTTTGGGGTGAGAAATGTGGGTAATGGGGAACTTTCATCTTTGAATGTTTTGTTTTAGTTGCTCTAAAATATCCTGGATACTCAGGTGGAGACATGAGTTCCATCAGACATCCTCCCCCCTCCCACCCGGGGCACTCGTGCAAAAGGGACGCCTCATACTCCCAGCAACACCCTCACACATAGGCACTCAGAGTGGCAAATCCGAGGACAGACGTGTGGAGGGAGTCTGGAGCCCATCTAGTTTACCATTTTTCTTTAGAAACTAGGAAGCTAAGGCCCAGAGAGGGTAAATGACCTACTAAGGTCACATGGCAAATCAGCAGCAGAGAGATGAGATCCCATCCCTCATAATGCCAGACACAGCGGTCAACTCAACAGATTGACACACCAGTCACGTAACCCCCTGGAACACACAAAGGCACACACACTTCATCTTCCTATCCGCCTCCCTTAGCGTCGTTTCCCCTCTTCCCAGAAAACCAGTGGGCCCAGCACAGAGGGATGGAGGCAGAGAGAGCACTGGGCAGAGTCAGGAGAGAAGCCAGAAGCAAGGTGAGGAAATTGGAGAGATGGAGAGAGACATACGGTCTACACGGTAAATAAAGTGAGACATCCAGGGACTAAGACTTGCACTGGGAGCAAGAAGCCCAGGGAGGGAAGAATAAATGGATGAAAAGATCAGCAGATACAGGAGGTGTGAGCAGGGGGAAGAAGGCGGGAACACAGAGAGATGCTTTGGGGCATCTGAGTCTTGAGGGTAGGAGTGCCCCTGTGTCTTTCCCAGCCGGTGGCCCGTACTCTTTCCATGTAATCATAGCTGACGCTGTGGTGTGCTAGGCACATTAGAAACATTGTTTCCTTTAATGTTGTGACAACCCTTTGAACTAGGTACTAGACTAGGTAGTAGACTACTCAGTTTTAGGGGTGAAGAAACTAAGACTTAGATAGGTCATGTGACTTGTCCGAGTGTGCACAGCTCGGAACTGGTGGATCCCAGTGCAGTGGATTCAGGACAGTCTGCCTCCACGTTGCACTGTCGCTGCACACACTGCGTCTTCCCTGGTGTCCCTCGTCTCCCCTCGCCCCTTCTCCACCAAAGGAATGGAAAACTCCGTGGGCTGCTGCCAGTCTAGATGAGTAATGGCTCAGGTGTTCATCTGCTTAACCTGCCCTGGGGTGTCCTAAGGGTCAGCTGCAGTTCCCAGGCCATGACGTTCTCTACTCCCACCCAGCTCCCAAATCCTGCTTCCCCCAGGGACCCATATATCCTCACCCCCAGTGGTATTTCTAGGAGCAAGAGGAGGACCTTGGGATAGGGCACCTGGGTGTCCCCTCTCCCAGGAGGGTCTGGGCTGGGGCCTGCCTTGGGCCTGAGGGACAGGTCCCAGTCTGGGAAGAGCCCGGGGGCCAGGTAGGGGAGTCCTTAGGCTCTTACTCACTTTTCCCCGGCCCAGTGCTTCCTGGGATCAGGCTGGGACAGGTTAATCCTCTGGGGACAGCTTGGTGACCTCTCCCTGGGGATGGAGATCCTGGTGTTGATGGAGGCCCCGGCACACCTGGCTCTCCCAAGACTTGTAATAGGTCTGGGAGCCTTTAAAGAGCCAGGGAGAAGGGCCTGGAAAGACACACAGCTGGCACCATGGACGCTGCACTGGTGCTGCTCCTGAGCCTGCAGGCCTTGGCGGGACTTGGTGAGAACCGGGGCTCCGACATGGAGTGTTGGGGTGACGTGTGGACTCTGGGCCCAGGATAGCCAACTCTTCTAACCCCATCATATAATTTTTCCTTTTTTTCCAACAGCTCAGCTGACCCCATCGGGGATCTCTAATCCGGTATCTGCTGGTCTCCCCACCGCCTCAGGGAGTCTCCCCACCATCTCAGGGAGTCTCCCCACCGCCTCTGCGGGTCTCCCCACCGTCTCAGGGAGTCTCCCCACCGCCTCTGCGGGTCTCCCCACCGTCTCAGGGAGTCTCCCCACCGCCTCTGCGGGTCTCCCCACCGCCTCAGGGAGTCTCCCCACCATCTCAGGGAGTCTCCCCACCGCCTCTGCTGGTCTCCCCACCGTCTCAGGGAGTCTCCCCACCGCCTCTGCGGGTCTCCCCACCGTCTCAGGGAGTCTCCCCACCGCCTCTGCGGGTCTCCCCACCGTCTCAGGGAGTCTCCCCACCGCCTCTGCGGGTCTCCCCACCGCCTCAGGGAGTCTCCCCACCATCTCAGGGAGTCTCCCCACCGCCTCTGCTGGTCTCCCCACCGTCTCAGGGAGTCTCCCCACCGCCTCTGCGGGTCTCCCCACCGTCTCAGGGAGTCTCCCCACTGCCTCTGCGGGTCTCCCCACCGTCTCAGGGAGTCTCCCCACCGCCTCTGCGGGTCTCCCCACCGTCTCAGGGAGTCTCCCCACCGCCTCAGGGAGTCTCCCCACCATCTCAGGGAGTCTCCCCACCACCTCTGCGGGTCTCCCCACTGTCTCTGCGAGTTTCTCAACAGTTTCTTCAGCCTCTGGGGGTTTTTCGGGTAGTCCTCAGACTTTGGCTCCGACCATTTCTGGGAGCACTTCAGGAACAGTCTCAACATTGCCAGGTAACATTTCTGTTGCTCAACCCATCTCTGAAGAACTCTTTAGCTGTAGCTCTGGGGCGGGGGTCCTTCCTGTGCTCCACCGCGGGTACTCAGCAGTGCCCCAGAACCTCCTGGACCAGGGCCCTGGCCTTGGTGGCTGTACAAGGACCCCCTTCTTTGCTTTCAATTTATCAACCTTTTCTCTTGTGGTTGGTGTCTTCTGTATCCTGCCTCAGGCTTTTTTTTTTTTTGCCTACCTCAAGGTCATGAAAATATTCTCCTACATTTCCTTCCAGAGGCTGTCTTATTTTAGCTTTCAAGTTTAAGCCTGTGCTCTATCTCAGATTAATCTCTGTGTATGGAGTGAGGCAGAGGTCACGGTTAATTTTTTTTCCCTTATGGATTACCAACTGCCCCAGAACCATTTATGTCAAAGACCCTCCCTCTCTCCCCACCGGTGAGTCGTGTGAGTACCTTTATCGAAGGTCAAGTGCCCACATACGTGTGGGTCTATTTCTGGATTCTGTTCTGTTCCTCTGTTTGTCTGTTCTTATTCCAGTGCCACAGTGTTCAATGACCGCAGCTTTGTAGCACGTCTCAAGATATGGTAGTATGTCTTTCGCTTTTGTTTTTCTTTTGAGAATGTCTTGGCTATTCTCAGTCCTTTAACTTCCATAGAATCAGTTCATCAATTTCGACCAAAAACTTGTTAGGATTTTGACTGAGGGTGCATTAGATGCAATTTCTGCTTCTGCTCTTGCTTGGGTCTCTTCCGGTCATTTTCCCCCGCTGCCTTTCTAGGATCTGTCTCCCCCACGACAGCCCCTGGAGCTGCTCCAGCTGTGCCTGGGACTTCCACATCGAGTGGGGCTGTCTCAGGAGGTTCCACTCCCACAACGGCTGGAGCGGCCACCATGTCCCCTGGGCTCAGTGTCCCGAGCAGTAAGGCGCTCTTATTCGCATTGGGTCTTCTACCAGGAAAATGTTGGTTGGGCCCATTCTTTCGTATTCCCCTGCAGCCGCCCTGGCTCCTGGAGTGGAGAACAGGGACAGGTCTTAGTGCCTGCTTCTAACTGTGTTTTGAGTATGTCTGAGGATGTCTCCAATTCTTAAAGGCATTTCAGTGCCCCCTCAAGCCTCTGATCAGACCAATACCCAGATGTCTGTTACCTGATTGCTTCCTCGAAAGGTTTTCAACTTCCTTCCTCATTGCTGAATCTATCTTTCCAGGGCAAGAAGCATCCCTGCCAGAGCTGCCATCCTCCTCCCTCCTTCTGTCTCCCTACTCCCCTCCCCTTCAATCCTAGCCTCCCCATAGGCTGTCCGAGGGCAAGAAATGAGTGGAGGAAGGCTAGGACAATGCCTCTGGCTCCTGTTAGTGACCAGAGTCAGCGTCCGTCAGGAGTGGTGGGGAAGACTGAGGTTCAGAAGGAGAGAGGCCCCCATGGGGACCCTCACAGTGAAGAGACATCACCGATTGAGCGACGTGGACAGTGGAGCCTTAGATATGGAGGAGGGTTCAGAAAGATGGAGAGATGTGGATGTCAGTGAGGAGTCAGAGACCGACAGACACGTCCGCAGGTGTTGAGGAAGAGATGACTGGGGTTTAGATCGAAGCCCTAAGGGGGCCTTCAACCTCCTCCATTGAGATTCTTATCCCAAGATGATAGGAAAGAATTCCACAGAGAAACAGGGTCTTAGAGTCACGTGGACATCAGAGTCACAGAAGGAAAGATGGAAAGTCACGGAGGGCAGTGAGGAGTTGGGGGTGGAGGTCCTACCTGCCTCAGTCACTGTCCCTCTCTGCTCCTCAGGCCCGAAGCCTCAGGAGCAGGGCTCTGTCCCGGATTGGGCCATCGTGCTGATCACCCTCACTGTGGCGGCAGCGATTGTTGGTCTACTGTACGGTATCAAGAAGGTGAGTGAAACTGTGGTCCAAATGTGTGGGTCCCCAAGGCCAGCGGGACTGGGACTCGGCTGCCCCAGGACTCTGAGAAGAACAGGGGCTTCAGGGGGAAGGATGACAGCTTGCCACACTTAGGGAGGGATGAGGGAAAAAAAGGAACCCCGGTCTGGGTGGCTGAGAGGAAACATTGACCAGGCAGGGGCTTGGGGCTACTGAAAGAGACACTGGGCATGCGCTGGAGGCTGCCCAGCCCATAGAGGCACTGAATTCAGCTCTAGACAATGAAGCACCAGCTCTGTGGAGCCATGTTAACCTGTGTTTTGAGTCCTGGCTCTGCCATTATAGCTGTGTGACCTTGTGAAATTTATTTAGCCTCTCTATGCTGCAGATTCCTTAATAATAGTAATAAAACAATAATAATAATAACAACAACAATAACTAATACTTAAATAGCACTTATTATGTGCCAGGTGCTGTACATATCTTAGTTCACAGCAATCCCGTGATGTAGTAATATTATTACCCCTCACTCTACAGATGAGGTAATTGAGTCCTGGATAAATGAGAATTATGGCGTCCATCTCAGAGGGCTGTTGGAGGATGAAATGAGCTCATGCACATAAAGCACTTAGGTGCTTGGCACGTAGTGGGTGCTCAGTAAGTTAGTCTGGTTCATTATTATTGTTGCTTTTGCTGGAAGAGGAGCACTGAGACCCTGAGCTGTTGAGGGGACGCAGCTGTTCATGGGGAGAGCTGAGGGCTGGGCAGCCGGTTCCTGGGGCCTCAGTTAACCCATCCTATCCGTCCCTCATCCCACAGGCCTGCCAGTTCCGGAAGGAGATGAGTGTGGGATGTGGCTGTGGCTCTGTGACCCCTTATAGCTGCCACCGCGAGGTCCCCGGTCAGCGCTACTCCATCAAGTGAAGGGGCGGGGCCAGGATCGCCGAATGCCCCTCTGCCTTTGGCCTGCCCTCTTCCCCTCCTAAACAGACTCCTGATTCAAGGCTCAGCCTTCCCGTTCACACTAGCTGGGGCTATTTCCTGCAGGTGGGTTCCTGGGACCACTGGCTCCCCAGCTCTTCTCCATCAACAGTGTAAAAGGAAGTCCACTGTCAGTCACCAAGCAGAAGGCTGAGATTCCAGTCCCGGTTCTGCCGCCAGCCTGCCGTCTGGCACCTGATTTCTCTGCTGCAGTTTCTCATCAGTAAGAGGAAGGACCAGGGCTAGATGATGTCTAGGGGTCTTCACGGAGTCTGGGCCTGGGCAGTTGGTATCTTCGCCCTCACCCTTTCTTCCCATCCTCTTCCCTATCAGAGAAGCTCCTTAGCTGAGGACACTTTGCTTGGACCTCCCAGGACTTTCCCCCTACACGTCTCCTTCCATACAGAGTCCCCTTGGACTGACTCCTGATCCTCCCTAGACCCCCGATTCTCTTACCTGCTCTGTGATGCCCTCTGGGTGGTGGTGGACACAATTCTTGCTAAATAAAACAGCACTCCCTCCGCTGATCTCCCAGCCGCTGTGTATTTGCCCAGGTCCGTGGGCTTTGCTGTCGGGCAGGTGCAGGCCAAGTCTGGGCTCCGCTGCTTACCAGGTGTGTGACCTTGGGCAAGTCACTTCCCTGATTCGAGGTTGTTTATTCTCATCTGTTAAATGAGGCTGACATTGCTAACTTCATAGGTTATAACAAGGTACACAGAAATGCTAAAACTTCAGTAGCTCATAGGGTTGTTTTGTGACCGGCCCCTCAGCCTCTGGCTCAGAGAGAACAACCTCTGCTTACACTAAGAAGTCAACTTGAGCTCCACCTACCTCCAGGTTCCCCCACCCCAGATGCCCATGTCCTCTGGGGGAAGTTGTGGCTCGAAGAGAAGGGGGGATGTTTATTTACACAATTAAAGCAGAGATCCCCAGCCTCAGCACTACTGACACATTGGGCTGGAGAGTGAGTTCTTGTGGGGGCTGTCCTGTGTATTATAGGATGTTTAGCAGCATCTCTCCACCAGATGCTAGTAACAACCCCCTGCAAGTTGTGACAAGAATGTCTCCAGACATTGTCAGATGCCCCCTGGGGGGCAAAATTACCTCTTCTTGTTGAGAACCACTCTCCTAGAGGCCTGGCTCCCTGGAGGAAGGGGTGGGGTATCGGACTAGTGGAATAGGGGGCTGTCAGTCACTGATGAGTTCAGATGGAGTTGCAGAGGAGGGCTTGGCTCTGCCTCAGTTTCCCTATCCTGCAGGATGCATTGCCTGGGAGGCAGGCTGTCCACTTCTGAGTAGTCAATCTTTGGCCTGACTCCACGGAGCCTTATTAATCTCCTATTAATCACATTAATGAGCAGTTGGCCTCTTTTCGTCCCACCCATTTCAGCCCTGCCTAGGGACGAGTCACACCAAGTAATGAGAGGAATTCGTGTTCGGCCCTCTAGTCCTCCTATGAGCCTCGCTGCCTGAGGCCCTGGCATCTTGCCCTCTAGGTCCTGGCCCTCTCCACTCCCTCTGCCTGCTCCACGTCCCCCAAATGGGCAGTAGCCAGCCTTGGCATCCACTCCATTCAGCTGAGTAAACGCTTATTCATTGTTGGCTGTGTGCCAGGCCTTGTCCCAGGTGCTGGGGATGCAGCAGTTGTCAAGGCAGAAACGGCGCCTGCAGGGGCTTACTTTCCATTAGAGACCCACGGTGAACAAATTGAGTGATGGGGTGGTGACTTAGACACCTGGACCCACAGCTTTCTCTCTCCTTAGAGCCCCTGGTAGTCAAGTCTGTCCTCCCCCTGCTCCAGCCCAGGCACTGTCACCTGGGGGCTCAGTACATGAATTTTGACACTCTCTGAGCTAATGCTTGCTTCAGACAAGGAACCAAGAGGGAGGAAGAGGGAGGCTCCCGGGAAATCCTAGAACTGGATTTCTGCATTTCTGTAGAGGGGTGGATGGGGGTTTGGAGGCGAAGAGACGCTGCAGGGCTGAGGTGGGACAGGAAGGGAAGGGGAGTGAAGGCAGAGCTCCTGTACGCTGAGCGTCTCTGCCAAAGGTCTCGGCCTCAGACCCTTTGGGTGGCCAGGACCTGTCTGCATCCCTGGTGAGGTATGTGAGGATCATTCTGGGGTTCTGTATCTGCCTTGTGTCTGTCACTCCCCCCACTGTGTCCACGTCTTGTATCATCCCTGGGCGTCCGGAAGCACCTGTCCACAGCAGCGGGCCATGTGAGGTCTTTCCCCTCTCTTTGCTCTTTCACCTGATACTCATGGACAGCTCCACCCAGGGCAAAAAGAGTGACCATGTGTGAGTAAGGGGTGTGGAGAGCTGGGCTGACGTGAGAGAGGCCAGAGGGCAAACTTGACGCTGGAGAAGAACCAGAATTTGAATCTCCTCCCAGAGCTCTGACCTCCAGTCACCCCGACTCCTTGTCCTGCCAGAAATCAGGTCTTCTAGAACCTGGCTGTTGCTCCCCACCTCCCAGGAGCCCTGAAGGCCGCCCTCTCTGGGTTCCCTCTCCCTCTGCGGGAGCTGGTTCGGGAGTCGGCCCCATCCCAGATCCCACCCCTTCTGCCGGCACCCTACCTGGCTCCATGACACACCAGCTGCGGTCTCCTGTTATCAGGCCACTCCAGTGGGGTAGGGCGGCTCCATTTGCTTAAGGTTTAGTCCTGAGGGGCCCCAGCCCCCATGACGTCAAACCTAGTCCTATATAAGGTGAGGGGACCCCAGCCCACACAGCCCCAAGCAGCAGCCCAGCTCCGACATGGCCCAGCCGGCCCAATGCATCCGCTCTACCTTTGGCCTCCAGTGTTGCCTCCTCTTCCTTCTAGCTTCTTGGGAGGCAGGTAAGATGCCCTTGGAGGTGAAAGGGCCACCATTACACAGGGGGATAGAAGACAGAAAGGAGTTGTTTCTTAGAATTTATAGGGTTGAATGACCAATCATAGAAATGAACAGCAGAAGACTGCAATGGGAAGGGGAGTGGGTACGGGGCTGCTCCATACAATTGTCTGTGGTGTTCACTGCTCAAGTTTGCTGGCTAAGGGGCATGTAGGGGATGAAATCTAGCCTATGCTCTGCTCCTCAAGACATGGCTCCCCAGGCTTCTCCCAGCCAGACTGGGGCTTCTTCTAGGTTGCATAAAGATACAGTAGGGGCTGGAGGTCCTGGGGGGGGGCCAGCGGTGGGGACCTGACATTCCCTGAGCACCTGCAAGGGACTCACAGGTGCTGAGGGGCTTCCTCTCATTTCATCCCCTCACATCCCCTGAGGTGGTCAATAATAACTCATTTTATAATGAGGAGAGTGAGGCTCAGAGAGGCAAAGGGCTTGCCTGAAGTCATGGAGGCAAGCAAGGATCCCGACACCCTACAGCGCCTGCTGCCTTCAGGCGGCACTAGATGCCTTTCTCTGGCAAGAACTCATCCTGTGCTGCCCCGGGCTCCTGTCTGGGCTCCAGTCTTGACTCTGACCCTTTAATTAGTCTAGACTCCCACAGATCTGTCGAATGGGAAGGATGCTGCCTGGACAATACCGGGAGCTGATGCCTACTGAGCTTTTACTGTGAGCAGGACATTGTTCTAGACACTTCGTCCACGTTTACTTATTTACTCCTTGGTGCAGCTCGATATGATGTGGGCAGTTTTGTCCCCATTCTACAGTTGGGAAACATCCAAGGGCTTCGGTGAGAAGAATATGGAAAAGTTTGATGAGCTAAACAGACCCTACGAGATAAAGTGAAATTGCTGGATTAGTTCGTTAAGAAACAGTTCTGTGATTGGACCCAGGGAGCAGAGATGCCACACACAGGGGCAGTTTGGAGGGGGCCTGGGCCATTGGGAGGAGGGTCTTCACAAAGTAGACACGCAAAAATGGATTCAGAGAGACTCTATATACTGGATAGGGTCATCCATGGTAATGGCGTTGATGATCCCAAACCAGGGCCGGAAAGTCGTGAGCCTGGATGCTCCAGGCAGTATTTGGGGCAGGGCAGCCAGCAGCTTCTCCTTCCAGTGGTGTTTGACTGAGGGTGATATTAGAGGAAGTCCCTCCTTCCCTGAGCTGAGGGTCATGTTGGGGCCAGAGGGGACGGGGTGGGGACCTGGCAGATGGTGGACCACAGAGGCAGGGTGTGAGGAATCTTCCAGTTGTCTCCTCTACGTCTCAGCAGTGCCTTCTGTCTGAGCCCTGACTTGATGCCCTTCCCCCACCTTGAGGGTCTGGGGACAGAGACACCGGAGCCACCCTCAGTCGCCCAGTCTCCAGTCTCATCCACCTTCTCTTGCCCTTCCTGTCAGGCTGATTCTCCCACCTGCTGCTCTCCACCACCTTCTGTCTGTGCTGCTGCCCAGGAAGAGGCATATGTAGGGGGCAGAAGAGAATGAGTCATGAAGCAACTCCACAATACATTGACTTTTTAATTTTTTTTCACACATTCACTTTTGAAGGAGATTTGCTCTAGGGCACAGGACAGGAGCAGGGCAGACTTGAAAGCAGAATTCTGGAACAGGACACTCTGGGCTCTGTGGGTGTGGTCTGGGAGATGGCCGTGCTAGAGCCTGACTGGGCACGATGGAAGTGGGGGGCTGCAGGGCAAGAGCAACTGGATGCTCAGGCCCTGCAGAGAAGACAAATGGGTGCTAGGTGGGGAGGGCTTGAGGCTGGGGTGGGGTTGGGATGGGGTCAGGGTGGAACCAGGCTGTGGGTCAGGGTTGGGCACATGAGTGTGTCCAGCAGAGAGTGAGACCAGGGTAGGGAAGGAGGAGTGACGACTCCGGTGGATGAAGACCTTTAGCCCACAGTTCTGGGGCACCTCCTGTCACTTGTCTACAGGACCAGTCAATACCCAAATCAGATAACTAGATGTTGGAACCCCAGAGTCTGCATCACGCAGCCATAGAACCATAGGTGCAGAATGTCGATTAAACCTTCTCTGAGGGAAGCACAGGTGGAACTGGGGTCCTGCGGAGAATCTAAAAGGGCCATTTCCTACGATAAATTTTATTTGATTTAATTTCTACGACAAAAATAATGTATGTTCATTCTAGAAACTGGAAAATAGAGCATATTAGAAAGAAAGTCTCTCCTAATACTCCCTAGTCACCAAGGCAACCATTTGAGTGTATTTCTTTTTAGTCTTTTTACTGTGTCTGTGTTTTAGGTCACATCTGGAGCTTATAATGTATAGACATGTTAAGAAGCGTTTATCCATGTTATTGTAAATGGAATAAGCCATTTTCGAGGGGCAGGGCAGCAGGAAACACCAGAAATGCTCTTTTAGGGGAGGCTGCTCTGACAGAGACCCCAGGGCACAAGTCACTTAGCAGGAGATTTACCTTCTTTGCCAACAAGTGAATGAAGCAGATTGAACAGAATTTTGGAATTGTACATAGTTTTGATGTTGTGGGATTTATTTTCATTCTTTTATCCAGGCTGAGCATCCACCTCCAGTGTCTGGTGCTAAAGCCGGATTTTCCTCTCTGCCTCTACCTCAGTGACCAAAAAAGTTCTTTTCAGGCCATTGTTGTAGTCAGTGAAATAAGTGTCTCACGGTGAAAACTTCCTAGAGAAATAAAGTTGCTACTAATGTTAGACCTACTGGGGAGAAGAGATGATCTTCTCATCCTGGGGTTTAGTCACTGATTTGCCTCACGGCTGCGCTCAGGACCAAGGCATCCCTTGAGCTTCGACTCCAGATTTTTTTTTTTTTTTTTTTGAGGAAGAGTAGCCCTGAGCTAACTACTGCCAATCCTCCTCTTTTTGCTGAGGAAGACTGGCCCTGAGCTAACCTCCATGCCCATCTTCCTCCACTTTATATGTGGGATGCCTACCACAGCATGGCGTGCCGCGCGGTGCCATGTCTGCACCCGGGATCCGAACTGATGAACCGCAGGCCACCGAGAAGCAGAACACGCGCACTTAACCGCCGCGCCACCGGGCTGGCCCTCAACTCCAGATTTTACAATTGATGGTTCCGCAGTGGTGTGACGTAGATCTGGAATTCTAAGATCTAGTTATCTGTGAGTCTAGCTACTGACTGTGTGGCTCCTGTGGTTCAACGACAACGGGTATCCCAGACCTGGTGGGCTGGAGCCCTTCTTTCAACATCTTTTCGTCTCAGGGGCTCACTTACTTAACAACAGAAGTTACCCCTTGGTCTTTCTACCACTGGAGGTCACAATATGTTTGTTTTTACTTAATGTGCATAACAAAAGGTTGTTGGCATGGCTTCTGGAGAGTTTTCATCAGTCTTAAAATATCCTCTTGTGCTGTCATTCCATGAATATCTATGAAGTACCTCCTATGGGCCAGACATTGGGGTAGACTGGAGACATAGCGATGAGTAAAACAAGAAAAACCCCTGCCATGGGAAATTAAACTGTATTGACATTAGAAAGTGTATCTTAGAAAGTGAAGCATGCTTGGTCGATAAAACACAGCAGGGGAAGCAGCCCAGGAATGTGGAGGGGCTGCTATTTTGAAGAGGTGGTCAAGGTAGGCCTCAAAGGCATATCGAACAGGTGGGTCAGGAGAAACACCTGGGCCTGCAGATGGCAGGAGGGCAGGGCCGTGGGCTCAGGCTCCCCTTACTACCAGGAGAAGAACAGGGCAAAGTATGAGATTGTTTCAAAGACTACAATTCGGACTCAACAATTTAAAGAGTCTTCTATGCTCCATACGTCCTTTGACCTTCACACTAAGCTGGTGCAGTTGACGTCATTGTTCTTTACATTTGAGGGCATGGGGCCTCAGAGCATTTAAGTGACCTGAGAAAGGATGCAAAGGTGGTGAGGGACAGAGCCTGGAATCTAATCCTGTCCTCTGATTCTTTCAGGCCAGTAGACTTTGCCACTCTGTGCTGCTGCCTGCTCATTTAGTCACTCTGTGGATATTTATTCATCCCTTATCACGTTGAAAAGCATCTGGGGTGTAGTGAGAAGGCTGACTCTGCCAATTACTTAATCTCTTTGAACTTCCTTTCCTTGCCTATAAAATAGCAAAGACCATACACTAGCCTCACAGGTTCACGGGGAAGATGAAATGAACAAATACATGAACAGCCTCCATCGGGGGTTCCACAAATGTCGGTGTTCTTCCTTCCCCAAGAGACTGGGCTGACCTATAGGCTGTATAGTGTGGTCTTGACTAGTGAGAGCCTGGACCCCAGAGCCCAGAATGTGTTTTCAAATTCTGGCTCAACCTCTTATTTGCTAGGTGTCCTTGGGGAGATTCTTAACCTCTCTGAACCTTGTTTCCTCATCTATAAAAAAGGGAGAATGACAAATAGTTCTCAACTTCAAAGAATTGTTGTAAAAAGTAAATGAGTTAACACAAGTCCTCATTTGTAGGACCTGCCTGTCTCATAGTAAATGCTCAAGAATTGTTGGCTCTTGTCATTGCTGTGCAATTCTGTGCAAGTCACCATTCCTCCATGACAACTCAAGTTACTCAGCTATAAAACAGAGGTTGACAGCTTCTCAGGCACCTTGTTGGGAGCTGTGAGATCAATCATCCTAGAAGAGAATCCAGAAAGAGAATATGTGAGGCCATCAGCTGAGTGCCTGGCCCAAAGAAGGTGCCCAATGAATGACACTATTATTGGCATTGCTGCCGAGGGAATCAGAGAAGGGAACTGGCATAGCGAAGTGAGGGCCTCACAGTTCAGCCCTCCTCTCTCTCCCCAGGCTCAAATCCCTTCAGGGTCTTGGACTTCTCTGCTACCCTCACCCTCTTCTCGTCCCACCCATGTTTCTTTCAAGGGCTGAGCTCCCCAGCCCCCAACTCTCCTTGTCAACAGGGAGTTGGGTGGACTCTGGTTTCCCGTGATTGGGAACCAGTCCAGGTTCTGGTTGCCACCTTGAGCTAACAGAAGCTGGAAATCTCAGTTATGTAACAACGCACTCTCTCTCACTGTTTGCTGCTCTCCCATCTCTCACCCTCCTGGCTGGATGTCAGTGACAGCTCCTTTGTCCACAGTGCGTGTTTTTTCAGGAATTAAGGCCCATATATGTTCATTGATAAGGGTGTTTTCCCTCACATCCTTAAACATAGTCAGTCCCTCTCAGAATCTAGCTGTCTCATTACCTCCCCTCGGGACCTCCGAGGAAATATCTTTTTCTTTCAAGAGGGCCACCTTCATCTATTCCAGATGGCTTTAGGTGGGTGAAGAGGGGTATCCAGTGAGGTCATAAGAGTTGAGTCATCTCATTGACTTCCCTGCTTCCAGACCAAACTTCATCACCAAAATGAATATTTTCCATCTCCCTCCTCTACTCATCCTCTATTTCTTTTCTTACCCTTCTATCACTCATCACCTGTGTCTACTTACTAAGCCCTATGGGAAGTTCTGCCAGAAGTCTTACCTCAGTCTCTCAGAAAGTTACATTTGGGATGGAACTGGAATATTATGGAAAGATGGAGATTCTGATATTTATTCCTGTTCCTTTCAGCTCTGCCACAGAAAGAAAACTCCATTCCATAAGTATATAACCCTAGAGGAGCACTTGTGGAGCAAAACGCCAGTCAATACTTGCTCTTGAAATCTTATGACTTGATAGGCAAGGCAGGGGGTAAAGGTTGACAGGCACTCAACAACTGTAATGTCAAGTTGAAAGTAGCAGGATGGAGTACTTAACAAAGAATGTTTTGAGCACTGAGATGAAGCTAGAGCTTATCTGCTTAGAAGGATCAGGAAAGATGCCATAAAGCTAGAAAGATCTGAAATTGAGAACTGAAGAGTAAAGATGGAGAAGGGGTGAGGTGGCATTCTGACTGAAGGCACAGCCTGAACAAAGATCCAGAGATGGGAGGTGAGAATGGGCTTGGATACGTTAGTATTCTGAGGAGACTGGCTGGGGAGATGTATCTGGGGTAATAAGGTATCCCTAGAGATGGAGGTGGGCAGAGAACATGGAGGAAGATTCTTATTTGCCTCTCTCCCTTCACAGGTGCTACCACAGTTCAAGAACTTCAGAAGACTGGTGAATCCCCAACATCTGATCATATTCTCCCTCCCACTCCAAGCCCTGTTTATACTACTCTCTCTGACCACACTGCTCTTCATTCAGGACACAGCCCCGCAGACCTCCCCAAATCTACAGAAACCCATCAACCAAAACGCTGTTGCAATACCACACACAGTTCCAAGCTGATTCACAAATCTATAGATAACTCTGGGAGCTCTACAACTCATCATGAAGCTCCTCCCACTTCTGAACAAAACCCCAGCAATCAAGGAAAAGACACAGTTATCCGGAACAAACGCTCTGCAGATTTTAACTCCACTCAAACAGATAAAGGATCGTCAAAATATCCAACCCCAGCACCCAAGAGCAAAACGACTTGTCGTAAGTCCAAAACAACCAAACAAATTGTAACAAGAAACTCAGCTGAAACCATAACAACTTTGGAAAAGACTATCATTACTTTAGTCAGTAAAAGCACATCCTCACACAAGACCACAAATCCTTCCCACAACTCGTTCAATTCAGAGACGAATAAAACACCCACATCTACCTCAGAAAAAACCACAACTGCCACAAGCACACCATACCAGGGTACACGAATCTCAGGGAGGTCAGAAAGAGCTGATGATCACACAACAACTGCTAATTACAGACCTACAGTTGACTCAGATAAGAAACTGATAAGGACTACAGAAAACATAAAAGACACATCAGCGACTGAGAAGACCACACAAACTCCAGAAAAGCCTACAGAACAGGGACAAGAGACCATGGCGGCTCACAGGAAGACCACAAGAGCCTCAGCAAAGCCCACAGAACAGCGACAAGAGACCACAGAGGTCCATGAGAAGACCACGAGAGCCCCAGCAAAGCCCACGGAACAGAGACAAGAGACCACAGTGGTCCATAAGGAGACCACGAGAGCCCCAGAAAAGCCCACGGAAAAGAGACAAGAGACCACAGAGATCCATGAGAAGACCACGAGAGTCCCAGCAAAGCCCACAGAACAGGGACAAGAGACCACAGTGGCCCATGAGAGGACCACGAGAGCCCCAGTAAAGCCCACGGAACAGAGACAAGAGACCACACTGGCCCATGAGAAGACCACGAGAGCCCCAGCAAAGCCCACAGAACAGGGACAAGAAACCACAGAGGCCCACGAGAAGACCGCGAGAACCCCAGCAAAGCCCACGGAACAGAGACAAGAGACCACACTGGCCCACGAGAGGACCACGAGAGCCCCAGCAAAGCCCACAGAACAGGGACAAGAGACCACAGAGTTTCACGAGAAGACCACGAGAGCCCCAGCAAAGCCCACAGAACAGAGACAAGAGACCACAGCAGCCCATGAGAAGACCACAAGAGCCCCAGCAAAGCCCACAGAACAGGGACAAGAAACCACAGAGGTCCACGAGAAGACCACGAGAACCCCAGCAAAGCCCACAGAACAGCAACAAGAGACCACAGAGGTTCACAAGAAGACCACGAGAGCCCCAGCAAAGACCACGGAACAGGGACAAGAGATCACAGCGGCCCAGTGAGAGGACCACGAGAGCCCCAGCAAAGCCCACAGAACAGCAACAAGAGACCACAGCAGCCAGTGAGGTCACAACAGTCTCAGAAAAGCCCACAGAACAGCAACAAGAGACCAGAGCTGCCCACAAGAAGACCACATGTGCCCCAGTAAAGCCCACAGAACAGAGACAAGAGACCACAGCAGCCCACAGAAAGACCACAGGAGCCCCAGCAAAGCCTACAAAACATGTAGAAAAGACCACATCGGCCACTGAGACCATAAAAGCCCCAGTAAAGCCTACAGAAAACCCAGCAGCCACAGAGACTACAAGACCTCCAGTCGAGGTCACAGGAGACAAATCTATCACTAATACCTCTCCTCATCCAAAAAAACCTGAGGTTACCCATCAGGTGCCCACTGGTTCTTTTGCAGCTACAACATCCAGCCTGGAGCTGGGTTCCATCACGTCGGAAGCCCCAGCCAATAAGAGCCAACCAAATCAGAACAAAGATGGCTCAGAGGGAGGTCTCCAGACTGCAGAGAGCGAGGAGAAGGATTCATTCCCTTCATGGGCCATAGTTATTGTGATCCTATTGGCTGTGATTCTCCTCCTGGTGTTCTTTGGCCTGATCTTCTTGGTAAGGGACAGGGATGCCCCATAAGATGAACCTATGGGATAGGGAGTTGGGGAGAGGTTACAGATCGGAACTAGAGGCAATAATGAGTCTAGGAAAAGAGGCATGGTGGGAGGGATGGTAATAGAGGGGTAGTGGTGGTGAAAGATGGGGAAAGACAATAGATTTATGGGACATGAAAAGTAGAACTGGAGAGGAAGCTGTGACTGAGAAAAAAGGATGTCAAGTAGGGGAAATTTGGGTGTTGGTGTGGAGTCTGGCATGTGAGAATATGAGGGATATGAGGATATGAAGATAAGGAAAATAGGACAGAGGAGGGAATTAGAGATGAAGTCTGGGACTCAATGTGTTGGATCTGGGGCTGGAATAAGGATCAAGGTTGGATGGAATCTTGGGAAAGGAGCATACCAAAGGTCCAGGAAGAGGGAGAATAGAATCAAAGGGCCTGAAATAGAGGTGTTGAGGAAAGCAAAGGGCATGGCAGATGGTACTCATTCCTCCTTTCTCCTCCCAATCACAGGTCTCCTACATGATGCGAAGACGCCGTGCACTGATCCGGAACACTGAGGACAATGACCCAGAGAATGATGTGGGCCCCAATTCCTATCCAGTCTACCTGATGGAGCAGCAGACTCTTGGCATGAGCCAGATCCCTTCCCCATGATGATCTTTCAGACAGCGCCCACCCCAGCTCTTCCATGCCTTACCCCTCTCCTGGATAAGGAAATAGACTCACAATTCCTATTTCCCGAACTCCAGGAAGGGCAAAGTACTGACAGTTAACTGCATTGACCCTTCATCTGCTGTGTTCTTAATGAAAGTGGTCAAGGGATGAGGTGATAAGCAAGAAGGATGTGAGTTTGGGGGATAGAAAAGAAAGAATGAATAATACAAGCAAGTGTTCTCTGTAGAAGATGATGGTCTGAAAGTGAAAAGGTGTTTCATGGACATATCGAATGGGAACCAATCAGGACCCTGATTTCTGAGAGGCGCAGCACAGCTGAGGGAAGTTCAGGGTTAGAAGGCTATACTCCAGATCTGACTGTGAGTTGGGATTATGGGAAGGCGGAGACAGGAAAGGGTGCCTGGGTTTTAGGACTAATCTATATTATTTTCATCTACTATTACTTAGAGTTTGTGTGTAAACAGGCTTGTCTTTGAGTTCCCAGGGCTTGCCCCCTACCTTTTTTTTAATGAAAAAAATAGGATCTGAGAAGAAAAGAGGATTTATTTCCTTCTTCACCCTCTCCATTCCCAGGAGAAAGGAAAATTCCAGAAAAGTTCATAAATATCTCTCACCCAGATGGTTCTTCCCTCTTCCTCTCGCATCCCTTCGTTTTTCTAAATGTCTACAGAGGGCACTGTTGGTTTGGCTTGCTGAGCTGTGGGCGGGCACGCTGGGAGGGACTTTTGTTTGGTCTCATCCATTGATTCCCATCCCAGAGCTTCTGTGATAGTGTTCTCCACTCAGTATTTATTTTCCCGTCTCTTCCACCAAAAGCCAGTCCCGGCTCTTTCCTGTAGGAGTCACCCATCTTCTCCACTACCTCATCCTCTTTCCTCACACCTTCCCCCCAGATTCTGCTTTTCCTCCATGTAGGCATTTCATCTGTGTATGTTTTCTAGATTTTCTCTCCAACTTATTAAAGCCTTTTTCCCCTTATTCCTGGTTGTGCAGAAGGGGAAAGGGAGTCGACAGATGTCAGCTTCCTTCTTTCTATTGTTCTTATTATAATAAAATGTAAAATATTTATAAAGTAAGGACATTATAATTATTGGATTATAAGTTGGGAGAAAGTCCTGACTGACGTTCTTGGCTCTGGCTGTGACCTCACAGATGGTCTCGAGCAGGAGCGGCTGCAGGACAGGAATTTCCTGGAGGGTGGAGGAAGTGGAGGTTGATTGTCTATTGCTCCTAAAGTGCCTCATTACTGGATTTAGATCAGAGCCGGCCTGAGTTCATGCTGGACTTATTTGCATGGTGACAAAATGAGGAGAAATTTTGTTAATTAATAAGCAAGTATTTGTAAGTACCTATTATACATTCTGTTGAGGATTATAAAGAAGTATAAGACATAGTTCCCACCGAAGACACAAATAAAGGAAAATTAAAATTAAATAATTCAATAAGAATTATCACAAGGCAGTACTACACAGAAGAAATCAAGACTCTAATGAAATAAACCCAATATTTACGGGCATCTACCATGTCTTATACTTATGTTAGGACACCAGCCCTGCTTCCAAACCATTCCGTGCCCGAATGTCTTTGCCAGCAGAACCACTGCCCACCTCCACGTGGCCTTGGCTGATCTCATTCTTACCAGAGGAGGATGGCATCAGCATCTTTGCTGACCAGAGAGGCACCCTAGTTTGCCTCAGGTCTTCCAACCTCAACTCTATCCAGAATCAAATAGCAGGGTCACAAGTCGCTATTTGCTGCTTTTGGTAACCCCCTTTGCGGGAAGCTGGAAGTTCTATTACAGACAGTAAGCCTAATCTGGACACTCATGTCACTGAATTCTCTGCCAGGGCCCAGCTCTGGGCTGGCGGGCCCTCAGGCTTGAGGGTCTCTCTGACCCAACACAGAGAATCTCCCAACAGAAATCGACTCTGCTAAGGGCAGGATTGTAGCTTGGGTGCCAGAAAGGAGGCCTGCCAGGTGCCAGAGGGACCCCAGACTTAAGTCGCTGGAGAGAGCCTTAAGCCAGAGAGGGACACTGGGGTTCTGGAAGAGGGCTGGGGTGCTTGAGAAAAAAGGTGGAGGATGCTGGGTTTTTAGTTGTCTGGGCAGATGGTGACTCAGCTTGTGACAGCTGCCAGGACAGAAGAGTCACTTGCCCTGGGAGGAATGCAGATATCCCCTAATCCCAGCCTCCAACCATTGAATTTCCCCAGCCTAGACCTTAATTAAAAGACCAAAATCAAATAAGGCAAAAATGCCTCTGCCTCTAGA
Source organism: Equus przewalskii (assembly GCF_037783145.1). Taxonomy (NCBI): domain Eukaryota; kingdom Metazoa; phylum Chordata; class Mammalia; order Perissodactyla; family Equidae; genus Equus; species Equus przewalskii. The sequence continues at coordinate 30,731,770 of NC_091849.1, forward strand.
ATGCCAAATGTCCGACCAGACCTACCCCTCCCCTGCGAAGGCACCAAAATGAAGCACTGGGGCCAAAGGGTGTGTGTTTGGGGCGGCGGAGGGGGTGGGGGGCGGTTCTTCATCTCGCAAACGCAAAAGGGGACTACAGCTCCGACGCTCAGCGGGTGGTTGTCTCCCTCCCCTTCTCTCCCTCGCCCCTGATAGTGATCACTTTGCAATCTAGCAGGGAGTCCTTTAACAAGCTCCAGGGCTGCGCCCTCATTAGGGAAAATTACTTAACAAGTGGCCAGGGAGGGAATAGGCGTCGCCATCACACGTTTATCGCCCCGGGCCCCCGGGAGAGATCACATCCTGGGGAGCGAGTGCCCAAGACCCCCCAGGGCAGAGGGGCGAGCCCGGGGCAGGCCGGGCGGGATCTGGGGTCGGGGCGCCGACAGCTGCGGTCCCTAAGGGAGAGGTGACCGGAGCAGCGGGGGGAGTCCGCCGCCCTCCCTCCTTCCCTCGAGGCTCCACTGGGCCGCGTCTCCCGGATCTCGCTCGCTAACTGGGCGGATTAGTGGCTCGCGGCCGCCGGCTCCGGGGCGTCAGCTCGAACCGGGCTCGGGGAGGGGAGGAGCCGCCGCCCAGCCAGTGCGCTCGCGGATCCCGCCTAACGCCCTCCTCCCGCCCCCACAGCCCCTGCCGGGGAGGGGTCTCGGGCGCATGCCCTCCTCCCGCCTCGCTCTCCTGGGTGGCAGAGCTCGTCCCCAGCTTCCTGCCGTCAACGCCAGACTGCCAGGCCCGGGCTTCGCTTCTCCCCGCACACCATCGATAACGAAACAGTAACGAACGTTTGTGCTGTTTTCCAGTACATCACATCCTGTCATCCTCCAATAACCCTGTGACTTCTTTCTTATTAAACTTGCTTTGCGCATGAGAACACCGAAGTCAGAGAAGTGCCTTGTTCTTATCCACACAGTCCCGCGGAACAGAGTTTATTCATTTTCTCTAAATCTCAATTTCACCTTGTTCCTTCGCGGAGCCAGGTTCCAGGTAACAGCAGCAGCATGGCCTGGAAGGGTCGGATGCTATAGGGACCACCTAAGGAAGGGAGTGTAAATGAGGTTGATGCAAGAGTGACCGGCTCCTTCTTCCAGAGGCCGGGTCTCTCCGTTCAGCGCCTTGGACTCTAGAGTCTTGTTCTTCTTCTCTGGAGTCAGCACCCAGGGCCAGGGTCTTTCCTGCCAGCCTGTTGCCTTCCAAGACTCATTAACCGGCCTCATGGTCACAGGTTCTCCATCCTCCCCTCTCGCTGCCCCGACCCCCTTGCAGCCGCCCCTAGACGTGAGTGCGACACAGGAAGGAGAAGACCCAATGATTTGGGAGCCCGTCACCTTGATTTTTCTCCCCTCTGCCTCCTACAAAGGCCTCTGTCCCAGAAATGAGACATCCCCGGAGAAAACAGGTTTTTGCTGACCTCTGTCCCCAAGGGTGGGTCTCCTCTCCCCTGACAGGTTTGATCCCCTTGTTCTTTCCCCTTCCCTGTTCCTCCCCCCATAAATTGCTGGGGATGTCCCTCCCAGGAGAGGCAGGGCCCAGAAGTTAAATGCCACAGCTATGGCCAAGTGAAAAAAAAAAATTGAGCAAGACATAATGTGGGAGCAGCTCTCGGAACCCAGGAGTCCAGCGCTCCCAGTCCCTTGCTCCCTACTACCATGGAACTTATGCCAACTGATCTTACTCGTCCCAGAACCCTGGCCCTGGCAAACTTTTAATTCTTCCTGAAACTTCGTGTTCCATTGAGACGCCAGGCATCAAGTCCTCCTCTGCAGCCCATCTCTGCTCTAGAACCCAGGCACTCTAGATAACAACTTCCCAAGTGGATCATTTCAAGACGAGGAGAGGGAAATTATCTCCTGCCTCCTGCATTCAGGATTCTCTGTGGAATCCCGGGGCCTGGTAAGTGAATTATCCACCAATCACAGAGGACTTGGAGGCCACAAAAAGTCAGGAGGAGACAAGGGTCCCCAGGCATTCTGCTTGCATATTCTCATTCCTTCTCTGGAAGCAAAGATGGTGAACTTCTTTTTGCCCATTTCTGTGAAAGTCAATACTGTCCCGAGCCCCCAGTGACCATGATTCTGACTCCCACCTTCATCTTGCAGCAAATCCACCTTTCTTCTCTCCCTCCAACCCTCCGCTATAATCATGAGCACAAATAGCAGCAGTGTTTTAATTTCCCTTAGAATCCTGGAGTATAATAGCTGCTTGATAAATGTTTTGTATCTAATTTGAAAATCCTAGTTTTGATATCATCCTTAATTCCTTATTAGAGCTAGGCTCCAATAAAGTCTAAATAAGGCCCACTCAAATAAAAATATCCCTTCCAGAAATGCTGCCTAAATTTAAATCCTTGGTCAACTCTCATAATCCTTGGATGAAGACACACATGGAGGGATCACAGAGATCTCTGGGCTAAGGGAGTTGTGAGTGAAATTAGCCCAAGGAGAAGCAGAGTCTGGGCTCCTATGTTCCTAGCAATTTCACCTGACTTCTCTCCTAGACTCTTTCATAATTCCAAGTTTCTCTTCTTAATTATAAAAACCCAATGTCAAACAACTTAGAAAGCCCCTTTGCTTCCCCCGTAGGATGGAATGCCTGAAAAGGGAGTGGGCTGGGTAGGTGTGGAATCGACAGAAATAGGCTTAGGCTGAATAAACAGGAGGACTTTAATTTTGTGGTGTTTTTTCTTTTTCCTTTGATGTTTGTTTCTTGCGTCTTCTCTCTGCTCTCTCCCAATGACTATCTCCTGGAGGCCACTGTCTTGCACATCCTGTTCTCTTTCTCCTCCCAGCGTCTCTGTGAGCCTGTTCATTTTGATCTATTATTGCTGCAGATGACTTCCAGACTTATCTCTAGCCTGTCCTTGTGCTGAAATCCAGTCCTCTATTTCCAGGGTTTTTTTCCCATAAAGTCTTCACTTGGATGTCATGCCATATTGAACATGGCACTCACAGGTTCCTTCAGCAAACATTTTTGGAGTATCTGCTCTGCGCTAGGTCTGAAGATACATCAGCCAACAAAGCAGTGACAGGTCTTGTCTTTGAGGAGCTCACAGTCTAAAGGGAAAGGCAGATAGCACACAAAGAAGGACGTATAAATAAAAGAGGTACAAGTGTGCGAAAATGCTGGCAGGCACCACCTCATCTTCTCACCATTAGGTCTGTAAAATCACACCCATCTGCATCCATTCTCTCCTTCCCTTCTCCCCCCTTACAAGGGAAGAGTGTCCTTCCACCTGAGCTTGGTTCCCCTCCCACCCCTCCTGCCCTCTCAGTGGGTTTCTCCTCCCCCTCCCACACTTTTTCCTTCTACCTCTCCAGGGTCCTTCCCATCAGCATCCAAACACACTCTAGAACAGTAGGCACAGGAATCACCTGGAGGAGATTATTTTTATGTTTTTATACGTTATTTTCACTAAGACATAATTGACATATATTAATTTCAGGTGTGCAACATAATGATTAGATATTTATATGTATTCCAAAATGATCACCACAATAGGTCTAGTTAAAATCCATCACCACACATAGTTACAAAATTTTTTTCCTTATGATGAGAACTTTTAAGATCTACTCTCTTGGCAGCTTTCAAATATACAGTACAGCTTTATTAACTATGGTCACCATGCTATACATTACATCCCCTGACTTATTTATTCTACAACTGCAAGTTTGTACTTTTTGATTCCTTTCACCCATTTTGCCCACCTTCTGCACCCCACCTCTTGGCTTCCACCAAGCTGTTCTCTGTGTCTGTGAGTTCATTTTCCAGAAGAAATTCCATGTATAAGTGAGATCTTGGGTACTTTCTTTGTCTGACTTATTTCACTTAGCTAATGCCCTCAAGGTCCGTGTTGTAGCAAATGGCAAGATTTCCTTCTTTTTTATGGCTGAATAATATTCCATTGTATATTCATGAGATTATTTTTTGAATGCAGGTTTGGTCCCTGTCCTTTGGGATTCCTAAGTCAGTAAGTTTGAGGTGAGGGCGTCTCCAGGCAATCCTGATGCCCATGGTCCAGGGGCCCCACTTTGAAAAGCTCTACTCTTCCAGCATCCATCTTAACAGCTCATATTTTTCCCAGCTCTGCCCTCTCTCATTGCCAAGTTTCTTGAAATAATTCCTTATAAACGCTATCTCCATTTCATCATCTCCTACTCACTCTGTGTATGTTTCCTTTGCAAATTTTACCAGAGTAATTCATGTAAATAGTTTTAAAAGTCCAATAGTCCTACAGGCCTCTTATAAAAACCAGCCATCTCTGATGCAGCCCCTCCTTTTCACGCCTGACTCCTGCTCTCCAGAGGCACCAACTTCCAGCTTTTAGCTTTTTCTCCTGGTATTTGCACCTACAGATTTAAACATCATACCCATACTATATTGCTATTCATAGGTATTTAACAAAGACCTTGAATGCATCTTTTATTGGGCTAAATACTATTGTAAAGCTCGAAATAGCTTCGTGTCCCAATTTCACCTCTGAAGTAGTTTAATAATTTATATGTATCCAATATCATGGGGGATAAATATCCTTTTCAGAACAAAACAAATTTTTAAAATCCTAATTAATTTTCTCATCAGTGAACTTCGCTTTTGGCACCAATCATTAAATAAAATGAAAAGGAAATTCTTGAATAGTAAATCGCAAGAGCCCAAGAGAGAATATCCATGCCTATTGCCCTATTTATTCAGAATGTAATTTATCTAGAATTTGGCTCACAAATTTAAAAATCAACTGTATGAAAGCATGACGGTACATTTCTTTTAACTCCGGCTGGTGTCTTAGGAAAGCTCTTAGAGAAACGAAGAAAACTTTCCCAGATAGTGGACGCAGATGGGTGATTTGGGGAATCAGTAAGTAAAAATGACAGTCTTTATTAGCATTTAAAACCATGGCTTCAATGAAGTATGGAAAACTCTTAGACAAGCTCCAAGTCCCTGAAATGGCATGGCACCTTTTTTTCTTTTCTTTTTTGCAAAGAGAAATACTAGCACAGTCCTTCTGAATATCCATCTTCCTCTTCCTCAGCTCTGTAGTGAGGACATAGGCTTATTTCCTCCTCTTCCTTCTCCTCCTCTTCCTCTTCTTGTAATTCTTTTTATAATTCTCCTTCTAATTCTCCTCCTGCTCCTTCTTTTTCTTAAATTTTTTTTATTGTGGTAAAATATGCCTAACATAAAATTTACCATTTTAACGATTTTTAAGTGCAGAGTTCGGTGGCGTTAGGTATATTCACGTGGTTGTGCGACCATTGCTGGTGGTTTCTTCTGGATCCCCTGCTGGACCCACCACATTCAGGCCCAGTTCAGCATAATCTCTAATCTCTGTCCATGCACTTGAAACGTGAAGAGGTGCAGACCTCTGACGCTGCAGCTTGGTCTTGCTGGTCATACCCTTCCAGAAGCTGTCCTGGGGCAGCACAGCTGTCACTCCCATAGGCCCTGGTGTGCTGGAGCTCTCCCCGACACAGCTTTCTGCGGCCATGTAGTCATTTCTGTGTAGGTGAACTAAGACTTGAGCAACTGTTTTCTTATAAACGGTTGGATAATTTGAATTTCCTTATAAATATTTTTTTCTTTCTGAACAGGGTGCCGTCTGATCAATGCTGCATCCTTGTGCTAGCAGTCTTGAGGCTTTTCCTAAGCATCCAGCTGCCTGCCCAAGTGCTCCTCATTTTCAGACGTGTTGGCTGTCTGTTGACATAATCGTACTGACTTCTCTGGATCTACATTTCCTGCAAGCTTTCCAGCTCATTCCAGTGCCGGCTGTGTTCCAATGCCTCCAGGGCTGCTCTATTGGGAGTGCTGTTTTCTAGAAACGTTACGCTGGCTTTCTCAATCAGTTGGTAGCTTCTGCATCTCCTTCAACATCATGCTGGTTTGCTCAGAAGCTCTGCTTTTCCATATTCGGAAGTGGCACTGTCATAATCCGGCTTCCATTTGCAAACAACAGTTTTCAGGTATTTCTCTGCTTTGACAAGGTTGTTCAGCCCCTCATTTCTCTTTTGAGCTGCCACCTCCACAGTCCGTCCCTGACAAGGAGGGTGACAGAGCCTCTTCCTTTAGGCCCATGAAAGAGCTCCAGTCATCTATTCATAGATTTTTCATTTCAGACATTATCTGTTTGCTTATTCATTGTCTCTCTCTCTCACTTGAATATAAGCTCCCTATGTACTTTTTTGCCACTGTGTCCCATGCCTGGCATGCCACATGACTCATAGAAGGTTCGTAAGGAATTCTTCTTTTTTTTTTTGGTGAGGAAGATTGGCCCTGAGCTAATGCCTCTTGCCAATCTTCCTCCTTTTGCTTGAGGAAGATTGTTGCTGAGCCAGCATCTGTGCCAATCTTCCTCCACCTTGCAGGTGGGATGCCGCTGCAGCATGGCTTGATGAGCTGTGTGTAGCTCCACACCCAGGATCTGAACTTGCCAACCCCGGGCCACCCAAGTGGACCACGTGAACCTAACCACTACTCTACTGGACCAGCCCCTCAAGGAATATTTTTGAGTGGATGAATGAGAAGTCCTGGACGCAGAGTGCCTAACAGAGAGAAATTTAGACTCAACTCCCAGATTCTCTCTAACCCATTCCCACTGCTACTATTTGGTCTACACTTTATACTTAAAAAATAAATAAAGGAAAGAATCAAGTAATCATCCCAAGGCTCCTTCACCCCTAGCATTTCCTTGTGTCTCTCCACTGAGAGAACTTTTACGAACTGCCTGATGCATCAGTTCTGACCTCGACTGCCTAAAGAACCCTGCAAAATCTGGTCTCACCTCAACTTTACAGCCCGACTGCCCTCAGTTGGTGCATTGGAACCTGCAGGCTTTCCTCAGGTGGGGACGGCGTGCTGAAAGCCCCAGAGTGAAGGGGGGATTTACGCTTGAGGGTCTCTGCTGAAGGAGCCCTCCCATTTTGGTGTAAGCTCCTCGTTACTTCGACCCAGCCAAGGGAATGCTGCTGGGAAGATCAGTCCAGATGACCTTGATGGGGTTTTCAAACAGCACGATTTCTCCTTCCTCTGAGCTCCAACTGTGCTTAGTGTTAAAACACGCAAAGAGAGACGATATACAGTTTCTGTTTGGTTGCCTTCTTAACATGCGCTAGATTCGAAGATTCACCTAGGCGAGTATAGTGTCAAAAAAAAAAAAAAAAAAAAAAAGCTGACAACTCTGATTAGCAATGTTCTGGAATGAAGGAGAAAGTGCAAAGGAGATTGGTCAAATGATTCATTCATTCAATACAGAAGCACAGCTGAATCAGCATTCAGGCCCATAATAGTCACATTTAAAAAAAAGGAAGAGGAGGAGAAAACTATAAATGCTGCAATCTCTAAAGTACGGTTTTCACATGAGGGGTTAACTTTAATCTAGATACCAGTGGTTATGCTGACTTAAAGGAAACAGGAAAAAGAGATATGCACAATGCTCTTAATTAGATATGAAAAATGCAAAAGTGAGTGTCGCACCTGAATAAAAATTGATGTATTTCAGAAAGGACTACAGTCCTTGGGTCGACCTCAGCCTCTGACCCCTCCACATCCTTCACCACAGCTTCCAGGCATACAACCAAGGCCACCACAGCCCAAGGGACCACTGCAGAGTCTGTGTCCACAACGGGCTCTTCCACAGGGACAGAGCAACTTAGCCTGTCAGATCATCACAGCCTCCACCACAGCTTCTGAGACCGCTATAAGCTCTGAAACAACCACCACCACCACCACCACCACAGCCTCTGAGGTCACCACACCCTCCACCACAGCATCTGTGCCCACCATGACCTCTACCACAGCCTCTGAGAGCATCAGGGCCTCCATAATGTCTGTGCCCACCACAGTCTTCACCACAGGCCCTGAAACCACCAAAGCTTCCACAGAGGCTCTAAGATCATCTTGTCCTCCACCAAAATATCTGTGTCTACCAGAGCATCCAACACAGACCACAACGTCTGTGCCCGTCACAACTACCACGATAACATCTCTGCCCACCACATTCTTTACAATGGTCTCTGAAATCACAACTAGTTCTGGGACCACCATAGCTTCCACCACAGCCTCAGGGGCCACTGCAGAGTCTGTGTCCACAAAGGGCTCCACCATAGGCTCTCAGAACAACTCAATCTCTCAGACCATCGCAGCCTCCATCATGGACTTTGAGACCACCATAGGCTCTGAAATGACCACAACCATCGGCACGGCCTCTGAGGTCACCACATGCTCCAGCATCTGTATCCAACATGACCTCTACCACAGCCTCTGAGAGCACCAGGGCCTCCACAGTAATGGCTGTGCCTACCGCAGTCTTCACCATGGCATCTGAACCTACCACAGACTGAGACCACCAAAGATTCTGAATCTACCACAGTTCCTCTCACAATTTCTGAGGCTGTCAGGTCCTCCCCCACAGCATCTCTGCTTATGACAGTCTCTACTCCTGCCTTTGAATTCACTATGGCCTCTACCATAGTCTCTGAGACAACTGTGTCCTCCACAATAACATCTGTGCTCCTCACAGCCTCCAACACAGGCTCTCAGAACCCAACAGCTTCTGAGACCACCATGGCCTCCACCACTGACTATAGTCTCCACTGAAGCCTCTGAGATGACTCTTGCCTCTGCCATTACATCTGTGTCCACCGTAATCATCACCACAGCCTCTGAGACCACCAGTGCTTTCACCACAGCTTCTGAGATCATCATCCCCACTACCAAAATGTCTGTTCCAACTACAGACTCCAGCACACCCTCTGAAACCACCATAAGTTCTGCAACCACCTCAGCCTCCCAAACAAATTCTGAGACCCTCAGTTCCTCCATTATAGTATCTGTGCCAATGACAGCCTCTATCCCAGCTTCTTGGTCCACTGTGGCCTCCAACAAGGTCTCTGAGACCACCACAACCTCCACAATAACATCTGTGCCCACGATAGTCTATGCCAGGACATCTGAAACCACCACAGCCTCTGAGAGCACCAAGGGTCTGAATCCACCACAGCCTCCACTATAACATCTGAGATCACCTTGCTCTTTACTCCAGCATCTGTGCCTGTTACAGCCTCTGTGATGACATCTATGCCAGCCACAGTCATCACTATGGGCTCTGAAACCATTGCAGGTTCTGAGGCCACCTCAGCTTCCCTCACAGCCTCAAGGGCCACTGCAGAGTCTGTGTCCACAGTGGGCTCCACCACAGGCTCTGAGAGTTACATGGTCTCCACCACAGCATCCGTGCCCAACACAGCCTCTACCACAGATTCTGAGACCACTATAAGCTCTGAAATGACCAAAAACATCATTATAGTCTCTAAGATCACCATGTGCCTCATCACAGCATCTGTGCCCATCATAACATTTACCATAGCTTCTGAGACCACCAGGGTCTCTATGATAACATCTGTGCCCACCACAGTCTTCACCACAGCCTCTGAAACCACCATAGTTTCTACCAGAGTCTCTGAGACCACCCAGAGTCTCTACTCCAGCCTCGGAGCCCACTATGACCTCCAACATAGTCTCTGAGACCACTATATCCTCCACAATAACATCTGCGCCCACCACAGCCTCTACCACAAGCTCTAAGAATACAGCCTCTGAGACTGCCATGACCTCCACCACCACTTCTGAGACCACCATGGCACCTACAACAGCCTCGGAGAAAATGACAGTTTTCACTAAAGCCTCTGAACCACCTGGAGAGTCTGTGCCCTCCACAACTACTCCAATGCCTGCTGAGACCACCACAGCCTCTGTGCCCACCACACCTACCACCATAACATCTGTTCCCACTACAGTCCACACCATGGCCTCTGAATCCACCACAGTCACAGCCTCTACTATAACATCTGAGATCACCTTCCTCTCTACCACAGTGTCTGTGCCCACCACTCCCTCCATGATAATGTCTGTGCCCACCACCGGCTTCACCACAAACTCTGAGACCTCCACAGCTCTGAAAAGATCACAACCATCACCAAAGCCACTGAGGTCACCGTATTCTCCATCACAGCATCGGTGTCCACCGTGAACTCTGTCATAGCCTCTGAGAGCACCAGGGCCTCCATGATAACATCTGTGCCCATCAGGGCCTCTGAAACCACCACAGGCTCTGAGACCCCTGTAACTTTCTTTACAACCTCTGAGACCACCATGGCCTCCTCCTCAGCCTCTGAAGCTATCATGGCTTTCATCATGGCCTCTGAAACTACTGCATCTTCTACTAAAATGTCTATATCCAGCACAGCCACCAGCACAGGCTCTGAGACAGCTATAGTCTCTACCAAAGCTTCTGTGACAACAGCCTCAACCACAACCTCTGAGAGCACTGCAGTGTCTTTGTCCACCACACACTCTGAGATCACCACAGCCTCCACCTTAAGATCTGAGACCAGCATGGCCTATAGTACAGCTTCTGAGGTCACTTCAGAGTCTGTTAGCAGTGTGGCCTCCACCATAGTCTCTGAGTCCACCTTGCCATCCACAATAACATCTGTGAGCACCACAGCCTCCAGTACAGGTTCTGAGACCATCAAGTCCACCACAGCTTCCTCATCAGCATCTCAGCTCACCACAGGTTTGTCTATTTTGCCTGTGCCTACTACAAACAGCACTGTATTTTCTGAAACCCTGACTGTCTAAACCACAGCCTTTAAGAGCACCACAGGCTCCTTCTCAATGTCTGTGCCCACCATATTCTCCTCCATAGTTTCTGGGGATGCTAAAGCTCCCACCTCACCTTCTGGACCCACCACAGCCTCAGAGGTCACCACAGCCTTCACTTTGGCCTCATTGCCCCTCTTGGCCTCTACCTCCACCTTTGGGGCCACTGCAGTCTCCATCAGTGTCTCTAGACCTTTCACAATCTTTTCTGCCACCTTGGTGTCCACTAGGACCGCTGACTTTTCTACTCAATCCATCACCAACACAGCTGTATCAGGTACTAACTACCACATCTTCTCTAATCACACACCTTTACTCCAGTGATAACCACCACCTTTTCACCTGTTTTTGTCATTTCTTCTCTGGATTCTAGTCAAGCCACCATACCTGTTACATATAATTTTGTTTCCTTTTCTTCAGTCCTACTTATTTCTGCTCTGGACTCATCTCCTTTTGTTTAGTGTCCATCGTTTCCATCCCAATCAGAAATACTTGCTTGCAAATATTCCCCCCACCACCAGTTAATTATAGTCCATCACTTCTGCCTACAGAAAACTCATCTCAACTCTGTGACAACCATCCTCACTTGTCAGCTGCTCTCACTTCTGTGCCAAGTACAATCAACTCTATTCCATCCGTCATCTGTGACACCACCGCCTCATCTTCAATTTATTGACTATTGTTCCAGAGGTTACAAACTACACTTCGTGGGCCAGGTCTTGCTTGTTACCTGTTTTTCTAAATGAAGCGTTATTGGAGCACAGCTACACCTATTCATTTAAATCTATAGCTGCTTTCCAGCTACTTTGCACAGTTATGACAGGGACTGTGTGACCCAAATAGCTTAAAAATCTACCATCTGACACTTTACAGAAAAAGTTTGCCAATCCTTGCTCTAGTCTAAGACCAGAATGATTTTTTTCATTCTCTGGCAGTTCTCTGAATAAAACCACCTCTGCACTTGCCATCAGCACTCGTGTTGGACCTGAGTCCACCTGCTTAATTCTGAACCACCCACTGCTATTCCAGGGACAGACACTGTTCTTGTATCAGTGCAACCACTTCCGACCTAAGCACAACCATTGCTGCTGGAGCCACCACCTCCACTGCCTCTGCTGTATTAGGTCCTCCCACCTTGTTCTAGTCCACCCTTCCTGTCCCGGGGGCCAGCCTCCTCCATGTGGGCCAGGTTCTGCCACATCTGTTCCTAGCGCCTCTCCTCGACTTTGTTGACCGCCATGATTGTGTTAGATCATGTCACCTATGCTCCCAGCCATCGCTGCTGCCTCACCCGTGAGTACACCTGATTCTGTCCTCTCTTCCTCTGGCACCGTCCTTACACTCAGTGACTGCATCAGAAGAGCGTCAGACCTTATCCTTTTTATCCCAGCCCACTCTCTTCTATTTGGGTGGCCACTTCTAAATTGAACAGATCTTCCACTTCGGCATCAGTCACAGTCACATTTCCTCAATCTTCTGCCTCCACCAGCACCATCAGTGGACATATTGTACCTTCTCTTCTCTAAGACAATCACTTCTATTCTAGGGATCATGGCCTCAGGTGAATCACCTCCTACCATCTCTCCTCCCACCACAACACATCTCTCCAAACCACCGCCACCATAGGTGTGTTGGATTCAACCACTCTGCTCTAACTACACCTTCCTCCCCTTTAATTATCTCCACTACAAATGCATCATATTGTGTGACCTGTTTCCTAGGCCCCAGGACCATTGGAAGCAGACTACCCCCATCTCTGTCACCACAGCCCCTGGAATGGACTCCATGACCCCTGCTATCAGCAATACTGCCCCTCGGACAGCCCTGAATACCTCTGGCCTGGGCACATCCACTATTGGAACATCATCTACCACCTCAGTCCCAGGTATCAGGACCACCAGGACAGGATCCACCTATGAGCCAACCACCACTCCTAGAACCAGTACCAGCTCCCAGAAAACAGGCCCAGTCACCACAGTCATGAGCCACATGCCAAGAAGTGGATAGTTGCAGCCCTGGGCCATCATCTTCATCTCTCTGGCTGCAGTTGTGGTTGGTAGGCGGCTGCTGGTATGACTGAGTTTTTGCCTGGTGAGTTACTGTGCGTAGAGATGGCGGGAACCCACCTAGAAGATAGATCAAGAGTAGGTGTAGAATAATAGGACTGGGACCACTGGAATATTAAGTAAGAGAGAGCAGTGTGGAGAGTCCCTGTATCCTAGCCCAGTCCATAAGAGAGCAGGAGCAAACCTGTAGTCTCATTTATCAGCTCGTTGCAACAAGGGAGACTGTACACCAGAGGGACTAAGGAGCTTCTTACCAAACTGTAGAAAGAGTCATGATAATGCTGGGGAAAGCGTGGAATTTCAGCGACAGTTAAATGAAGCAGAGTTTTAGTAAGCTCAAGACAAAGAAGGGCTGGGAGGACAAGGGTCAACAGGAACTCTGGACCATGAAGTGGACCCAGTTTCCTTGGAAACAAGCTTACAATAGACGTGGGATGCTGTATTCTAAAACTCCGCATCTGCCCTGGCTTGGAAATTGAGGCTGCTTCTCTGTGTCAAAGTAACTGAGATTCTCCAGACAAGAACGAGATATTTCCTTCTTACTGATATAATTTCAAAGACCAAATTTGGATGGTCTATGATTTTAGAGAACTACGTTTTTCATTGACTAAATCACTGAAAGTGAGTAAGTTACTCAAAGAAAGGGGATGTTATGATGCCTTACAGCTGCAGCACGTCCTCGGGGAAAACATTCCTTCCAGTGAACTAAGGAGCTGACTTTATCCGTGTTGTTATCCCAGCCTGATGAATGGGGTAGATGGTTATTGTCTCTGCCTGACTTTTCTTTCCTCACATATCACAATATAAAGACCATGAGAGAGAGGAAGACAGAAAATATAAATGATAGATGTAGTGAGAAGTAGAAAAACAAAGAGAAGAAACTTAAAGTGGGGACCTGAGAGACAGGCAAGTGTGTGGGCATGGGTGGTTCGAGCAGAGGAGAGTCGAGAGTATAAGGGAAGCACATCTTTTACAAAACAAGCGTATCTTTTATAAATTGCCACCAGAAAAAGGATCTCCAGAAAGTGATGAATGTTTGGGCCCACAATAGGTCTTTCATTTCCTTTATAGATGTTACCATATGCTGCTTCAGAGGGTGAGGGGCTAAGAGTGGGGGCTCTTTTTCCCTTCTTTCATGATTTTTCCCAAATGAAAAGACATTTACTTTTCTAGATACCCCTAGGCACAGCTCAAATAGGCTGGAAATTTTAAAATACTTCACTAAATACTAAGGGCGGATAACAGGGAAATACCCTTAGGAAGAACAGACGCCACAGAAATGCTTGGTCATGTAGGGGAGGCTTCCGATGCTCTGAGAGCTGACAGGTTTCGAGGCCTGGAGCCCTCTGCACTTCTCTGTGGTGGACGTGAAAGCCACATGCCAGCAGCACACTGCATTTGTGCATTCTGTTCTCCATCCTGGTCTTAATCTTCTATTCTAACATATTTTTCTTGTTCTATATTAAACACTTTATATTTTCCCATTTTGGCTGGATGTATTCCTGGAAGTGGACTTCAACATTTGTAGGATGAGCCAGAGTAAATATACCATAAATAAATGAAAACTTCACACACTAGCCACGAATGGTTGGCATAATTTACAGTCAACTTACTTGAGTTGCCTATTTCAGATTGTCTGATGTTTCCTTATGGGGAGAAAAAAAATGAGACTCACCTGCCATGAGCAATCCTCTAAATGTTTAAGATAAAAATATAGTAATAACCACCAGCACTTTATTAACTGTTTACTAAGTGTGAGGTCCAGAACCAAGAGCACAAGAGAGCATCGTCTCTCCTTTACTCTGCTTTGCCACCTTCCGGACATGTACTCTTCTTATCTCATTTTGCAGACTAGGACGCTGGAGTCAGAGACTGAAGTAACTTGCTGAAGATCACAGGGTGAGGCACTGGCAGAGCTGGGGCTCTAACTGCTCGACAGGAGAGCCTGTGCTCTTAGCTGCAGTATATAAAGCCGATTCTCCAAGCTTTAGCTCTTTATGGGCTTTCTCTTATCTTTTTAAAAACAAATTGAAGTATAATTTACAAGAAGTGCACAAATCTCAAGTGTACAGCTTGATTAATTTTAAATGTGTACACACCCATATAGCCACCACTCAGCTCAAAATATTGAACATTTCTATCACCTGAGTGATGTGTCCCTTCCCAGTCAATACCTGCCCACCTAAAGGTGACTACTATTCTGACGTCTATTTTACCAACTTTCATTTATTTCTACCTTCCTTACAGACATGCAACTTTCTTGGTTGATTAACACAACGAAAGCCTCTCTGTTTCTGAGAAACTCTACTCCCTAGGTACAGGATGTGGACTTGCCCTTGTCTTGAAAGATTAGCAGCATGTAACCTTACCAAGGTACAGAGCAATGATCACAGCATTCACATAGAGACTACGCAAGTGCAATAAATAGGAAGGCTGTTTTCTCAGGGACGTGAATAAATAAATAAATGAGAGGAGTAGAGCCAGCAAAATCACACACACACGCAAAGAATGAATGAGAAGAGAGAAAATAGACGGTATTGAAAAGTGAAAATTTGTGATTTTTGACAATCCAAGATGGTTTAATGATATGGAAGGAAAAGATTTAACTCTAATAATAAATTTTTGTGTGTGCATCAGGAAGACTGGCCCTGAGCTAACGTTTGTTGGCCATCTTCCTCTTTTTGCTTGAGGAAGATTGTCACTGAGGTAACATCTCTACCAGTCTTCCTCTATTTTATGTGGGGTGCCACCACTGCATGGCTTGATGAGTGGTGCTAGGTCTGTGCCTCAGATCTGAACTTGCGAACCCTGCACTGCCGAAGCAGAGCACCAAACTTAACCACTACACCACTGGGCCAGTCCTCTATTAATAATTTTATTTTCTCATTTAGAAGTACTTTTCTTTTCCTCTGATAAGTAGAGGCATTTATAACCTTCATGGCCACAGAATTCACCTTGGTCTGGACCTGGACTCAGGACTGTGCTCTGGAATGTCCCAAGCCTGGAAAATGAACTGGTTAGCGGAGGAGCACATGGCTTTGGACATAAGGTGAGCCATGGTGTGGGCCATGAATGAAGCCACAGTCATAGGTGTGCTTATGGCATGAATCCTGGCAGGAGTCATGGACATGGCAGAGGTCATCACAGCCGTGAAATGGATCACAGAAGAGGCTGCTGAGGAAGCCATGGAGGAAAAGTGGAGTATGGGTGTAGACTGGATAACGGGGGATGCCATGAAAAAGAAAATACTGGGGAAGAGGGGGATCATGGAGGAGAAGGCAATGACCATAAAATGAGTTGGGATGGGATTCCAAAAGGTCTTCAGGGAATTGGCCATAGAGATGGTCATGAGCAAAGTCAAGAAAAAAAACCAGAGGAAAGATCACAGTGAACTTGACCAACAGGGCAGACAGAAAAACAGATAGTGATTCTAGGGGAGATTTGCAGCCTCATCAGATTTGCTCATGAGCCCAACTAAAAATATCCCCTGAGCTTAACCATAGTTCAGAACCTCTTAGGAGGTCACTGTAACCAACTGTAGAACAATTTCTCTTTGGTCTCTCAACATGCAAGTGATGACTGTGCCCTTTTGGCTTTGAAGTTCCACTGTTTTTTTTTTCACTTTACACAATCTATCTGTATTCAGAAATGCCTGTACTATATGTGAACAGCATTTTTCTCTTACACAAATAAATGGATATATGTCATTCTCAGGTAAATAATTCTTTTGTTAAAATTTTTTACATATTTATTTGCTTTGTGACTTTCAATATTTTTATTATTTAAAAAATTTTTTTAAATTGCAGTAACATTGGATTATAACATTATATCGCTTTCAGATGTACATCATAATATATTTGGAATTCTGTGTAGATTACATCATGTTCACCACCCAGAAACTAATTATTGTCCATCCCTTACATGTGAGCTTAATCACCCCTTTTGCCCTCCCCCCTTCTCCTATGGTAACCGCCAATCCATCTCCAATGCTATGTGTTTGTTTGTCGTTGTCAGATAAATAGTTCTACATTGACTTCTGTACTGAACATCACAACAAAAAATACAAGATGAAGTTTTACTTCCTTGTTTCCTCAGGATGCAATGTGACCAGTAAGAAGAAGAATCATATCATTGCAGCTTAATAAAAAAACAACAAACTCATAGTGTTCATGGTAGCAAGATGACTAGCTTACCTGTTTATCTGCTTGGGCATTCTTTTCTTTCTGATTTCCTTCGTTACTGAGTGCTTACTATGTGCTAAGCATTGTACAAGGTGACTTTAAGTGCACTATCATTTAATGATTTTGAAATTCATAATCTCAAAAAAATCTTTTGAGAACTTCCACTTTTCTGGCAATATGGTGGACAAGGTACATTAACTACTCCTCTTAATGAAAGCAACAGAAGTTGCTGGATAAATATTGAAAAAATATTTGTAACTGTATCAATTAGCTGGGTAGATAGTAGGTAATATTTAGATCAACAACCAGGAGAAGGTTGAGACTCAGAGAGGATTAAGGAGAGCTTGAACCAGCCTTTACATTGAGGGCATTTGCCAAATTTGATGAACTTCAGCTTACCATCTCATAGCCTCTTAGCACTTGGGGTACAGGAGACAAAGTCCAGGACCCCATAAGGAGTGGGGTCTAATAGGAGACCTTAAATAAAGATGAGTCCTAAAAGGGTTAAAGCTTCAGTGCAGGATTAAACTGGAATACAATTGCATTGCCCATCACGCATTATGGGGACTGAGAAAACTGTCTATCTGTAAACTTGACATTGAGTGGAGGGAGTGAAAAATCATCCCGGAGAATTTGTAATTGCATGATATTCGTCATTTTTTAAAAAAAATCAGAGTAAGGCAAAGTCATTGAATCATTTATAATGAAAGTAAAAATAAAAAACACACTCATAGAGAACAGTAAGATATTTCTTTGACAGGGGAAAATGACAATCCTTTTACAGTCGTTTCTTAAATCAGCAGCCTAAGAGGACAAAAACAACACAGAAGGTTAAAAACACTGTTGAGTTAATTTCTAAGAGTTCCACAGAGAAAATGATGTAACCACTGTCTTACTGGATTCTGAAAGGGAGACTGTCACACCAGAGACATTTCCTTCATTGAAAGATGGTATCCCATTAAGGATGACTGTAGCAAAAATTATGTCAGTTGACATTTCAAGGATGCCAACTGTGGAAATGGTTTTTGTGGCTGGTTGAAGGGGAGGATTCCCAAAGCAGAGGGAAGTCACCCTCTGTTTATATCAGGCTTGGTAATCCTGACCATGGAGTTGATTGGTGAAACAAACACGGTAGCGGTACCCGGCCCATCAACCCCATAAAACATTAATCACAGCCCTGCTCAGAACAAGCCTAACATGTTCTCTTAGCTTACAGGAAACCACCAAGAGAGGAAAGAGAAGGTGGCTGAGATATAGGTCAAATCCAGTTAAAACCAGTTGAAGGCAACATGGCAGTCTGCCTTGACCTGACATAGACCCTGCAGCTAATTATGTGCTCATTGTAATACATTACCGTATTACAGAACACAACCACTGAAGCCATGACAGTTTACAACGGCCATGGCAATGGCAAGATATAACCAAATAAGGAAAGAAAAGAGGTGGCACCCCTCAAACGTATGCCCATTTCTTGTAATAATGATGAATATTCCTCCCATTCATTACCTCGACCCCTTCTAACAGCTGCTTAATCAATGCAGGAACTAAGAAGTTGATTTGTAAACTTTGTTCCCACCTCTCCATTCTTTGGCCATTGAATAAAGCTTGTGCTATTGAATGCACAGCTTTGGTCTCGTTTCAAAGTTGTGACACCAAACAGAGGAAGGACCCCAAGAGGAAGGGCAACAGCCCCTTCTTCAGGTCTCTCCCCAGCTGGGAAAAGAGTTCAATTGATAACCGTGGGAATTCTGTAAGCACTTGTTGGCAGCCTGATCTTCACCTATCTGATGACCATCCTTTCTTTTTTTTTTTAAATTGAGGTATAACTGACTTATAACATTATATTAGTTTCAGGTGTACAACATAATGATTTGACACATGTATACACTGAGAAATGATCACCACAATAAGTTTAGTTAATATCCATCTAGGTTTGTAGCTTCAGATCATACAAACTGTGTAGCCAGAAAACCATCTTAGACTCACTCATTGTCCTCCAGGTCTCCTTCTTCTCTAGGAAGATTCTTCTTCCCTACTTCTTTGTCTCTTCCAAATGCTATGTGACAAGTAAGGAGAAAATTGCCTGGACATGTTACAAATTAAAATCTTGAAATACACCTGGCATTTATATATTTATGTTTTCATGTATTTCTTTTTGTTTTTCTGTTGTCTTTTATTATTATATGCTTATCATGTGCCAAACACTGTGCTAGTGCCTCTAAACATACCGTCATTTATTTCTCAAAACAATCGAATGAGAACTTACATTTCTAGCTCTGTAACAGGGTAGGTGCCTTGACTTAAAATATCCTGAAAAACTTAAAAAGGTGGACTAAAAATTCTTCTTAAGTGAATGAATGAGTCGCCAGGAAAGTTAGGAATGCTAAAATTAAAGACTAAGTTAAGGTAGGAACCCAGGGAGGTGAGGGGAGTACTGAGGCCAACTTGTGCCAGACCCAGTGAACTTCAGTTTCGCGTTGTGCAGCGTCCATCAGACCAGACCAGGTGGGGACTCTCTCAGAGGACCCTCACATAAATCGGAAACCTTCAGGGAGAGTGTAAACTAAAAATAAGCCCACCTCTCCTCAAAGGAAGTGCACGCAAAATTGCCTGTCTCTAAACTTGATGCAGGAAAAGGGAGGAGAGGAGGAAGCACCTCTTGAAAAATAACTTATACCCACAACAATACTTCTCTTGGTTTGCAGCCTCAAACCATGCAATCTAAGTAATTCCAAAGACGTCAAGCCTACCATTTAATTTAAAAAGATCAGGGACCAGCCCTGTGGTCAAGTGGTTTGTCCACACACTCTGCTTCGGCGGCCTGGGGTTTACTGGTTTGGGCCCTGGGCGTGGACCTACACACCTCTCATGAAGCCATGTTGTGGCAGCATCCCCCAGAGAGGAGCTGGAGTGACTTACAACTAGGATATACAGTGATGTGCTGGGGCTTTGGAGAGAAAAAAAGAGAGAGAGGAAGATTGGCAACGGATATTAGCTCAAGGCCAATCTACTTCACCAAAAAATTTTTTTAAAAATATGAAAACTCTTGTTTAAAAACAAAAAAGAATCACTGGCTAATAATGGCTCCATATGATTGGCCAAAACATGCAAATTCCCTGTAGAAGATCATACCTTCATCTCCGGCTTCAAAAAATGTCTACAAATAACATTCCAAGAAAAATGAATTCATAATCACAAATCTCAAATCACAGATGAAGATAGACACCATGAGTGAAAGCCAGCAAGAAACAAAAACAGACAGCAAGATCAGATCTGCAAAGACTGTCGGTGTTGGAATTATTAAATACAGAATATAAAGCAAGTAGGTTTAAATGTGTCATAGCTTTATGGTCCACTAATAGTCATTCTCCATCTTTGACAATAGAATTCTCAAGTGTTAGTTGAGCACATGTCCACTCAGCTAGAGACTATATTTCCCAGCCTCTTTTTGCAGCTTACTGCGGTTGCGTGGCTGTGTTCTAGCTTCTGATGTGGAAGCAGACGACAGTAATCTCTCATGAAGTTAAAAAACAAGATAGAATTAAAATACTCGATAACATTAGGGTATGAGCTGGGAGGTGGGTAATGAGAATTAAAGTGTTCCAAGGTCCCTGTATTGTTTTGAAGGACAGTAAAAATATTGATTACATTTAGACTCTGATGAGTATGCATGTAAAAACATTTTAGGATAACCTCTAAAAGGTTGAATTTGGACTTGAATTCAGGACCTCTGCCTCCAAATAATTCTAGAAGGAAAACAAACGTTTCCTTTCTTAGAGTGTTATTGGCTTTTCAGCCACAGAGTGGGATTGCTGGGAGTCCAGGACCCAGCCTGTCGTTGACTGGCCCCTCACACCTCTGCTTCAGAAGCTGCCCATCACAGTTGCTAGGCAGACCCATGCCTGAGCTTTTCCCAGCACACCCTATCCTTTCCTCACTCTCAGACTCACTCATTCCAAACTATGTGAGATGTTGCCTCTCTCACGAAGCTTCTCCTCATTGACAGGGGAATGGAGACAGCTGACTTCCGTCATACAGACTGCGCACTGGAACTCCCATCCATCCCACCCCCCTCACTCTGGCCACAAGATGCTCTCCCCATGAACACCCCAAACCCTCTGCTCATTTGGGTCTGCTCGGTCATGCTCATTTAGCTGACTGTGTGTCCTTTCTGCTGCTACAGCCGTGTCCAGATCCAACTTGAAGCTCCTAGAAAACTCAGACTATAGGTCTCCTGCCTCCAACAGAAGTGGTGATGTGGTATACCCTATTGAGAGATGCTTCTTTGAGGCTGACGAGAAAGAACTTCCGAAAGATCCCAGAGTGGAAAAGCTCCAATGAATTCTGGAAACAAACAAGAGGGGAACTCTTATGGTTGAGAGTCAGAAGGGGGCCCTATACCACCCCTTCACCTGCTCTGAGTCTGACAGGTGGCTTGTTCCTGCACATTGAACACTCTCCCCACACCCTCAGCCCCAAATTCCCCAGAGACTCCAAAGATGACTTCATTAACCCCTGGAGCTCTCTTCCCCTGTTCATTTAACGTGCACACCTAGTAATGCTCCATCTGACTTCTACCCGTAACCCGGGAGCACACACCCCTAGTTACTGCTCTCTTTTGAGTCTCATATTTCTGTTTGCTTGAGAGATGTGGGGTCCTGCCCCCTTAGCTCAGTCCATTAGGGCTTCTTCCGTGCTAAAGGAGGCACACAGGACTTCCTCACCAGGAAACAAAATCTTGAAGTAGAACAGGTTTCTGGCCCCATCCCTGCCTCAGAGGGTGGGTCCCTTCCACTCTGACAACCTTGATCTCCTTATCCCGTTCTGCTTCTCGCTCCAACCCAGCCCAGTGCCCTGCCTAGTGTAATCATGTCATTCTCCTTTCTAACCTTCCTCTTGACCCCTGATCTATTCCTTCCCAGGCGCAGTATTGTTTTGTTACTTGCTCACAGTTGGCAGAAGAAAAAGCCAACTTCTCAACCCCTCCCCAACCCACTGAAGCTATAAAGGCCTCTGCAGCTCTTCCATGACAAAGACAGGACAGCATCACATGAAGGAAGCCTAAGGAACCCAGGCATCCAGCCTCCTACCTCCCCGGGCTCAAAGTTCTTCCCAAGAACACATACTGAGGAAACCTAAGCTCTCAGAATCTCCAGCTTTTATCTCTTCGCCTTGAGCTCTCCTTTCTCAAGAATCCTGTTCTTTGCCTTCTAGGTCTTGGCCACCTCTGGGATCCAGGCATCTTGCTTGCCAGCCACAAAGACACAGATCGAGATGCAGAAAGGAAACATTCCCTTTAAGTATCGGTTACTAGTGTATCTCCTACTTTTAGAAGCTGGTGAGTGACTTTCTTTAAAAGTGGGTGGCTAAGAACCTTTGAGGGATTGTGGGAGATGGTGACCACTACTAGGACTATTTCTAGTTCTCCTCCACAGAGTGAGGATCATCGTTTTACTCCAATCACTCAGTCTAGTGATGTATCACCCGGGAGACAGTCAGAGCACAGTGGTTTAAACTGTGGACTCTGGTCTCAGATTGCCAACATATGAATCACGGCTCTATCTGTTACTTGTGTACTTTGAGTGAGTTGTTTAACTTCTCTGTGCCTCAGTTTCTGCATCTATAAGATGGTAGTAACCTGTGTGATATGGCTGGGGGGAGGGCTAAATATTAAGAACAAGAAGAGTTGACTGTTTTTAAAGATATAGCATCTATATTCTACAAACTTAATTTCTCTCCTGATCCTACCTCTGATTCCACACAGCCTAAGTCAGCCTCAGACCAAGGAGAATAGGATTCAAGAGACAAAACTGACTCCCACTCTGTTTCCACACCCCATCTCCTATTGCACAACCGGAAAGCATGACTTCTTAGAGAATTCATTATTTTGAATCAAAATTACCCCTCCTATAATTTTGACTCATCTATTCTGTTCTCCAAAACTTCTCAGCTCAAATCCACTCTCTCTTTCACATGTCACCCCTACTCTTGGTCATTTCAGTTTTTATTTAGATTTACTTATGATTCTGACCTTCAACTCCATTTGTACCTCATTGCAGATTTTGGGGGTGGCTTTGCAAAATAGAGCTAACCTCGAATCCTATGTTAGATCAAATAAGACTGAGGAAAAAATACACACATGCAGAGTGAGGTGATGGGCATCTATGTTCCAGTTAGTAGTAAAATGAGCCACAAATGAGATAAATATAGACTCTGAGGAGGCTGAGTGCCTTCATCCTTCAGGGTAGTGAGGGGAAACAATAGGCACAACCTTGACCCCAGCTGCACCTCCAAGAAGGTTGAAAAGCTTCCTTATATCTGTAGACCTTGATTTAAAGCCCTGAGTCCAGGAGATTTTATACATTTAAACTACATATAGTTTGCTCTTCTCCGGCCTCTGCTGTAGTGATCAGGAGCCCCTGGAACTTTCATGCATGTAGAATCACCAGGTCCCCTAGTTGAAGAGGCAGGTACATGACCCCATCTCAGACTCTGATTGGTTTAGCTTGGAGTGGTTTGCCTAGGGATCTTTATGCTCATCAAGCTTCCCAGGTTATTCCAATATAGGTGTTTTATGAATAACACTCTAGAGATATTTTCCAAGAAAGGAGCAATACTGTCTTAAGAATCAATCAATCAATATATACTAGTTTCACCTGGATCCTACAGTTCTTTTGTGATACTTTTTATGTGTATTGGATCTTGTACAGCAGATCATGGAATAAGCTTATCAACCAGTGAAACTGGGTCACATAACCCTGGTGCTGGGGTGGGTGGGGTGGGTGACTTGACATGATCACTAAATGTGAGGATTCGATAGCCTGAGTTCAAATTCTTGTTCTACTAATTACTAGCTGTATAAACTTGGGCAAGTGTCAACATTTCTAAGCCTAAATTTCTTCCTCTTAGTTGGTAATAATAAAAGTGTCTATTTCATGGGGCTATAGTGAGCATTAAATAAAATTATTCCTGTAGTAAATTTAACCAAGCATTGAGCAGAAAGCATATATGCTCAATATATATATGTTACCATTTGTGATTATCATCAGACATAACCTTCAGTGATAGTAGCACATCTGTCAGCACTACATTCATTACAACCTCCAAAGGGACAAGCACAACCTCCAACACTGGATCCAGTGTGACCTCCAATGGACCCAGCACATCTATCAACACTGGATCTAGTGCAACCTCCAGTGGAGCCAGTACTGCCTCCAACCCTGGATCCAGTGTGACCTCCAGTGGACTCAGCACATCTATCAACACTGGATCCAGTGCAACCTCCAGTGGGGCAAGTACTGCCTCCAACCCTGGATCCAGTGTGACCTCCAGTGGATCTCAGCACATCTCCAATATTGGATCCAGCACAACCTCCAGAGGGACCAGCACAGTCTCCAATACTGGATCCAGCATGACCTCTGGAGGAACCAGCATACCTGTCAACACTGGATCCAGCACAACCTTCACTGGGGCCAGTACAACCTCCAACACTGGATCCAGTGTGACCTCCAGTGGACCCAGCACATCTATCAACACTGGATCCAGTGCAACCTCCAGTGGAGCCAGTACTGCCTCCAACCCTGGATCCAGTGTGACCTCCAGTGGACTCAGCACATCTATCAACACTGGATCCAGTGCAACCTCCAGTGGGGCCAGTACTGCCTCCAACCCTGGATCCAGCGTGACCTCCAGTGGACTCAGCACATCTATCAACACTGGATCCAGTGCAACCTCCAGTGGGGCCAGTACTGCCTCCAACCCTGGATCCAGTGTGACCTCCAGTGGACTCAGCACATCTATCAACACTGGATCCAGTGCAACCTCCAGTGGGGCAAGTACTGCCTCCAACCCTGGATCCAGTGTGACCTCCAGTGGACTCAGCACATCTATCAACACTGGATCCAGTGCAACCTCCAGTGGGGCCAGTACTGCCTCCAACCCTGGATCCAGTGTGACCTCCAGTGGACTCAGCACATCTATCAACACTGGACCCAGTGCAACCTCCAGTGGGGCCAGTACTGCCTCCAACCCTGGATCCAGTGTGACCTCCAGTGGGCTCAGCACATCTATCAACACTGGATCCAGTGCAACCTCCAGTGGGGCAAGTACTGCCTCCAACCCTGGATCCAGTGTGACCTCCAGTGGATCCAGCACAGCCTCCAATATTGGATCCAGCACAACCTCCAGAGGGACCAGCACAGTCTCCAATACTGGATCCAGCATGACCTCTGGAGGAACCAGCATACCTGTCAACACTGGATCCAGCACAACCTTCACTGGGGCCAGTACAACCTCCAACACTGGATCCAGTGTGACCTCCAGTGGACCCAGCACATCTATCAACACTGGATCCAGTGCAACCTCCAGTGGGGCCAGTACTGCCTCCAACCCTGGATCCAGTGTGACCGCCAGTGGATCCAGCACAGCCTCCAATATTGGATCCAGCACAACCTCCGGAGGGGCCAGCACATCTCTCAACACTGGATCCAGTGTGACCTCCAGTGTGACCAGCAGAACCACCAACACTGGATCTAGTGCAACCACAGGAGGCTCTGGCATACCTTCAACTGGAACACACACAACTTCCAATAGAATTAGCACAAGTGCTGCTACTCCTGTGAGTGAAGTGAAGCCCAGTGGGTCTCTGAAGCCATGGGAAATCTTCCTCATCACTCTGGTCTCAGTTGTGGTGGCCGTGGGACTCTTTGCTGGGATCTTCTTCTGTGTGGTGAGTGTCTAATATGTGGGAAAGTGCCTGGGAGAAGGAGTAGCAGGAACACGAGGAAATGGGGTATGAATAGTAGGGGCACCAAGTTGGGTGTGGACAGGGAGGAAAGAAAGATCAGGAGAGAGTTGCTAAAGTGAAATAGCAAGGTAGAATTGGAGGAGCCAATCAATGTGCAGAGGATACTATTGACTTGTGGAAAAAGAGGGGCCAGAAGAAGGAACAAAGGCTGGGGAAGGAGCATTAAGTGAGGGAGATAGTTTGAAAGGGGAGAAGACTCCAGAAGGAGTCCACGGAGAAGGCTTGGGGTAAGGGAATACAATTCTGAAATGATTTACCCTTCTTTTTCTAGAGAAACTCCCTGTCCTTGAGAAATGTCTTCAACACAGCTTTCTACCGCACCCATGGCCCCAACCTTGGCCTGGGACCTGGAGGGAACCGCGGAGTCCACGATAGGCCTAGGTGGAACTCTAACTGGTTCTGGAGGAGACCAGTATCTTCAACAACCATGGAGATGACAGGGAGATATGATGGGCCCTGAGCAGACCCTGAAGCCAGAGTATCACATGCTTCATGGAGGAAGCTGACCTGGGGAACCAGACACTCAAGTGTCCTTTCATTCATCCTCAGGAGTCCCCTCTCAGCTTTGTTTGGGTCTCTAACAGCCATGAGGAAGACACTTCCTTCCTCTCTCTTGCTTTTACCAGACACTGGGAGGAGGCGACTCTATTGGTCATTTAACTAAGAAATAAACACATCCAAAATATGATGGAGAGAACCTGTGTGTGCACGTGAGTGGGTGTCTACAGCGCTGAGCCGAATTTCCCAGTTATATGAGAGAACCCCCATGCCATAATCTACTTGGCATTCAAAATCTCCACAGTAAAATCCAGAGACCTCATTCCTATCTGTCCCCTTTTTCTAATTCTTCTCACCCCAAGCAAGACTGCTGTGTTTTCGAGACTCACCCAGATTGATAGGAGAGTTTAGCTGGGAGAGAAGAGAAGGGAGGGCAGGTGCCAGGATTCTACGGGCTCGTTGATTAGGCCTGTGGTCCACAGAGATTATGTTGTGGCACATAGAGAACCCAGGGCATGACGAGGTGGAGAGGTGCAGGTATGTGTGCTGTGGGGTGGAGCATGTTCACTCCAAGTCACAGTTTCCAGGGCATTTACATGTGCTCCAGACCTAGGCTAGTTGTCAGAATGAAGGTGCTGGTCGACACTTGTCTCTCTTAGAGTGGTCCCTTCGGAAGCAGAGAGAAAGTGCTTCCTGTTTTACCAAGGGAAAGACTTCTGGCCCTAACCTTTCTGGCTAAGGTTTAACCTTCAAGAGGCTCATGGCAGAGACAGCTGGGGTAAAACATTTTAAAGAGATTCTCATGAATTCCCCTCCTAGAAGGGCTGCACACATCCCTTTCATGGGTCCAGGGGATCCTACAGGTTTTGGAGGACAGAAGATAGCTGCTTTGGAAGGTTGAGTTGCTTCAAATCCACGAGGCAGTGAGGGGACTCCCACCTTGGACAGAGCCCTCAGGAGAGAATTAGCAGTTTGTTGGGGGATTCACTCCAACTCACAGCAGTGGAAACTGCTCTGCCTTCCAACACTTATTGGGTTTCTCAAACATCAGCAAACCAAAGAGTTGATCCTAATCAATGAGGCCAGGGTAAGCCCTACGTGGGATCATCATCATGATCTCTCTTAAAGGGATCCAGCAACCAGAAGGAGAAGCTGAGCTGAACACCCCAAAAAGGTGTCGCCCACTAGTGTGAGCTGTGGAAAGCATAATGTGAAAAACACGAAAATAAATAGGATCAGGCCAAGGAATTCATTTAGATAATTAAAAATTGTAAAACATGCATTTTCAAGTTTAAAATTATAATAAACAAATTGAAAGAGGCTGACCATTGTTGAGAATAAAATTAGTAACCTGAAGAGCAAGGGGGAAAAATAACTCAAGTGGACACAACATGGTGACGTGATTTTAATGGGTGAAAATCACCCATAAAATAGAAGACACTTGGAGGACAGATTCAGGAGGACTAACATGCGAGTAATAAGGTTTCAAACAGAGAAAAAAGGAAGAGATGGATGAGAGGAAGTTAAAGAACAATAGAGAAGAAAGTTTTGAGTCTGCAGATTGAAAGGGTTCACTAATTACAAATCTGTAAATATACTAAAAACGATTGACTTATCTATTTTTAAACAGATGAACTAAATGGTGTGTAAATTATATCTCAATAAATCTATTAAAATATTATTACCAGGCATGTCATGTAAATAAAATTTTGATTTCCAAAGATAGACAGCAAATGACTCAAAGCAATGGGCACTTCGAGATAGAGGAAGATGAAAAGGAAGGAAACCTGGGTGAGCAATTTAGCTTGTGGTTAATTCACATGGCTATGCTGTGACTATCTCGCTACTCCCAGCAACTGGAGCGTGTAGGTAGTTAGAAAGCATCATTACTCAACTTCCGTCATGGAATACATTTACGCGGATGACACGTGTTTTAACTAGACAAAGCCCCAGCTCACCAAGCATGTTTGACCCAAGTGGAAGTCCAGGAGTTGGACAGGGTTAAGCACTGCCCCTTCAGGACCTTGTGTTTTTGCACTGTTGGTCCAGCGCAATGACCTTCAAATGGAGTCTGTCCCATGCTCTCAAAAGTACATGAAGACTTTCTAAAGAATATTAAGCAGGTGTGGGATGTTTTATGGGAATGATGTTCCAGGTCTTTCATTTCCATATATTTATTTATTTATTTATTTTGCCTAAAACTGATCTGTCTGAGAAGACCTTTGTGCTCAGAGCATCAGGCTAGTTACACTTTTCTAACTCCTTTTTTATGGGCACCGACATTTTTCTTTCTAGCTGCTATATTATTATGTTGAAAACCAGGGAACAACTCAAAATCTCTTCTAATTTAAGTGTCATATTACTCAAGGTAGGGCTTCATGTTTTCCTTTGCTTCATAGAAATTCCTGTTAGGAGCTAAATGGAGTGTAACAAACTGGTAATTTTGGTACATGTTAAAGACATTATTTATTCAGATATATTGTAGAGTGAGGCAGCAGGAGTAATTAAAATTTCTGTTTAACAATCTCTTCTCTTCCACCTCCTATCAAAGAACGCATCCCTCCTGCGGGAGCATCTCATGAAAGTGGAGCAAAGACAATATCAGTAAGAAATAATAAAGATGGCAGTGCTTTGTTTAACCCAGGCAAAGACCCTATGGCAACTCAACCCACCTTCTCTGTCTGTCTATTTTAAAATATTCAAGATGTGTAAAAATTTGCCTGGAAATACCATCTTACTATGAAGCACACCTCCCTGGATGGTACACCATTCTCTGGAAAGAGATAGAGTATCTCATTCATCAGCTTCTTGGTCTAGGTCATGGTGGTGTGTTTTGCATGATTTCAAGGAGGAGAAAGTTAAAAGTTTCACATTTACTTCCAACTGATTAATTTTACATCTCAAGACGAAAGGAATGTAGAGAGGCCGTATAGTATGTCAGCTAAGAGCACAGGTTGAGGAACTAGAATTTCTGGTTTCACATCTAGGCTCAGCGTGACCTTGCACAAATTTCTTACCTCGCCAGGGTCTCAGTCTGCTCACCTATAAAAACGAGGGTGATAACAGTATCCATTCATGAGACTGCTATGAAGCCCCTAAAACAGTCTCGCATTTGGTAGCACTTCATAAATTTTATTATTTTTTATATTGGGTAGTTTAATGCTTCATATTTCCTTGAAAATATGGAACAATGTTGCATAAGAAAAACATTTCCTTTTCATCAAAAGGTTATTGAGGACTGTAAAATTTACCACTGAGAGTCCTACAAGTCACGGGAAAATTTTAAAAAGTTTATAAATATATATTTTGGTGCAGAGAAGCATGACAGGGTGATCACTAAAAATCTTTCAAGCAAAAAATAATACGGTAGAACAATGTGGAGGAAATAAAATGTTCACAGAGCAGAAGGAACTGTGTAAAGCCCTGAACTGTTGAGGAAGAACTAGCTTAGATGCTGTTAGAAAGGATAAGGGTGGATATTGAGATGCTATAGTGTCTAGAGTCTGTCTGAAACATTTTAAAGAGTAGTAAAACTGTTTTATTATTTCAATGTTTATATTTACAATATAGAAATTATATTCTCTGCAATTATTAAACTTATGATAAAGTTAGATTAAACATAAACAGGCGAAGGAATACATAGTTTTTCACAATTCTTTTTGAGTATAAGAGTGGAAAAATTGAAGACTGTGCAAAGTGGACACTTCGTCAGTGTTGAAGTTGTTGAATTTTAACATGCATACACTTATGTGCCCACCATCTAGACCCTGCTATCCAGCATCCCCCTCATCTCAGAAGGCTCCCCCGCTGCCCTCTCCTCACCAATACCACTTCCACAGGTAGCCACTGTTTTGACTTCCTCATCATCAGTTCACTTTTCTCTGTATTGGACTTTCATATAAATGGGGCCACACAGTATACACTCCAAAAGAGACCCTCTTAAAAGGTAATGAAATTGGATCACCAATACTTGGCAAGGTGAATTCACATCCTCATCCCTTACCACAGCCCTCCCTGCCATTGGTGGGAACAAGAGCCCAGGCACTAAGTCAGATCAGTTACAGCAAATTAAGTCATATCTGAGTTACCAGGTGTAAATTTCAACCTACTGTTAGTTGTGAGCTTATAAATAGGGACCAAGGTGAGTTAGGACCCCTGGTCTGTGCTGAAAGAGATGCCAAAGATAAGCCTGGAAAATTGGTGGTGCTGGTCCCTGTGCCCTCTCCCATTCGCCCCCGTTTGACACTAGCAGTGAGAGATTTACTCAGTGTCTACCTTCCCCATTCTTGGAGAGTCCAGCAAAAGTATCACACAGCCACGTGCTACCCTGAATCTAGGAAAGAACACTAGAGAAGACCCCGAGTGTGTCTGATGACTTTCACAATCTCCAAATCCCCAGCTTTGCCCCAAAAGACACCTATTGACATTTAAGATCCATTCACATCATTTTCTTCTCTTCCTCTTTCCTTCTTCTACAAAGGTCTGCTTTGGAAATGAGGCATACCCAAAGAAAACAGGTTTCAGATCATCTCTGGTTCAAAGGGTAGGTCCCTTCCACCTGACAAATTTGATTCTGTCATTCTGATTCGCCCCCTCTGCTCCTTCTCATGCCGGCAGACTCTAATCAGCTGACTTGCCCATCTCTTCCGCCTTGGTCCCTACAGGTTACCTCTGTCAAACCAGCCCTGAAGTGCAGAAAACGTAAAGCAGAGATGCCCCTCCCTGGGAAGGGAGGGCCTGAAGCTCTGACCTCCCCTAGCCAGGATCAGGTATAAATCCCTTAGATGTGCTCACAAGAAAAAAGAAGAAAACTAGGAAGTCAAACTGTGGAGCAATTTGTGGAGCTCCCACTCCCCCACACCCCCACAAGGCTCACCCTGGAACTGACTGGCCTTCTTTGCTCTTCCTGCAACTTCATTTTCCATCAAGGCCCTAGGGGGTATGCCCCTTGACTCTCCGTCTCTGCAGCCCACCTTTCCTCCGGAACCTAGGCATTCAGATGACAACTTCCCATGTGAATCATTTCAAGATGAGGAGAGGAAAAATCTCTCCTGCTTTCTGGTTCCTGTTGCTGCTCCTCTTTGGATTCCTGGGATGGGGTAAGTGACATCTCAGTTAATGAAGCAGAGGGGTATGGAGGCCACAGGTCTGAAGGAGATAGGGGTGCCCAGCCCAGGCATGACTCTTCTTCCGGAGGAAAAGATGATTCACTCTTTTGTTCATTTCTGCAAAAGCTAGTACTGACCCAGCTCCATTGACCATGCTTCTGATGCTGCTTTTGTGCAAACCCGTAGTCATCTCCCCCAGCTGTGAGTATAAGCACAAGTGGGGTGTCTCACTTCCCATTGTATGTTGCATAAATGTTTTGTTTTTAACTGGAGCATCCTACTTCCAATAGCATCCTCAATTCCAAATTAGACCCAGGTTTTGAGTCTAAAGTTAAGTAAAAATATTCCCTCCTTGAATGCTGCCTGATTTCAAATCCACACTTCATCCCTCAGAATTCCCCCTGGGAGAAACAAACTGGAGGTTGACCACGGGGAAACCAGGCCTCTGGTCTGGAGTCAGTGGTAGTTATGGAAGGAAATAGCCCGAGGGAGAAGTGAATCTGTGAGAAGTTTCTGTGTGATTCCAACTGACTGCCCGAACTGGTTCCATTGACTCCTGCCTTTGATTTCTTACAATATCAAATTTTCTTCCTTAATTATTACAGACAAGGTTAATCAGCTTATCTCTTTCCTTTGCCATTACTGTAGGATGACATGCCAAGAAAAGGGAGGTGCAGAGTTGAAAGGAAAGATCTAGGTTGGATGATGTAGGGGATTTTGGGTGATTTTTTCGCCCTCTCTTCCCTAATATATCTGATTCTTGCATCCTTTTCTGAATTTGCTTCCTCACTCTGCTCCAGCACTCCTTTCTTCAAGGTTCCTTCTTTTTCTTTTCCTTTCTTGTGAGCCCCTTCATCTTGAATGCTTCAACTAGTCTCTACCTACAAACGACTTCCAAATCCTTCTCCAGCCTGTCCTGATCCCTAACTCCAGTCCTATCCATCTGATTTTAAACGATAATCTCTTTACCTCAGACTGAACAGGTCATTCAACAAACATTTATGGAGCTCCTGCCCTGAGCCAGGCACTGCTACATGCTAAGCCACGGTGAAGAATGGTGCATGAAATGCCACAGTCTCTGCCCTCATGGAACTCCTAGTCTACTGCGAAAGATGCACATAAACAATATTTCATTACAAAAAAAAGAACAAGTGCTGACAGGCACCTCATTTTCTCACTACCAGATCTATAAAATAACTCTTCATTTCTCCCTTCTCCATTACAATGAATTAGCAAGGATTAACCCCTCCATCTGACTTCTGGATCCCTCCTCACCTTCCTGCTGTCTCAGGGACCTTCTCAGTGGGTTTCTCCTTCTCCCATCTTTTCTCCTTCCACCTTTCTTAGATCCTTCCCATCAGCATCCAAACAAGCTCTGGTCCAGTGTGCATATGTATCACCCAAGGAATTTGTTAAAAACTGAGATTCTGGGGCTCTGGCCCCCAGAGGTCCTGATGCAGTAAGCTTGGGAGGGAGGTGCTGAGAGCTGCTTGTTA
The DNA here is from genome assembly GCF_037783145.1 of Equus przewalskii. Taxonomy (NCBI): domain Eukaryota; kingdom Metazoa; phylum Chordata; class Mammalia; order Perissodactyla; family Equidae; genus Equus; species Equus przewalskii. The sequence continues at coordinate 30,764,614 of NC_091849.1, forward strand.
GCAAGCACCTCAGGCAATTGAATCACATTAGTCCTTGGACAAAACATTGTTTTGATAATATCCGTCCTTACACCTTCCTCACCCACATTACTCCCTAGCCGCTGCCTCAGCTTCCATTCTCCTCCATTACCCACCTTCTTGAAAGAGGTCCCTACATTTGCTATTTCCACTTCTCACCTCCCATTCACTTGTTTATTTTATTTTTATGAGGTAATGCATGTAAATAATTATGAAAAAGAAAGAATGACACAAGGCTTATAATAAATCTTGAGACCTTGACCCTTCTCCTTCTGCTTCTCACTTGCAAGTCCTACTCCAGTTTCTTTTGGCATTTACCTTCATATTTGTAAACAACATTCTTAGGCTACTATTCCTTGTTTGTTGGCTGGGTATTTTTTTCCTGCTTCAGGCATGATTTATTGACTTCCTTCTGAAAGATGAAAAGAGGATTTAGCTCTTAGACCTCTCCTCCAACACATACACATCTCATATTCCATCTCACAATTCTTCCAAAATGTTAACATTAAATTTTTAGTGTTAAATTAGTATTTAGTATTTACATTATGATAACTATGCAAATAACACTTATAGCTGGATCATATATTGCATTATGATTACTTTCCTTTCTTGTACATTTTTGTTTTTCTAGGTATTAATAATAGCCTCACTTTTTAAATGTGCTTAGTTGTCTTTATACATATTAATTCACCCTCAAACTCCATCTAAAGTATACATTTCTTCTCAATTTCTCATGAGCCAATCTATCAGTTTCACTTTTTCCCTTAAGAAATCCCATCTGGAAGCATCTGTCTGCCTTCAGTAAATACTTGTTGATCTCTGGGTATGCTGCCAGCTCTTGTCCTACAATTTTCCTTTACCAACATTCTGGAAATTCCCTTTTCCCTCTTGTAGGTCCCTATCTTCTTCTTTCTTGTTTTATTTTCTCATTTTGGTGCAGCACTGTCTCTAGAAGCTTCCTGAGAGAGGATTCATGGTAGGAAATTGTTTTAAAAACACGTGCACTGTTAGGGTAATGCTAAACTGCTGTAACAAAAAGATCCCAAAAGTGACTTTGAAAAATAAGCAAGTTAAAAATAAAATAAACTTTATTGTAAAGTTAAAGTTAGACAAGATAGACTTCATTATAGGATGGTGGGAGCTTTGCTGCAGGCAATCATTCAGGGACCCAGGGTGAAGGTGGTTCTGTCATCTTCAGCACAAGGTTTCCGATGTCATCATCATATTAACCAAAAGGAAGGATGGAAGAACAGAAATCAAGAAACAGGAATTTTCTCTTAAGCAAATGAAGTGGAAGTTATATATATTCCTTCCCTTTATGATCCTCTGGCCGGGCTTAGACATGTAGCCATAATCATCTACAGGAGAGATTGGGAAACGTAATCTATCTATGTGCCAGGAAGAAGAGAAAAATGGATCTAGGAGTCTGTAGATCTTATGTTTAAAAACATCTCTATCCCATCCTCGCATTTGATTCATAGTTTAGCTGGTTATAGAATTCTAGTTAGATACCATTTTCCCTCAGAATTCTGAAGGCATTGACCCACTGCTTCTAGACTCTAGATTGTGAAGTCTGACAGTTTTTTTGATTACCAATTGCTTGTAAGAGACGTATTTTCTTCTCTGGAAGATTTAAGAGTTTTAAAAACTAGTGTTCTAAAATCTCCTGGTGTGGTGCTATAGTGTGGATTCCTTTTTCATTGTGTTTGAAACCTATAGAGTAGAAAACTCATGTCAGTTAGTTCTGGGAAACTTTCTTCCACTTCTTCTCTGATAATTGCCTCCCATCAATTTCTCTGTTCTATCTTTCTGAAAATGTTGTTGTTTGGATGTTTGACCTCCTGGACTGAGACTCTAGTTTTCTTATATTTCTTCTTCTGTTTCCTAACTCTGTCATCTTATTTTTCTTCTGGGAAGTTTTCCTCAGCTTCTAAGGTATTCTAATACTTCTAATGAATTTTAATTTTTTTAAATTTCGAAGAGATCTCTTTTGTTCTCTGTATGTTCCTTTTAAAAATGACATCCTTTTATTTGTTTTTTTTTTTTTTAAAGATTTTATTTTTTCCTTTTTCTCCCCAAAGCCCCCCGGTACATAGTTGTGTGTTCTTCGTTGTGGGTTCTTCTAGTTGTGGCATGTGGGACGCTGCCTCAACGTGGTCTGATGAGCAGTGCCATGTCCGCGCCCAGGATTCGAACTAACGAAACACTGGGCCGCCTGCAACGAAGCGCGCGAACTTAACCGCTCGGCCACGGGGCCAGCCCCCTTTTATTTGTTTTTTAATGGGTGCTATATTTTTACTTATCTTGCTGAGAACATTTGAAGTTGTTTTTGCTCTCTGCATTGTCTCAATTGTCTCTAAATTTGCTTCATAGGTATGTTTGTTTTGGTCTTTGTTTTTCAAGTTAGAGACTTTCCTCAAATACCAGGTGATCCCAGAATGTCTTTTATATTTGAGAGTGAGGTACTAAAATGATGGCCAGAACATCTGTGTTCTGGGGTAGGGCCTGTTAACTAGTGGACTGAGTTCCAGGGTAACTTAGCAGAGATGTGGCAGCTTTGATTGGGAAGACCCTCAAAATGTCAGTGTCTGCAGGTATTTTCCACTGTGGGCTAACTTCTTTCCTCAAGAGGAATTCTCAAGATTCCTGCCTAGAGAATATAAGCATTACTACTGGAAGCCGAGTAGAGGAAGAGGCAATGAGGGTTTTACTGGTCAGTGTGTAAGCATTCACTTAATTGCCTACTTTCAGTACAACTCCTCAATCCTGACATCAGCAGTGCCTGGGATCCCTGAACCAGAGTTTCTTTGGTTTCAATATCCCCAGGGATAAATCCCCAGGCTCACGTGAGGGAAAGAGATGTATTTACCTAACCACTTGAGTGGAAGAAGGGATCTGGGGCTGAGAGATGGTATCTAGCTGCATTGTGTTTCAACCATCCCTTCTGTATTTAGTCACACACCACACCCATATCTTCAGAGGAACCTGGTTGCAATTCCTAAACCTTTTCAGGATTCCACAAAATGAGTAACTTGCCAGTGGTTGACTCTCACCCACAACGTAGGCCTGTATGTTGAAGCATTCCCTGTTCCGTCGGAGAGTTGCCACTCATCCACCTGCTATCCATTATCTAAAAAAAAAAACATATCTCTTTTACTGTTGCAATCTCCCTAGTTCTTTGTCCTTATGGAGTTACGCCTTTTGTAATTTCTCTACTTTTGATTCTTCTATGAAATCCTTAAGGCTTCATGCATACTCATTCATTCTTCTGTTCACTTCAATTGTGGTCTGCTCCATCAAGAAAATCTCCTCTCAATAAAGTAAACACTTCCATATTGTTCTTCAATCCAATGGACACTCCTCAGGCCCCATCTTACTTGATCTCTTTGCAACAATCAACTCAGACAACCACCATATTTTTTGAAAGCCCCTCTTTTCTCTTAGCTTCCTTGATATCACCATTCAGAGTTTTCTTTCTACCTTATTAACTGCCCCTTCTCAGTCTCATTTACTAGTTTCTCCTCCTTTACCTGACATCTGAACGATGGAGTGCCAAGAGCTTGATCTACGCCCCTCTTCTCCAGTTATACTTTCCCCCACAGAGGATCTAAGTCAGCCTCATGGTTTTAAATACAATCTATATTTACATGACTCCAAATTTTATCTATTGTCTGATCTCTCTCCTGAGATCTAAGATCAGGCATCCAACTGACTACCAGACACAATCTCTTGGATATCTAATAGGCATATACAACTCAAAATGTCTAATATTTCCAAGCTTCACATCCTTTTGCATCCATCTGATCAAATAGAACCAATATCCAACGCTTTGCCCAAGCCTCAAATCTAAGAGTTGTCCTTGATTTCTCTCTTTTCCTGCTATCTTCCACATGCAGTCTTTCAACACATCCTGTTGATTCTTCTTTTCCAATTTCAAGACATAGTTTGTATTTGTCCACTTAACTTTATCTTTCCTGCTACCACTCTAGTCCAATCAATAATCAGTTTTCTTAACCAATTTTCTGCTTTCACTCTTGGCCTCGTACATCCATTTTTTACACAGCAGGCTGAGTGTGATCTTTTAAAACACAAATCAGTTTTTCTTTGCCTTTCCTTTCTCTTCCCTTCCGGAACAATGAAGTCCTAAAGTCACTATGTGGGACAGAGCAAAGCAGATATCAGTGATAGAGAGGAAAGGAGACAGCAGTGGCCCAGTGCAGGATATAAAAAACTAAATATGGTAAGGAAGCTGTCCCCACTGAGTGACAGCCTGGCAGGTGGTATCAGAGCGTTATGAGGGTGAGAAGAGTTTTCACACAGAGGGCTGGAGGGAGCATAGCCCAACATGGTGAGCTGAAAATAGGTGAACAGAATATCACGGGAATATCTGTGGGACAACATCAAGAAGACTACCATATGTGTACCTGGAATTCCAGAAAAGGGAAGAACAGAACACATGTTTGAAGAAATGATGGCTGAAAACTTAAAAAATTCGATGAAAACTATAAACCCACAGATCCCAAGAACTTAATGAACCTCAAGCAAAATAAACATTTAAAAAATCATACCAAGGAAAAACGTAATCAAACTGCTAAAAATCAGTACTAAACAAAAAATCTTAAAAGCAGCTGGAGAAGAAAAGACAAGTTAAATAGAGAGGAACAACGACAAGAATGATAGCAGACTTCCAGAGAGAAATCATGCAAACCAGAAGATAATGAAGCAATATCATTAAGATAGTGAAATGAAAAAAAGCACTGTCAACCTAGAATTTGGCAGAGCAAAAATATCCTTCCAATATAAAGGTGAAGTAAAGGCTTCTTTTAAGACAAACAAAAGCTGTAAGACTTTATCTCCCACAGCCCTGCACTATAAGATACGTAAAAGAAAGTTCTTGAGGAAGAAGGAATTTGGATCTATGCAAAGGAATGAAGTGTTCTGGAATTGGTAAATACGTAGGTAAAAATGAAAAGACTTTTTCTCACTTGAAATATCTTTAAAAGATAACACACTGTTAGAAAAAAGTAGCAATGAATTGTGGGGCTTATATATAGGTAGACATAAAATCTATAACTACAGTGGCACAAAGGACAGAAGGGGAAATGGAAGTATACTGTTATAAGATTTTTATGCTCTATGTGAACAGGTATAATATTACTGGGAGATAGATTGTGATATATTAAAGACGTATATTATAAACCTTAGAGCAAGGACACACACAAAAATAAGAGGGATATCGAATAAGCAATAGTGGAAATAAAATGCAATCATAAAAAATACTCAGTTAATCCAGAAGAAAGCAGAAAAAGGCGATGAAAAGGAATAAAGAACAAGTAGGGAACAAATATCAAGATGATATATTTGGACCCAACCATATTGATCATTACATTAAATGTAAATGGTCCAAACACTGCACTTAAAAGGCAGAGATTTTCATATTGGCTAAAAAGAAAGTCCAAATTAAATGTTGTCCACAAGAAATGCATTTTAACTCTAACTATACAAACAGGCTAAAAATAAAAGAATAAAAAATATAGTCATACTGTATATTAGCCATGCTAACACTAATCAAAAAAAGATTGAATGCTATTTTAATATCAGACAAAATAGATTTAAGAGAAAGGAGTATTAGTAGGAATAAAGTGGTTTATGCCAACAAAGCACTTGTTAACTCAAAGGAGGAAAACCCAGCCTGGCTACACCACGTTAATTAAGTGACCCACATTACACATTAAGTGACCTACCTACATTAATGGTAGGACACACTGATATTGTCTGTCACCTGATAGTATGCAGAGAGAGGAATACCACACACTTTAGTGCTATTCCTGCCAAAGATTAATATTATAAACCTAATCATGAGGAAACATCACACAAACTCAATCTGAGGGACGTTCTATAAAATAAGTGGCCTGTAATCTTCAAAAGTGTCAAGGCCACGAAAATCAAACGAAGACCAAAGAACTGCACCAGACAGAGGAGGACTAAGAAAACACAACAACTAAAAGCAACACCTGATTTTTATTTGGATCAGTTTGCTATAAAAGACATTAGGACAACTGACAAAGCTTGAAAGGAGTCTGAGTATTAGTGACAGTAATATATCAGTGTGAATTTCCTGATTTTGATGATTGTGTTATGGTTGTGTATGAGAATACATACAGTATTAAAGGATGATGGGATACCAGATTACCAAATACATCCCAAATCATTCAGGGAAAAAATTCTTTGTTCTGTACTTACTATAAAAGAATTTGTGGGGGCTGGCCCCGTGGCCGAGCGGTTAAGTTTGCGTGCTCTGCTGCAGGTGGCCCAGTGTTTCGTTGGTTCGAATCCTGGGCATGGACATGACACTGCTCATCAAACCACACTGAGGCAGCGTCCCACATGCCGCAACTAGAAGGACCCACAACGAAGAATATACAACTATGTACCAGGGGGCTTTGGGGAGAAAAAGGAAAAAATAAAAAAATAAAAAAATAAAAATAAATAAAAAGAATTTGTGAGGTTTTCCCAAAACAAAAACAAATTAAGAAAATTAATCACGCTATGTTATTACAATGATTCCTCATTGTATTTGAAATGAAACCTAACCTCTTTATCGTATTCTACAAGTCCCCCTCTAACCTTGTTTCTTACAATTTTTTTCAATAACTACTTTCCAGCCACCTTGGTCTCCAGTTTATCTCTTAGATAACATCAAGCTCATACAACTCAGAGTACTTCACTGGTGCCACTAGGCTGTGAAATTCTTCTCCTGGTTTTTCAGGTGGCTGCCTTCTTATCCTTCAGACTCCAGTCTATATGTCAACTCCTCAGAGAGACCTTTTCTGGCTATAGTATCCAAGGCAGGATCCCTGATTTCCTTAACAGCACATAACCTAACCTGAATTTATGTTTTTTACATGTTTTCTCTCTCTTCTTTACTAGAATATAAATCCACAGCTATTTTGTTGGCAGTGGTATGCTCAGAGTTTAGCAAAATACCAGGCGCTTTTTAAGAACCCCAAATTTCTGAATAGATGGAGTAAATAGTATCAATTACATATTAAAGTAACATTATCCTAAACTTGTGAATTCATCCCTAATCCATTCCCACCACCTCCTTTGGCCTCGTAGATTATTTTTGAAAACTAGAAACACTTTTGAAAAGTCTTCAGTTCATCTAATGCCAGGATATATCCCATACATATTTTATATCTCCAGAGAATAATCTTCTTATATTTCTCCTCCATTCAAGATCTTCTACTACGTGCCTAACAAATCAAAAATAAATTACACTACTTAAAAGGGCCCTCTAAAATCTGGTCATACATGAATCATGGAACCTAAGGGCTCAATGTTCATGTAATAGAGTTTGTAGGATTTATCCATTTAGGACAATGTGCTTAATGTCTCTCAAAAGTGACTCAGTCCCAAATGTGAGTCTTAGCTAAAGCTGTTTGCATATCCTACCTTAATTCCAATTAATCAAAAATATCTGATTATGGTAATCCTGTGTAGATGTCATTATCTCTATGAAGTCTCCAGTAACCAAAATTTCTCTCTCATGTGAACACCAACCACCCATAACAAAGAAAAAATAACATGCCATATTTTACTTATCTTTTTCTGTTCCCTGCCTAATGTGAATAATTTTTGAAAATTAAAGTTGAATTTATATTCAATAATATTCACACTTTTTGCTATGTAGTTCTATGAATTTTGACAAATTCTCAGTCATGTAACCACTAATATTGTCAGAATATAGACTATTTCCATCATTCTCCAAAGCTCCCTCATGACCCTATGTAGTCAACCCCTCCTCCCAACCCAGACCCTGGAAACCACTAAACTGTTTGTGTCCCAGCTGTTTTGCCTTTTCTAAAATGTCATATAAATGGAATCCTATAACATGTAGGCTTTTGAGTCTGGCTTCTTTCATGTAGCAAAATGCAACTGAGAGTCATTCATGTTATTGCTTCATCAATATTTCCTTTTTGTTGCTGAGTAGTTTTCCGTTGAATGAATATACCACAGTGTGCTTACCCATTCACCAGTTAAAAGACAACTGGGTTGTTTTCAGGTTTTTAATAAAACTTCTAAAAACATTTACATACAGGTATTTGCGTTGGACTACATTTTAAGATTTGATAAGAATAGGACTAAAGATTAGTAAGAATAAATCACTGTCTGAGAGCAAAATAGAGAATCAAAGACAGTGTGATTACTTGAAAAAATTAAACAAATAACTCTAACAAGATGGAAAGAAAACACAGTCACGGAGGAAGGGAGAAACACATATTGATATAAGGAAGGAATATACGTGTTTTAATAATAACCTATGTAGGACTACAAGTAAGTATAGGGCACATGTAATAGAAAGAAGGAAGAATCTTATTTTTTAAAATTCATAAAAAGCAGAAATTTCTATTGAGGAGGAAAAATTTAAAAGATATGGGAAAATACTGTTACATCTGATCATAAAATTCTTAGGAATATTACAGTGAAAAGCCAAGTATCCCCAGACACTTCAATCACAGCCAGCACAACAGGTGTCATGTCTTCCCTGATCACAGAGAGTAAGACAAATGATAGCTCCTTCTGGACACCCTGACCATGGCTTCCACCACAGACACCATTACAGTGTCTACAAAAGGCTCTGGGACAAGTGTAGTATCTACACCGTCGGCAGCCAACACAATGCGCATTGAGACCACCACACCATCTCTGCCTACCACATCATTCAATATAGTCTCTGAGAGCACCAGGACCTCCATGATAACATCTGTGCCCACCACATTCACCATGGCCTTTGAAATCCTTATCAGTTCTAGGACCACCATAGCTTCCACCACAGCCTCAGGGACTCTGTTGAGAAGCTGGAGCTGGTATATTGAATTAAGAATATGCAGATTATGATCTTTTGAATGAGAGGCATGAGCCACCCACACAGGTGGGCAGGTAGCTCCCTCAGCATCTGGGCTCCCACTTTGGGTAAATGAAATCCACAGGTCATTTTGATTGAAGGTGCACTTTCAGTACAATCAATCAAAGGAAGTAGAGTCACGAGACTTATTACCTACAGATTCCAGAAGTGAAGGGACACAATGAGCTGGGGGTAAGGGCACTCCTCCATCCCAGGTCATGAGTGAGCAGGAGATAGACAGCAGGGTAACAAGCACCTATTACTTACAAGGTGGTTGATGGTGGGGGAGATCACTAACTTTTCATGGGCTTAACTCTAAGCAGTTAATTTAGAAGATGCCCTGGAAAAATAAACAGAGAACTTATGGCAGCCATCTTAAACTCAAGTCGTTATCTAAATGTCCAGACTTGGAGAGTGAGCAGGCTTGTCATAAGGTAAAATGTCTAGACAACAACTGAGAAAAAGAAAAGTTGTTTGTCTCAAAAGTTGTTATTCTTATCACAGGGACCACTACAGGTTCTGTCACCTCAATGAACTCCACCACAGGTTCTCAGACCACCACATCTGTGCCAACTACAGCCTCCACCATGGATACTGAGAGCACGAGAGGGTCTGATACTACCAGATCCATCACCACAGCCTCTCAGGTCATCACACCCTCTACCACAGCATCTGTGCCCACCACTGCATCCGCCATTGACCCTAAGACAACCAGAGGCATTGAAACTACCACAACCTTCAACACAGCCTCTGTGGTCACTACCCCCTCTACCGCAGTATCTGTGCCCACCACAGCATCCACCATGGACTCTGAGACTGCCAGAAGCTCTGAAACTACCACAACCATCACCACAGCTTCTGGGGTCACCACACGCTCTACCACATCTGTGCCCACTACAGCCTCCACCGTGGATACTGAGAGCACGAGAGGCTCTGAAACTACCATATCCATCACCACAGCCTCTCAGGTCATCACACCTTCTACCACACCATCTGTGCCCACCAGTGCATCCGCCATGGGCTCTGAGACCACCAGAAGCTCTGAAACTACCACAACTATCACCAAAGCCTCTGTGGTCACCAGACCCATTACCACAGCATCTGTGACCACCACTGCGTCAAGTATGGACTCTGAGACCACCAGAGGCATGGAAAGCACCACAACTAACACCACAGCCTCTGGGGTCACCACACCCTCTACCATAACATCTGTGCCCACTACAGCCTCCACCATGGGTACTGAGAGTACGAGAGGCACTGAACTTACCAGATCCATCCCCACAGCCTCTTTAGTCAGCAGACCCTCTACCACAGCAGCTGTGCCCACCACAGCATCCACCATGGACTCTGAAACTGCCACCAGAGGCTCTGAAACTTCCACATCCATCACCACAGCCTCTGAGGTAACCAAATGCTGTACCATAGCAGCTGTACCCACCACAGCATCCACCATGGATTCTGAGATCACCAGAAGCTCTGAAACTACCACAACCTTCAACACAGCCTCTGTGGTCACTACAGTCTCTACCACAGCAGCTGTGCCCACCACAGCCTCCCCTGCAGTTTCTGAGACCACTGTGCACTTCATGACAACTGCTGTACCAACAAAACTCTCTGGCACAGCCTCTGAAACCACTCTTCTCTCTGAAATAACCACCCTCTCTGCCACAGTTTCTGGGACTATCAGGTCATCCACAGCAGGCTCTCGGCCCACCATGGCCTCCACCTCAGCCTCTGAGACCACTATCATCTCCACTAAAGCCTCTGTGACAACTGCGGAGTCTTTGACTTCCACAGGCACCCCAAAACCTGCTGAGACCACTACAGAATCTGTGTCTAACACAGCCTTTACCACAATGTCTGAGACCACCACAGGCTCCGTAACAATGTCTGTGCCGACCACAAACTCTGAGACAACCGTAGCCTCCGAAACTACTGTGGCCTTCTCCAAAGCCTCTGAAAACACGACAGTCTACACTATGGTCTCTAAGACTACTGTAGGTTTTGACACCTTCATGGCTTCCACCACAGCCTCTGAGACCCCCACAGCCTCAACAACAGTGTCTGTGCCACAAACAGCCTCGACCACAACCTCTGAGAGCACTGCAGTGTCTTTGTCCACCACACACTCTGAGACCACCACAGCCTCCACCTTAAGATCTGAGACCAGCATGGCCTGTAATACAGTCTCTGAGGTCACTTCAGAGTCTGTTAGCAATGTGGCCTCCACCATAGTCTCTGAGTCCACCATGCCATATACAATAGCACCTGTGAGCACCACAGCCTCCAGCACAGGCTCAGAGACCATCAAGTCCACCAAGGCTTCCTCATCAGCCTCTCAGCTCACCACAGGTTTGTCCACTTTTCCTGTGCCCACTACAAACAGCACCATAGTTTCTGAAACCCTGACTGTCTCAACCACAGCCTCTAAGAGCACCACAGGCTCCTTCTCAGCATCTGTGCCTATCATATTCTCTTCCACAGCTTCTGGGGACACTGAAGCTTCCACCTCACCTTCTGGACCCACCACAGCCTCAGAGGTCACCACAGCCTTCGCTTTGGCCTCATTGCCCCTCTTGGCCTCTACCTCCACCTTTGGGGCCACTGCAATCTCCACCAGTGTCTAGACATTCCAAAACCTCTTCTGCCACTTTAGTGTCCACCAAGGCAACTGACTTTTCTACTCAACCCATCACCAACACAGCTGTATCAGGTACTAACTACCACATCTTCTCTAATCAGATACCTTTACTCCAGTGACAGCCACCACATTTTCATCTGTTTCTATCATTTCTTCTCTGGACTCTAGTCAAGCCACCATGCCTATTAGATATAATTTTGTTTCCTCTTCTTCAATCCTACTTATTTCTACCCTGGCCTCACCTCCTTTTGTTTAGTGTCCATCATTTCCATCCCAATCAGAAACACTTCTTTGCAAATATTCCAACCACCAGTTAATTATAGTCCATCACTTCTGCTGACAGCAAACTCACCTCAACTCTGTGACACCCATCCTCACTTGTCAGACGCTCTCACTTCTGTGCCAAGTGCAATCAGCTCTCTTCCATCTACCACCTGCGGTACCACCACCTTGTCTTCAATATATTCACCACTGGTCCAAGGGTTGCAAACTACACTTCATGGGCCAAGTCTTGCCTCTTATCTGTTTTTCTAAATGAAGAGTTATTGGAGCACAACCTATTTGTTTACATCTGTAGCTGCTTTCCAGCTACTTTGCACAGTTATGACAGAGACTTTGTGACCCAAATAACTTAAAAACCTACCATCTGACACTTTACAGAAAAAGTTTGCCAATCCTTGCTCTAGTCTAAGACCAGAATGATTGTTTTCATTCTCTGGCAGTTCTCTGAATAAAACCACCTCTGCACTTGCCATCAGCACTCGTGTTGGACCTGAGTCCACCTGCTTAATTCTGAACCACCCACTGCTATTCCAGGGACAGACACTGTTCTTGTATCAGTGCAACCACTTCCGACCTAAGCACAACCATTGCTGCTGGAGCCACCACCTCCACTACCTCTGCTCTGTTAGGTCCTCCCACCTTGTTCTAGTCACCCTTCCTGTCCCTGGGGCCAGCCTGCTCCACGTGGGCCAGGTTCTGCCACATCTGTTCCTAGCGCCTCACCTCGACTTTGTTGACCGCCATGATTGTGTTAGATCACGTCACCTCTGCTCAGCCATGGCCATTGCCTCACCTGTGAGTAAACCTGATTCTGTCATCTCTTCCTCTGGCACCGTTTTATACTTGGGACTACATCACAAGAGTGTAAGACCCTATCCCTTTTATCCAAGCCCACTCTCTTCTATTTGGGTGGCCACTTCTGATATTGAATAGATCCTCCACTTCTGTATCAATCACTGTCGCATTTCCTCAATCTTCTGCCTTCATCAGCAACATCAGTGGACATATTATACCTTCTCTTCTCTAAGACAATCACATCTATTCTAGGGATCATGGCCTTATGTGAATTACCTTCTACCATCTCTTCTCCTATTACAACACCTCTCCTCAAACCACCACTACCAAATGTGTGTTAGATTCAACTCCCCTGCTCTAAGTACACCTGCCTCCCCTTTAACTGTCTCCACTACAAAGCCGTCATATTGTGTGACGTGTTTCCTAGGTGCCAGGACCACTGGAACCAGACCAGCTACCCTCATCTCTGTCACCACGGCCCCTGGAATGGACTCCACAGCCCCTGCTATCAGCTATACCATCCCTGGAACAGGGCTGAATAATTCTGGCCCGGGCACATCCAATGTTGGAGCATCATCTACCACCTCAGTCCGAGGTACCAGGACCACCAGGACAAGATCCACCCATGAGCCGACCACCACTGCTGGAACCAGCACCGCCTCCCAGAAAACAGGCGCAGTCACCGCAGGCACAGACACAGTTAGTGTGAGCCACACGCCAACAAACACGACTAAACCAAGCGGATATTTGCAGCCCTGGACCACCATCCTCATCTCCCTGGCTGCAGTTGTGGTCGGTGTTGGGCTGCTGGTAGGACTGAGTTTTTGCCTGGTGAGTGTCAGCGATGGGTTAATAGTGGAGCCTGCTAAGAAGGTGGTTGATGAATGGGAGTAGAATTCGTGCAAACAGTGCTATTAGGATATCTAGAATGAGAGAGGGGAATAAGTGGCTGTGCTAGGAAGGAAAGAATCACATAGCATGATATAAAGGCCAGAGAGAATGACCACATCAGACAAAGTGATAGATCAAAAGTAGAAAAAGAGGAGGAAAAAGATGAAGTTGGGGCCAAAGTGAAAGGAAATTGTGTGAACAGAGGAAAAATAGAAAGGTGGGACTTAAAGAAAATCACTTCTCTTAATAAAACAAAATCTGGAAGTTAGAATATCTTGGCACTGGAAGAAGAATCTCCAGGGAATGAGGGGTCATTAGGCCCTCACTCTGTTTACTGATTTCCATGACACACACGAGCACTGCTCAGCACAGGGGACCTCTTCCCCTCTGATGTTTTTGTGCAGATAAGGATGAATATTCTGTCCTTGGTTCTCCTCAGCACCGCTGATAGACTGGAATCATCAAATCATTTCACTAAATCTGAGAGAGAACGAGAGCAAAATAAACATAAAGAAAGCAGGAAACAGGAATGTTTGGCCATCCAAAGTACAGGTTTCTGACTGTCTTATATCTAACAAGTTTCTGGCACTCACAAGCACTCTGCAATTCCCTGTTCTCTCTGGGATAGTTACTCTCCAACCTCCCATCACATTTCTGCTTTCTGGTTTTGATCTTCCTTTGCATTTTTCTTATTCTGGTTTTCACATTTATTTATGTCTTTCCTACTTTCTTAATAGTTCTTGTTGCTAAGCTCACCTTTGAGGAATGATGCTGAGTGTAAGTCAGCAGGGTGCTGGACTAGGTCATACTAACTCACAAGAGACTGTGCATCTCTTCCCAACTCTGAGTTCAGTGACATCACATTGGTAACTTAAAATATGCTTCTATGGAAATTGGCAAATACTACAAATCACGTCTTTTTTCCTCTGGAGAGTTGGTTGTTAAAGCATCACCAGTATACCACTGGTAAAAATGGATAAACGAATGAAAAACATATTGCAGCCGCCGAGGGTTGGCATAATATAGTCAACTTACTAGGATTCTTTATTTCAGAGTTCTCAGCCTCCCCCCGTATGTAGACTATAAAATAAAGACCCATCATCCAGGAATGATTTCCTAAGTCAGTTTATAATTTTATGTGCAAGATCAACAGCTAATGAGAACTAACATTAGCTGAGTTTTTACTAAGTGCTAGGCCCAGGACTGAGTGCTTAAAAGGCATCATGCCATTTGATTTGCTCTACAATCCTTTGGGGATATTATACCCACCTTATAGGTGAGGGACCTAGAGCTCCATAACCTTAGTTACTTGCCGCAGCACACCCAGTAAGTGGCAGATCGGGTACTCTAATCCAGGTTGGTTTGATTCTGTAGTTCACGCCTGTAATCTCAAGGCTCTGCATGGACCTTTCTGAGGGCTCTCAATTCCATGTACCTGTCCTCAGCTTCCTGAGCTGACTAAGGATGTGAAAGACTGTCTTTTGGGTGAGTCTCTGCGTCTTTCCCATAGGGATGTGGATTCACCTTTGTCTTGAAAGTCCAACAGCACATAACCTCGCTATGCTGCAGAAGATATATTAATCAGGTAACAAGGGAAACTGTTTTCTAAGATAGAGAAACAGTAAAACTACAAAGAGAGAGAGAGACAGAGACACATTAAGGATGGTGGTAAAGAGAGGAGAAGTAGGTGATTTTGAGAAGTAATAAT
Source organism: Equus przewalskii (assembly GCF_037783145.1). Taxonomy (NCBI): domain Eukaryota; kingdom Metazoa; phylum Chordata; class Mammalia; order Perissodactyla; family Equidae; genus Equus; species Equus przewalskii. Next base: position 30,779,857 of record NC_091849.1, read on the forward strand.
CTGACATTGGTGAAACGGGTATGTATAGGGATAAGGGAGAAGAGAACTTATTTTATAATATTATTTTTTTCTCTTTTAGAGGAGCTTTTCCTTCCCCCTGACAAATATTGGCGCTTATTTCCCTCATGACTACAGCTTTGGCCTTGGTATGGACCTGGGCTCAGGACTGGACTCTGGAATGTTCCACAGTCTGTGAAATGAACTGGTCCGTGGAGAAACACATGGCTTTGGACACAGAATGGGTCATGGGGTGGGCTATGAATTGAGCCACAGCCGTGGGGATGGTTATGGCATGAATCATGGCAGGAGTCATGAACACGGAGGAGGCCATCACAATAGCCATGAAATGGATCACAGAGGAGGCCGCTGAGGAAGCCACCACGGAGGCCATGACAGGACAAGATGGCTGTTGCCATAGATTGGATATTGGAAAGTATTTTGGGGAAAGAAAGAGTGGGTTGGAGGGGGAGATCATGGAAGAGAAGAAAAGAATGAGCATGGAATGATTAAAATATAGTATAAAAATGTTCCCAGGGAGTAAGGCCAGGGTCAAGAAAAGAACCAGCAAAAGGATCACAAGGACCTTGATCAACATTGAGAAAGATCAAACAGAGACTGGATTTGGAGAAAATGCACAGCTTTACCAGGCTTGGAGATGAATTTAAGTCAAAGTTTCCATGCATTCTACCGGAGCCTGATGTCATTGTAGGGAGTCATGGTGATTGCCCTCAGGGTGTCTTCTCTTCCTTCTCCCACCACCCAAGTCATGGTCAGGGTTTCTCATCCCTATGTTTTCTCAGGATGCTATAAATGTTAACGCCACGTCTCTAAGAAACGAAAGCACATAATAAATGTGTTATCAGGACGACATGCTTACTTGTTTTCCTATTTGTTCTTTCAGTTTTCCCTGTGAGTTTTTTTTTTTTTTGAGTGCTTACTATGAACCAAGTGCTGTTGTAGTAACCTTTAAGTACATCATCGTTTAATCCTCAAAAAATTCTGTGAGGAGATCTCAAGGTGGGCAAAGATATTTATGTGACACAAAAAGCACTAACTGTTAAAGAAAAGTTTGATAATTTGGACTTCATTAAAGTCCAGTATCAGAATATATCTTTAAGAGACTGAAAAGGAACGCCAAAGATGGGATCAGATATTATAATACATACATCTGACAAAGGTCTCATATCCAGAATATAGAAAGAACTAAATCAATAAGAAAAAGACAATGTAATTTTACATGGGCAAAATATTTGATAAATATTTAGCAGTAGAGGATATCAAAATGATCAGTGAACATTTGAATAGGTACTCAATATTATTTATCAGAGAAATGGAAATTAAAATTCACAATGCGATACCATGACATATATACCATAATGACTAGAATTTCAATGATTGAGAATACCAAGTATTGGTAAGGATGTTGAAGAACTGGAATTCTAGTACACTGTTAGTGAGAATATAAATTGATACAATTATTTTGGGAAAATGTTCAGCAACACTAAAACTATGACCCAGCAATTCCACTCCTGAGTATATTTATCCGAGAGAAATAAATGTCTATGTCCACCAAAAAACACCTATCATAGCAGCTTTATTCATAATAGTGCCAATCTGGAAATTATCCAAAAGTTCATTAACGTTAGAATGGGTAAATAAATTGTGGCATATTTATACAATAGAATGCTACCCAATAGTGAAAAAAGAATGAACTACTGACTCATGCAATAGCATTGATGAATCTCATAGATATAATGTGGAGTAAAAGAAGTAAAAAACCAAAAGAATACATACTGTATCATTCCATTCACAAGCAGTTCAAGAATATGTAACAATATGTCACCAGCCTGGTGACATAGTGGTTAAATCCATGTGCTCTGCTTGGGTGGCCCGGGGTTTGCGGGTTCGGATCATCAAGTCACACTGAGGTGGCATCCCACACAAAATAGAGGACGATTGGCACAGATGTTAGCTCAATGACAATCTTCCTCAAGCAAAAAGAGGAAGACTGGCAATAGATGTTAGCTCAGGGCCAATTGCTCTCACACAAAGAAAGAATATGTAAAATTAATCTGCTGTAATAAAGGTCAGAACTGTGGCTGCCTTTGAGGAAAACCCTGGGAGAAGGCATGAGGAAACTTTCTGGGAGGGGGAAATGATAATGTTCTATACTTTGTCTGAATGGTGATTACATGGGTACACACATATGTAAAACTTCACTGAAATGTGCACATAAGATTTGTGTACTTTATTGCATGTAACTTGCACTTCAATCAAAAAAATGAAAAAGGTATCCCCTGAGACCTTCTTTTTCTGACAGCATCATGGTTTCCTTGGTTGGAGGATATGGTTGGGGATACACGATGATAAATAAGGCATTCAGTAAGCCCAATGACAGTGGTGCTAATGGAAGCATTGTGTGCAAGGACAACAAATATCTCTTTCAATGAGGACAGATCACTACTTCCTCCAGGTTGGGAGAGGTCCGATGTAATCAACCAGACAGCAGCTCTCTGGAGAATGATGCCATATGGGGGGTCAACATTGATCTCTGCTGTTTGCAGCTTAGGCACTTAGCAATACAAGTATCAGTCTGGACCAGCTCTGAAGAGCAGAAGACACCTTAATGAGCCCATGTATAACCTCCATCCCTGCCACTAGGCTGCTTTATCCACGAGCCCTTTGAGCTAGCACTAAGGCAGCTGGAGAAAGTGTTTGACTGACATCCACAGAATGGGTCGTATTGTCCACCCAATAACTGAAAGCCTTCTTTGAAAGCAGCAAATGCCCGTTGGTGAATATTCACATGGGGCACAATGTTCTCACCATCTTTGCCCTTCGCAAAAGGCTCATCCACATTCCTCTTTCTCAGACTTCCTGGCAATCATCAATTCACCACTTACATTCTTTCCACAACCCAAGTTATCCAGCCAAACTTGTTGCCATTGCCTATTGATCAGGGCAGACTGTAATTTTGGTCATCTCTTTGCTTGGGCAAAGTAAACAAGCAGATGAATTGTTCCAGGTTCCACTCCCTGGGAGGATTTCCCTTCCTCACTGTCCTTCATGGGACCCTGAGTGGGGCTGAAATGTGCCAGCAGTCCTCTTTCTGGTGGTGCTCTTATATCATGCAGAGCCATCGGCAGGCCTGATGAAACCTAATCTCTCTCAGTCAATCAGACATAGGAAACTGCGTGTGACTGTGGGTATGGAGGGAGAGTTTAGAAATGTATCCGGAGTAGAGGCTGTTGGAGTTTGAGCTGCCTGCTCATGCATCTTACTTGTGTCTTGCGGACTTAATTGAGCCCAAATTCATATACACCACTCCTGCTCGATGAGGAGAGTGAGGTTAAGTGTGCCCAATCTTATAGTTTGGAGGTGCAGACAACACCTGGTTCATAAGGGCAGCTCACATTTCATGAACTGTTACATACTGAGAATCCAATGCCATGTCAGATGCTAGTTATTAAAAGGAGATAAGCTCATGTGATTGTGGCAGAATTCAGTTCCACGTGGTTGTAGAATTGGGGTCCTATTTCTTTGCTGGATGTCAGCAGGAGTTGCTCTCAGATGCTAGATCTGACTCTAATTGTGGAGCTGGAGGCCATGAGGGTGTTGATATAGGGCCTGTGGTAGCCAGAACAATGGCCCCCCAAAAATGTCTGCATCCTAATCTGAAGAAGCTGAAATCTGTCTTATATCGCAAAAAGGACTTTGCAGGGGTGATCACATTAGGGATCTTGAGATGGGAAGATTATTCTGGATAATCTAGGTGGGCCCAATATAATCAGAAAGGTCCTTACAAGAGGGAGACAGGAGAGTCAAAATCAGAGAGATTTGAAGATACTATCATGCTGGCTTTGAAGGAGGAGGAAGAGGTCACGAGCCAAGGAATATAGGAAGCCTCTAGAAGCTGGAAAAGGCAAAAAAACGAATTCTCCACCAGAGCCTCCAGCAGTAACACAGCCCTGCTGACACCTTCTCTTTAGCCCAGTGAGCCCACTTCAGACTTCTGACCTCCGGAACTGTAAGAGAATAAATCTATGTTGTTTTAAGCCACTAGGTTTGTGGTAATTCGTTACAGCAGCGGTAGGAAACTAACACAGGGTCTTAGGAAAATCTGCATCCGCTTGCCAAAAAAAGTGCTTCAGGAGGGGTCACTACAGGGTCTTCAGGCCGAAAGAAGTGAACTTCCCCAGATAGAGGAGGAGGGGCTTCTTCTGCCGGCAAGGAAGGCTCAGCGGGATTTCAAATTCAAGTTTCTCAGATTCCTCTCAATCTACCCAAGTGTCTCCACCTCAACCCTGGGCTTCTATTTAACAAATATCCTAGATGTCACATAAGATTCTGGCAAGGACATAAACGCAAGTTGAATATAATTCTTCAAACTGCAGAATCAAACTTTGAGTCTGGTTGTATCGTACATAGTCCTTGCAGCTTCCAGAGATAAGCATTTCTTTTAGAGTAGTCAGAGAAAGCTCTTTTGTTCTCAGTACTGCCTTGACTGAGGGTGTGACAGACAGGTGTGATGGCTGTGACCCCTCCAATGCAATCACCCACATCATCTTGATCTATCACAGGAACCACTCCACCCCCAAGACTCCCCAACCCTTCCCTCAACAATTACTTTATTCCAGACACAACCACAAGTGATAACTTAAGTAACTCTTATTACCTTTTGCTACAGAATACAAATACCCTACTTTATACCAGTGTGAGGTCAGCCCTGCCCTCAAGCCCTAGGTGGTCAGATAACCCATCCCAGATTCCCATTTTGGAAGGTCAACTTTCTAAAACCTCGTCTTATATCAAATACTGTAACAGTCAGGGTTCACTAATGAAAACAGAAACCACTCTGAATATTTCAAGCATAAAGGGATTTAGTAGAAAGAATGGTGCTCATAAAACTACTTGAAAAGCTGGAGGAGTAGAAGTCAGGATGACAGCGGATAGCTTTCAGGTTCACTGCTGCAGAGAGCAGAAAGCTGCTGTCACCCAGAGGCGGGGACATGCTGCCAGCTCCAGCGTTCCTTGACAGCCCTACAGCAACAGGGAAATGCAGAATCCTCAGAGCCACCGCAAAATCCTCACCTTGGAAGCCCATGGATCCAGCCATTGTCACTAACAAAGGAAATCTAAGTCTTGTGAGAATTCGTCTCATTGGACGAACATAAAAATGTGTCTAGATCCCGTTGTCAAGGAAGCCCAGAAAATGTAGTTCCCAGGTTCAAGGTTCCTGCTGAATGAGAGAGAGCATGGAAGGATATGAAAAGGTGTCAATGCCAATAATAGACGCTGGCACAGATCCACGCACGGAGAGAATGCAGTGGGGCTAAAGATGGTAGATTAAAACTAGATGGAGAAAGCAGACTTATTGGCTAACTGCCTGCAGGAGATCGGAATGTTAAGACTAAAAGACACAGTAGAGAGAATCTAGAATTCAGGCAATTCCTAAATAGGACTTTTTTTTTTTTTGCCTAAATTTTACCAAAAAAAACATAACCAAATTATGCCGTGTCTTCTGTAATTTTTCTATTTGTATTCAAGAGTTTGAATCCTAAAGTTTCTAATACTGAAGGAACTTAATCTCTCATTCTGTAAACAAGACAGAAGTTCAAAGGCAGTCCCTACGTCCCTGTTCCTTCATGGTCATTAGAACTAACTATCAAAACAGCCGTCCAAATACGGTCACTTGCCAGTCGATTGCGCTAGGACAACCTGCTTCTAGCTCGTTCATTCTAACGACGTGTGCCTTCTGATAAATACTGCATCTATTTTTGTTTCAAATTTAACCTTGCAGAACTTTCACAGCTTTTGTGGAAGCTCCAGAATTTCTGTAGGGGAGGGGTTAGGTACGTGTGATTTGGTTTGAAAGGGGCAGTTGGAACCATTCTGGAAGCAATGCTTGCAGTTGATGCCCTCTCTTTGTAGCGATTAACAATGTGGCCCAGGAGCCAGAGCACCTGGGTTCAAATCCTGACTCTGTCACCTGTTAGCTTTGTGAGCCTGGGCGGGGTAAACTGAGGCTTCTTTGTTTGTCATTTTCCACATTTATAAAATGCGGGATAATTGTGGCACCTAAAACGTAGAGTAGCTGTGAATACTAAGTGAGCTAATATCTGTAAAGCACTTTGAATAATATCTGGAATACTCAATAATGTGGAATACTCAATAAACACTATCGTTAGCTCTCATTTGATTGTTTATTTGTGGATAGCTGATGGAGGAGAAGAGAAAATACTTTTCAGTGTGCTTTTGAAGAAGCTGCCTTTGTGTAGCAACCACATTGTTTATAATTAGATCTTATATTTACTCAGGGTGACTTTGAAGGGGGCAGATGGAGATCGGGGGAGGAGGCGCAACTTCGACCTTAGCCCTCCCTCAGGGCTGCTGCTCCTTTCCAAAGATGTATCAGGGCCATTTGAAAGTCTTTCTAACAAAGCAATAGTAATCAAAACAGTATGGTGCCAGCATAAAAACAGACACATAGACCAATGGAACAGAACAGATAGCCCAGAAATAAATCCATCCACAAATAGTCAACTAATCTTTGACAAAGTCACCAAAAATATACAATGGGGAAATGTTAGTCTCTTCAATTAATGGTTGGGAAAACTGGACATCCATATGCAAAAGAATGAAAAGGACCGTTATCTTACACCACACACAAAAACCTACTCAAAATGGATTAAGATTTAAAACTGAAAACTCCCAGAAGAAAACATAGGCAATAAGCTAACCGGATATTGGTCTTGGTAATTATTTTTTGGATTTGACACCAAAAGCACAGCCAACAAAAGCAAAAATAAACAAGTGGGACTATATCAAGCCAAAAAGCTTCTGTACAGCAAAGGAAACAATTAACAAAATGAAAAGATAACCTACAGAATAGGAGAAAATCTTTGTAAACCATATACATGATAAGGGGTTAATACTCAAAATATATAAGGAACTTAATACAACTTAATAGCAAAAAACCAAATAAGTAGATTTAAAAAATGGAGAAAGCACCTGAATAGACATTTTTCCAAAGAAGGCATACAGATAGTCACCAGGTACATGAAAAGGTACTTAACATCACTAGTCATCAGGGAAACGCAAGTGACAACCACAATGAGATATCACCTCACACCTGTTAGGATGGCTATCATCCAAAAGGCAAGAAATAGCAAGTGTTAGTGAGTATGTGGAGAAAAGGGAACCCTTGTACACTGTTGATGGGAATGTAAATTGGCATGGCAATTATGGAAAACAGTATGGAGATTCCTCAAAAAGTTAAATATAGAACTTACCATATGATCCAGCAATCTCATTTCTGGTATATATCCAAAGGAAACAAAATCATTATTGTGAAGAGATATCTGTACTCCCATGTTCATTGCAGCATTTTTCACAATAGCTAAGATATAGAAACAACGTAAGTGTCTGTCAGTGGATGAATGGATAAAGAAAATGTTACACAAACACACACACACTGGAATATTATTCAGCCTTAAAAAAGAAGGAAATCCTGCCATTTACAACAACATGGATGAAATTATGCTAAGTGAAATAAGCAGACACAGAAAGACAAATACTGGATGATCTTAGTTATATGTGGAATCTAAAAAAGTCAACTCATAGAACCAGAGAGTAGAATGGTGATTGCTATGAGTTAGGGGGTCGGGGGAATGGGGACATGCTGGTCATAGGCTGCACACTTTCAGTTATAAGATGAATATGGTCTGAGGAGCTAGTGTATAGCATGGTGACTATAGTTAATCATACTGTATTGTATAATTTGCTAAAATGATAGAACATGACCATTCTCACGCGCACGCGCGCGCACACACACACACACACACACGAAAGGTAACTGAGCCAGAGGGAATAGTTGCTGGGAGTACTTGTGTACTCAAATAGAACCACCTGTTTGTTTTGTGTGATTCCCAGAGGACTTGTGAATGCCAAGCCCCAACAGCTCTCAGAGCTAGGTGATTCGGGATCCAGATCCTCAGGTGGCAGCTATAACAGTTGGGTGCTAGATGTGGGGACAAGCTCCGTCCAGGGAGAAGCTTGAGACTTGATTTTACTGTTGAAGTGAGCCCACCAGCTCTTTCAAGATCCCCAGAGGATACCAGTCAGCTCCCACATGCAGGCTAACTAGAAGCTGGAACCTCAGGCAGCGGTTGGGAAAGTATGCAGTCAAATCTTTTCCAGGGAGAAACTGGGAGATGGGCTTTCTTTTGCCTGCTACCTCTACGCTTAGCCCAGGACGGATAGCTGCAGGGAATGCTTGTGCATCCATTTGAAAACTGTTTTTTTTGGTTTAATATTGTCCTATGGGGCTCATGAATGCTGATCCCTGTTGGCTATCAGAGCTAAGTGATTTGATATCCCGTCCCTTGGGTGGCATCCACAAAAGTTGTGGCACTAGATGTACAAAAAGCTCCTGCAAAGGAGAAGCTGGTTACTTGGGTTTATTGTTGGAACGAGCTGGAGGGAGAAGGCAGGGGAAGTGCCCACCATCTCTTTCAGGCTCCTAGGAGGATCCCAGTCAACTGGACCCTCAGGCAGCAGCTGGGAGAGTATACAGTCAAACCTCTTCCAGGAAAAACTGGGAGATGGGTATTTTTGCCTCCTCCCCTGTGCTGAGCTCAGGGAGGGTAGCCACGGACAGTGCTCGTGTGCCTATTTAACAACTGCTTCTTTGTTTGCTATAGTCCTGTGGGCCTTGGGAATGTCAAGCCCTTTGGGCTATCAGAGCTAGGTGATTTGGGGGCCTGTCCCTTGGGTCGTGGCCATAAAAGTTGGGGTGCTAGATGTATAGACAAGCTCCTTCTATGGAGAAGCTGGTGACTTGTTTTTATTGTTAGAGCAAGCTAGAGGGAGAAGGCAGGGGAAGTGCCCACAAGGCTCTTTCGGGCTCTGGGAAGGATCCCAGTCAGCACCCACACGTGAGCTAATTGGAAGCCAGACTCTCAGGCAGCAGCTGGTAAAGCATGCAGTCAAACACCTTCCAGGGGAAAGCTGAGCGTTGGGCATTTTTGCTGCTCCCTCTCACTGAGCTTGGGGAGATAGCCTCAGGAAGTGCTTGCATGCCCTGTTAACAACTGCTTCTTTTCTATAGTCTTGTGAATGCTAGCCCCACTGGCTCTCAGAGTTAGATGATTTGGGCGTCCATCCCTTGGGTGGCAGGCTTAAAAGTTGGGGTGCTGGAGGTGTGGTCTGAACTACTCCTCAGGGAGAGACTGGGAGCTGGGGAGGTCCTCTCGATTGTAAGGTGCTGTGCTGGGGGTGGGGTTTATGACAAGAGTGTGTCTCAGCCTTTCCTACCCGTTTTGATGTGAGTGTTTTCTTGTCAGCCAATGTGTAGGAGTCACCCATCCAGTTTCTGGAAATCAGCCCATGCATAGTTGTACATTCAGTGAGTCTGTGGGAGGAGGGGAGCTCAGAAACCTTCTCTGTTGCCATCTTGGTGACATCACTCTGGAATGAAATAACTTTAATCATCAAGCTTAGTTCCTTCTCCCCACATCTCTCCTTCATTATCCCCTCTATCCCTGAGAATGGGGCTTCAAAGTCAGGTGATATCAATTACATCAAACAATGTTACATATTTTTCTTGTACATAGAGGTTTCACCTTGTACATTTTGAATACTCGAATGTATATATGGCTTGGACCTTGAGTTGGGACCTTTGCTTCTTGCTCAAAAAGTCTCCGCCAAGAGGATGACCAGGGAGACCACCCCCCCCCCCCACCCCCCCCCCCCCCCCCGGCTACACCGAGTGAGAAATTCACTCAGTGTCCTCCTACTAGTGGTGTGTTGGCAAATGTTTAACAACCAGCCCTCCCTGGGGAAAAGGCCCTGCTATGTAGCATTTTCTGATTTCTGTGATGTAAATATTCCCAGCACAGCCTACTTGAAGCTGCCAAAATAAGTGACTGAACAGGGATTTGGGAGGAGCTGCACAGCAGCGAATCAATATATAGTAACATAGTAACCAAATTAGGAAGTGATGACTTTTGATTACTCACTACTTTGTTTCTAAGATAATTTACTTCAGTTTCAAGTTTATATAGTTTAATTTTTAAGGGCAGTTTTTGGTTCACAGAAAAATTGAGGGGAAAGTACAGAGATTTCCCATATGCCCCCTGTCCCAACACATGCATAGCCCTCTGTATTGTCAACACCGCTCATCAGAGTGGAACATTTATTACAATTGATGACCTTACACTGACACACCATTATATAATTTAATTTTTAAAAATAGACTTTGTTTTTTAGAGCAGTTTGGTTCATAACAAAATTGAGCAGAAAATACAGAGTTCCCGTAAACCCCCCTGCCTTCCACACTTTCACAACCTCCTATAATTTAATTTTTAACAATGCTCATGTTTAACAAGCAGCTCATGAATTTTCAGAAAATTTAGCCATCAGCTCCTGCAAGCCAGTATGAGCCAGCTCCAGCACTCATTGCCACCTACCCCACACTTGGAGAGGCTGCAGAAAGGATTGCCCACAGAGCCACGTGCTGCCTGGACTTTAGAAACCAATATTCCAAGAAAATCTCATCTTTAGGGTAGTGATACTCATGCCTTCCAAATCCCCAGCTTTCATAGAACAGGGACCCACTGACTTTTAGACCAGTTAACTTCCCACCTTCCTCCTGCTCTAGAGATGATGCATACCGGGGAAAATAGGTTTCTGCTCATCTCTGGCTCGAATGATGGGTGTCCTCAAATCTGACAGTTTTGCTGTCCCTCTTCTGCTTTCCTTCCCGTTGCTTCTCTCCAGAGGGGAGAGGGCTGACTCTCTCCTTTCTCCCCTAACACCACCATAGACTCCTCTCTCCAAACAAAAAGGTACCCACCCACCTCTCTCAGTCCGAAACAACCACGTTGCCCATCCCAGAATTGCTCTTCCCAGGGGAGGGGACCCTAGAAATACTGGCTTCCTTTACCCAGTGGCAACTATAAATGTCTCTAATCAGGTGGATAAAACGAAGAAAAATAAGAAGACAGAGTGTAGTGTGCTTTATGGTTCCCAGGGGTCTGGCTCTCTCAGCCCCTGGCTCCCCACCACCCCCATGCTTACCCCACCTACTGCTCTCCTCCCAGGACTGGCTCTGGCTGGCCTTTACCTCTCTCATTCGGAGACCCTAGGCATCTGGTCCTGTCTCTCCTCTGCAGCCATCCTTCCTTCGGAACCCAGGCATTCTCCCAGGTAATTTTATCAAGATTAAGAGAAGAAAGTTCTCTTGTGCCTTCTGGTTCCTGTTGTTGCTTCTCTTTGGCCTCCTGGGACCTGGTAAATGAATTACTGGTTTATCAAAGAAAAGAACATGGAGACCACAGAAAGTCTAAAGGAGAAAGGGCCCCTTGTGTCAGGCCTCATGTCCCAAAATTCTCATTCCTTTTCCAGAAGCAATGATGATTACATTCTTTTGCCCATGTCTGCAAAATTGAGAACTGACCCCACTCAGACCACCATACTGATCTTACCTTTACCTTGAAGCAAATTCGTTTTCCTCATCCCCAGCCATGCACCTGACTGGGGCAGGGACTGGGTTTCACTTCTCCGGGTATCCTGGATTGCAGGAGCTGATGGATGCATGTTTTATACTGAACTGGAAAATCTCAGATTTAATGCATCCTCAATTCCAAATCAGTACCAGGCCCACATCAAAAGGCAATGCAAGTGATAATATTTCCTTTAAGTGCTGTCTAATTTCAGATCATTACTCCTAATAATCCCTGAGGGTTCCCACCAGGAGCCAGGGTGGTGTGAGTGCAATTAGCCTGAGGGAAAACCAAACTAGGCCTCCTTTGTGGGCCCAGCTGATGGGTGCACAGGTTTAGCTGACTCCCATCACTACTGGAATTCAACGACATTCAAGTCTTAGAAATTATAGACTACTTTAGCTCACATATAGCCTCTTTATCTCCATTGTCAAATGAAATTTTTAAAAAAAGATGAGGGAAAAGTTAAAGAAAAAGTTTAGGTTGAATGAAGAGGATTTTAGGAGCTTTTTTGCTTCCCACTATCTTGCACTGCTCCTGGTCTCCTTAACCAGAGCCTCTTCCTGCTTCTACACTGGAACTGAGACTGGCCCCAACACTGTCTGCCACCACAGCAGGCACTTCCTCCCCATCTCACATACCGTGGTTGGAGCAGGAGCTACCCCCAAGAGGGAAACAACCACTTCTGCCCAAGGCACAGTCTCCACTAGGACACACACAGATACTTCCATCTTGTTCACCACCAACCCCGGAACAAAACCCAGCAGTCCTGTTTCAGAGAAGAACAGCACCGGAATAGAAACAACCTCGATTGACCTAGACACCACCCCCACTGGTGGGCGCTAGCTCTTCTGCCCAGGGCACAAGTATTTCTGGAGCAGATACATCCACTCTGGTCTCAAGTGCTACTGTCCCTGGAATGGGCACCATCTGCCCCAACCAAGCATCATCCACCAAAGAAATAGGCACAACCACTACTGCTCAAATCCAAGCCCATCTCCGCTCATCTCCATCTCAGTCACCACCAGCCCTAGAACAGAATCAGCCACCCCTGACTCAGAGAAGGCCAGCACTAGAACAAAAGTGACCACCTTTCGCCAAGGTACAACCACCATCAGAACAGGCACAACTTTTGCCCAAGGCATAGGCAGGTACACACTCGTCCCAGGATGGGATAACCCCATCGTCACTGGAAGAGGAACAATCACTCTGCTCAAGGATCAGCAACCACTGAGACAGGCACAGAAACTTCTACTCAAGGCACAATCACCCCCGGAACAGGCACAACCATCTTAATACTTGGTCCTAAGCACAACCACTATGGGAACTTTGCAACAACGTTCACCCAAGGCACAACCACCCCTGGGTCAGGCATGTCTTCCTTTTCTCAGACACCACCATTTTCAAAACAGGTACCATCACCTCTTTCCAAGAATCAACCACTACTGAAGTAGGATCAGTCTCTTCCATCCAAAGTCTAACCATTACCAAGATAGGCACAACCACCCTAGTCCTAGACATAACCATTGAGAGAACAAGGACAACTGCTTTTGTCCACGACACAACCACCCTGGATTGGGCATATCTACCCTTAGACACCACTATCATCAGAACAGGAACCACAACCTCTGCCCAAGGACCATCCAGTACTGAAAAAGCAACACCAGCCTCTGAATGGGCACAACTGCCATTGGTGCAAGCACATCCCTAAGTCTATGTCTAGTCATCACGAGAAAGACACAGCTCCCTCCATCTCAACCCCTCCAGCCCAGGGACCACTCCTGTCTCAGGTGACAGCAGCCCTGGAAGATGAAGATCTCCTCTGGCCGAGGCACAGCCCCCATGGGAATATATGTAAGCACTACATCTTAAGGCACAACCTGCTCTCGAACAGAAACTGCCCCCCTGCCCTAGGCATCAATACTACTCCTGGGGCTGGAACATCACACTCTGCCCTGGGCACAGCCCCCACTGAGACAGGCACAACCATTCCTGCTTCAGGCACCACTAGCCCAGGGACACATACACCCTCTAGTCACCTCTAGTCATGGAACAGGATCTACCCTTGAAACAATCACCACCACTGGACTCAATGAAAGCACCCGTGAAGCAGACCTGGTCATTTCCGGGGCTCACATAGTGTGAGCCGCATTCCAGTGACAGTGGTAAGACCGAGATATTTATAGCCTGGGGCATCATCCTCTTTTCTCTGGCTTCACCTGCTATTGTTCTGTCAGTAGGACTTGGATTTTGCCTGGTGGGTATTTTGACTGGTTAATAAGGATGCTGTCGGTGACTATAGATCATGAGTTGCGGTGTGTGTGGGGAATGCATGGAAATAGTGTCACTTACAGATCTCATAATTACGATGAAAGGTAGAGATTGTCAGAATCAAAAAATAAGAAAAGACACTCAGAGACAGAAAGCATAGCATATTATAGAGACAAGCGGAGAAGAGTGAAGCAGAAAACAAGAGAGAGAGAGAAAGGAGATAAAAATACAGGAGGGAAGGTTGGGGAATGGGGAAATACAGAGATGAGTAAATAAAGAGACAAAGCTCAAAGACTCCCAAACTTTAGCACCAAAGAGGGCCTTTCTAGATGCAAAGGAGAGGGGGCCAAGTATGACACCCTGGCTTCCCTTTGGGTTCTACCCCTCACTCTAATTTTGGATTCCCAAGTTCACTCCAAGGAGGAACACAATCCCTTCCCTTTGATGTTTCTGTCCCACTGAGGGTGAAAACTGTGCTTGCATCTTCTTCGTGGGGCTGAACCAAGTAGGCCCACAGGAACTTGTGGCAATATCAAGGCAGAATAACAGGGGCTGAAACCAGAGACGATGGGAGACACAAGACCAGTAGCCAAATGAAATGCTGAGGTTTCCAGGTCTCAGCCAGGGCTTGCCAACTCTCCAACATTCCTCTGCAGGCTGAGAGCTGCCCCCAGTCCGGGCCTGGATCTGCGTTCAGAATTTCGGTTGGACTTCGTCTCCTATTCCAATGTATTTTCTTCTTGTTCTGAATTTTTAGTTTCATGTTTTTTTGTTGTTGGGAGATACTTTATAAATGATGAAGGCCACTCCAACTATAAAGGTAATAGCAATAATAATGGTAGTTAATATTTATTAAGCACTTACTTTGTGCCAGATACTGTGTATTTTACATTTGCTACTTCATTTTATCCCCCCAACAACCCTATGAGGAAGTGTTATTATTATTTCTGTTTCATATACAAGGACATCATTTATGTACAGGACACTATTCACATTTCATACACAAGAAGGCATAGAGAGGTTAAGTAACTTACTGAAGAGCACATAGCAGAGTTAGAACTCAACCCGGGGTCTTTTAAATTCAGGAATTCATGCTTTTAACTGCAAAGTTGTATGATGATTTCAAAACCATGGCTCATCCAGAACTGTTTATTCCTGGTCTCACAAACACACGTTTGCTTAATTAATACAATGGCCATTTCCTGTCCTTTGATGGGAGTCTATCCCCCTGAACACTGGGATGTTGATTTATTTTTGCTTTGTAAATTCCACCATATTTTATTGGTACAGCACAGTAAATGGGAATACATAGGAACAGTAAGATCATTATTTTATTTAATTTTTTCTTGTTTTACTGTTTTCTTAAAGAGAGAAATAAAGAATAACACAACAGGATATGAAGAGAGATACGAAAAAAGTAAAGAGGTTAGGAAACATTTTTTAAAATGGATCATCCAAAAAAAGTGAAAGTCTGTGATTTTAGTCAATGAGGTAGGTTGTGAAATGGGAGAGAAGGATTAATCTTTGAAAATAGTTGCATTTTTCTCTTTTAGAGGGATACTCATTTGCCCCTGAGAAACATTGGCACTTGTTAAGCCTGTGACCTAGGCCTGGGTCCATTATCCTGTAGCCTCAACAATAAACTGAGTTGCAGAGGGGCCCTTGGCCTTGACCATGAATCAGGCCACGGCCATGAAGATGATCATGGGACGAGTCATCAAGGCGTCCACTCGGGAGGCCATGGAAAGACTTTCGATGTCTGATCAGCAAGGCTACAGTTCAAGCAAAGTGTGGTTTTGGAAGGGACCCACAGCTTCATGAGGCTTAGAAATGATCTCAGGTAAGTGTATTCCTTGGGCTGTCCCCACCACTCAGAATTTCAGGAGCAAGGAGGCTGCTGGCCCTTGATGAGGGTGGGGATGGCCACAGTGACTATACTCGAGCCAGCTGCTTTCCCATCCTCCCTCCATCCGGGTCATTCCATTGCCCTTCAGAGCTTGAGTTTGTCTTTGAGAAGAGTCTTCCTCCCTTTTTTGGTGTCTCCTCCAGATGTTGTGTGACTAAAAAGAAAATTACCGGATACTCTAAGAAATAAAAATTCATTAATGTATGTGGCATCCACGTGAAATGATTGTCTTTTTAACTTTGCATCTGTTTTGCTATTGTCCTTTGTTCCTAAGTGACTTCCATGTGCCGAGCACTATGCTAAGAGCTTTTATAGAAGCCATCACCGAGTCCTCACAATAGCCGTTTGAAGTTCAGATTATAATTCCCGCTAAGTAGATGAGAAACCTGTAACTCAGAAAAATAGCTTATAAGTGAGCAAACCGGCACTGTAAAACCAGTTCTCTAACTCCAGGTCATTCTAGAAAGAAAAATGTCTTTCTACTTAGAAATGTTATTGGGATTTTTACCCTTAGAGCAGGGTACTGAGATCTCAGTACTTACTTGTTACTGACCACAAGGCTCATCCATCCCTGACATGGCTCTTCCCATCACGGACAGTGGGCAGATAACTTCCCAGTCCTTTCTCAGGGCATCCTAGAATCTAGGTTCCTTCCCTCTTTCTCTTACCACAGCCCATTCTCTTCCCACTTCTAGAACCCAGTCATTCACAGTTCTTCCCTATCTTAGGATATAAACTCCAAAGGAATACAGTTTTGTTCATTGAAGTACAACGTCCAGCACACAGTGAGCAATCGCTAAATATTTGTGGGGTAATTCCCCCACCATCTCCTGCTTGTCGGCTCACTTTCATCAGGCCTCACATGCCATCAATATTCTTTCATCCCAACATCTAAACAATCTGAAATGGTTCCTCTGCCAGGAATCCTTGCCAGGTTTCTAGAGGGGGTGGATACAGCTTGTTTTGATTATACATAATATAAAATTAAAGCTCCCATAGAGCCCATCCCTAATTTTTTGCCATGAACTGTGGATGAAGGAGCTGCCAACCCTTTAGCCCATTACCGTCTTTGTTCTATCCTCCTTGGTCAGCTGCCTTTGTATGATTTCCGCTGGCCTCATCCAGTGTCTAAACAAGATTGTTCTGAAAGCCCTCAGTTCCCCGGCAGATGGGCAGTGTCCCAAGGGTAGGTACTTCCTTGATCACTCAGCTTGTCCGGCACACGGCACTGATGAGAAGAACCAGCTGAAGTTCCCCTGGGTGGAAAAGTTCCTATGAATCCTTCAAAAACAAAAGAGGAGTACCCTCTCAAGGAGAGTCGGAAGCAGAAACATCTTTCTCCAGTTGCCATTACTCTCCAAAAGTCCCATCCTGTGTGTGTGCTGGTGAATGTTTAACAACTGATTTTCTGTGGTGCAAATGCACCTACCATAGCTGATTTCAAGTTACCAATATGACATCACTGAACGTGGCGTTGGGAAGAGATGGGCAACACACCAATATATAGTATTTCCACAAGACAGATACAATAGATGTACATAACATCATGAGCATAGATAATAGTAAAGTGTGCTGAAATAATTAGAAAAAGGTGAGTTTTGAATACTTCTACCTTTGTTTTTAATGTAATTTAGTTCATTGTAAGCTAATATAATTTTTTTTTAAGATTTTATTTTTTTCCTTTTTCTCCCCAAAGCCCCCCGGTACATAGTTGCATATTTTTCGTTGTGGGTCCTTCTAGTTGTGGCATGTGGGACGCTGCCTCAGCGTGGTCTGATGAGCAGTGCCATGTCCACGCCCAGGATTCGAACCAACGAAACACTGGGCCGCCTGCAGAGGAGCGCGCGAACTTAACCACTCGGCCACGGGGCCAGCCCCTAAGCTAATATAATTTTTAATGGCCGCTATGTTGCAAAAAATCCTGAAAATTTAATAATTTTGGGCCCTCGTAGACAGACATGCACTCACACCAGCACACCACTGGTCTCATCTCCCCAACAACCCCACTCTCCCCACTCCCACCTCCCATGCCCCAGAGACCCCCGAGTCTAGCCTTGAGTCTCTCTTCCCTCCCCATTTTAGATGTATTTTGCATGCCCGCTCCATGCTCAGCAGCGCCCAGAGGTCCAGTCCCCAGTTCCCATTCACACTGAATCTCACTTTATGTGTCCTTCCCGCCAAGTTCTGTTCATTGGAGTTTCCTTCTCACACCCCTGCTCCCGTCCAGCTATCGCATGCATTCAGGATTTCTAATCCAGGAAATGAGCTCTTGAGCTAGAACAGATTTTCAGCCTGATCCCTGCCTCAGAGGGTGGGTCCCCTCCACTTTGACAACTTGATCCCCTTGAACTGTCCTACTTCATGTCCCTTCCAAGGTTCTGCCTACTGGAATCATGTCATCCTCCTCTCTCAAGTACTTCCCGGCCTCTGTGCCCCTCCTCTCTGAGTCCAGGTATTCTGTCATCTTCTCACAGCTGGAAGAACAACAGGCCACATGTCCAGCCCCTGCCCAACCCAGATGATGCTATAAAGGCCTTCTTTGAAAGAGAAAGAAAGAGGTGACATTCTGTGGAAGAGAGCCTAAAGGACCAGGCATCCAACCTGCCAACTCTGCAGCCCGAGGTCCCCTCTACTGGTGTTTTCTTCTGGTTGAAGACCCATTCTTTGGAGATCTAAACCCTCAGCATTCTGGGCCTCAGATCTCCACCTTGAGACTCTTCTTTCTTAAGACCCTTGTTTTTTTTTTTTTTTTTCTTTCCCTTCTAGGCCTTAATCATATCTGGGACTCAGGAGCCCTCTCTTCCAGGCTTTGCAGGCAGATTATTTCAAGATGAAGACATTTTCCCCTTCACGCTGGCTATTGTTTCACCTTCTTCTACTTTTAGGAAATGGTGAGTGATTTTGTTCAAAAGAGGATAATCTTGGAGTTTGAGTTGGGTTTGGGGAGAATGTTGACAACTCCTGGGATGCACACGCTGTACTGTTAGCTCTCACTCTCATCAAAGGGGTAGGGATCATTATTTTGTGCTGTTTTCTCCAGTCCAACCCAGGATTTGTTCTCCATTCTTTTCCTAGTAGCAACTTTTCTGTCCAGAAGTCTGCCTATTTCCTCTGTAATAAATCAGTCCTAAATAGAGATGCATTAGAGTTAGAAGGGATCTTAAAGTGAATGTCTGACCCCACAGTAAGTAGGGATCCCCTTCCAACATCTCTGACAGCGGTCAGCTAGCCTCTAATTAAACATGTGGAGGTGTGCTGTTTCACATTCTCACAGCTTTAATTTTCTCTAGAATCAGCTCCACCATGGCTTTGACTCATTTGTTTTATGCCCCTGAACAACACAAAATAAATCTATTCCCTCTCCACAGGCCAGATTTTCATCTCAACTTCTCACTTAGTTTATCTTAGGATTAGTTAACCCTAATCAGAGGCATTAACAAGAGGTTTTAAAATTCTTCCCCCAAATCTAAGTTTGCAATTTTTATCTTGGTCCAGACAACACTAAGAAAAGAACACAGGCAGAGGGTGTGGGGAAGAACACTCACGTCCCAGTAGAAAAACAAGCCATATATCAGGTGAGGGTAATTAGGCATCTGGGGGGCCAAGTGCTTGGTTATTATTGCAATGGAAAATCAGAACAGGGTAGAAAATAGGCCTGAAATAGAAGGAAAGAGCACCAGTCTCACCTTGACTCTAACTCACTAACCAAGGAGGTTGAGCCCCTTCCTTGAGTCCTGGGAGATCTTATTTCTTCGAGGTACGTGTGGCTAGTTCTTTGCTAAACAATGTGCCAAGGCCATGTGGGGTCCCATAATTGGTGTCTCTGAAACTTTTGTGTACATAAGAATTACCTGATAGTAGTAAAAATGCACATTACTGTCCCCTCTGAAACTGATTCGCCTTGATTATCTCTCCCCTACAAGAAGGATACAATTTTGTTTGGAGAGCTGCTCAATGTGTGCACATGAGCCCTTCAACTTCCTCTTTTCCATTCTTTCTCTGGAGAGTATCATGAATAGTGAGAGAAGGAATAACAACACCATCCTCTTGGGACCCCAGGTCATACGACTTCCCCATACCTCGGATGTGGAATAGCATATGAGTTAAGGGCTGGCTCTAGTGTCAGATTGCCTTGATTTAAATCCCTCTTCCATACCTGCTAGTTCTCTAACCTGGGACCAGTTGCTTAACTTCTTGAAACCTCGATTTCCCCATCTATAAAATGGGAGTAATAACAATTCCTATCTCATGGACCTATTGTGAGGATTTGAAGTACTAATTCATACATGGCACTTATCACAATGCCTGGAACATAGCGAACACTCAGTAAATGATAGTTGTTATTATTGTTGTTAGTAGTGGTAATTGCAGAACCAAACAAAATTTCCTATGGAACTAACCAGCCATCCTTTCTTAATAAGCTGTAACTTCCAATGCTAACACTATAATCATCTCCCTTGGACCAACCACAGCATCCAGTGGGACCACCTCTACCACACCCCCTGGATCAACCACACCGTCCAGTGCGACCACTGCCACCACCCCTGCTGGATCGACCACCCCGTCCAGTGGGACCACCGCCACCACCCCTGCTGGATCGACCACACCGTCCAGTGGGACCACCGCCACCACCCCTGCTGGATCGACCACCCCGTCCAGTGGGACCACCGCCACCACCCCTCCTGGATCGACCACCCCGTCCAGTGGGACCACCGCCACCACCCCTGCTGGATCGACCACCCCGTCCAGTGGGACCACCGCCACCACCCCTGCTGGATCGACCACCCCGTCCAGTGGGACCACCGCCACCACCCCTGCTGGATCGACCACCCCGTCCAGTGGGACCACCGCCACCACCCCTGCTGGATTGACCACCCCGTCCAGTGGGACCACCGCCACCACCCCTGCTGGATCGACCACCCTGTCCAGTGGGACAACCGCCACCACCCCTCCTGGATCAACCACCCCGTCCAGTGGGACCACCGCCACCACCCCTGCTGGATCGACCACCCCGTCCAGTGGGACCACCGCCACCACCCCTCCTGGATCGACCACACCGCCCAGCGAGACCACCGTTACCACACCTCCTGGATCAACCACACCGTCCAGTGGAACTAACAAAACAGCTACAACCTCCAATGTCACCAGCACAAGTAGTGCTCCTCCAGGGAATGAGAAAAAACCTAACGGATGCCTGAGGCCGTGGGAAGTCGCCCTAATCACTCTGGCCTCGGTTGCAATGGCTGTGATTCTCTTCACTGGGCTCCTCTTCCATTTCGTGAGTGCCAGATGTGGAAGAAATCCTTTTCCTGAGGGAAAGAGTGCAGGAAAGTTGAGGAAGGAGCTAGGGTAGAGAGAGCAGTGTCACTGTGGAAATCAAAGGGAATGAGAAATCAGGAAAGAGTTACATGACAAGACAGAGAAACAACGGGTTAGAGCCAGCAAGCTGAGGCTCAGAAAAGCCAAGATACAGTCAGAGGAAAGCAATGAGGGAAGAAGGGGACCAAAAGAAGCAATGCGGAGGGAGAGTGCCGGCAGGAAAGTGGGGTGCTTGGGATTGGAGAGCACTGGAAGAAGGGAGCATAACTCAGAAACTATTCATCCTTTTGTTTTCTAGAGAAACTCTCTGTGCCTAAGAAACCTCTTCAATGTGGGTCTCTACCACCCTCACGGCCCGAACCCTCGTCCGTGCCCTCCCGGCTATTATGGAGCCCAAGATGGGTCAAGGGCGAAAGTAACTGACTCCAGAGAAGGCCAGTCTCCTCCTGCAGGCATGGAGCTGCCTGGGAGACACAGTGGCCCTGCGTGTCCTTGAAGGCAGAGGCATCTCGGTCCTCAGAGGGGTGGAGCTGACCTGGAGGCCACAGGGCCTGAGTTTCCCTCCACTGACCCCCAGGGCTGCTCCTCCCAGCTCTGCTTCAGCCTCTTACACTCCTCCCTCCCGCCTGGTTTTTCCAGCCCAGAAAAGGAAGGCTGTAGCAGCGACTAAATTATTAAATAAATGCATTTAATATATGTGGGAGCCAGACTCTGTGGGTGTGTGTTTACCTATTGCTGTGAATAGAGGTTCCCTATGTCCTAACGATCCCTTTTCCCTGTGTTCTCCCAGCTCTCAAATCCTTAGAGGAAAATGCAGAGACTTTATATCGGCCCCATTTTCTTCCCCCTTCTGTCAGCATTCCCTTGAGACCTCTGGGCTGATGGAAGGATGGAATCAGGAAAGGTGGGGGTAGGCAGGTGCTGGGCTTCACAGATTTGTGTTGCACGACGAGAAAACAATCTCTGTGTGAGCTTAGAGCATGAAGAGGGGGTGGTGATCACGTATGTTGTGAGGCAGAGGAGGAATTCCTAATGGGGCTACCCCCAGGTGTGGCCACATTCCCTGGCCACTCATGACTGCTCTGGGTTTGGATTCTTCACTGGAAGGACAGGGGTGAGTTGCCACTTTTCTCTCCTGTGGGCTCCCAGCCCCAACAGCTGTCCTGGAAGAATGTGCCCCCTATTTCTGCAACGGCAGGCCCAGCTCCCAGTAGGCTCTCAGTAGCCCCTGCAAAACCAGGTCTCAGAACAAGGACACAAAACTGGGGTGTCAGTGCAGCGCTCTTACCGAAGCCCCAGCCTGGTCAAGATTTCTGGTGCAACTTGCTCCACTGACACCACGCGCTCCCCTGACTCCTGCTTGCCGAGAATGAATCACTTGCCTTAACCCTGCTGAGTCCCTTCAGCTTCTGTGGTTCTCATAGTCTGATCTTTGCCAGAACTTTCCTAACAGGGTCAAAGCTGTTTCTCCATGTACATTTTACAACACTGTTAACAAAACAGTTTTAGAAGTTGTGTGTATGGAAGCCAAACGCAAAAGAGTAGGTTCCATTTGTGATTCCATTTGTATGAAATTCAAGAATAGGCAAACTAATCTACAGTGATGGAGATCAGATCACTGATTTCCCAGGAAGGTAAGAATTCTTAGGAAGGGAGAACTTTCTGCGTGATAGAAATGTTTTATGTCTTGGCTGGGCTGCTGTTTACACAGGTAAATACATCAGTCAAAACTCATCTAACTGAGTACTTAAGATATGTGCATTTCACTGTGTGTAAATTTTACCTCAAAAAATAAAAGCTGTGTAACAGTTTGGTGGTTTTTTTACTATATAGTAATCTCCATCCTTGAAGGCAGTAACTAGTCTATCAGTTATCTCCTCTTCAGCTTTAATAGTTTACACCCTTTTATCTTAAAATTTCTCTCGTTTCTTTGTTCATCCATTCACTGTATTTACTGAGCGCCTGCTTGGCACTAGGTCCCGAGAAGTTGGAGAAACAAGGATGAAAGTGTAGGTCACAGGTTGGTAAAGGAAATAGACTTGTAGATTGGTTTAGATCAATGCATCAAATCCTTTAAATGAAAGTAGTCCAGGAGGAAACATAACTTGGCCAAGGAGAGCAGGAGCTGACACATAGAAGAAGACTTTGACTTGGATTACAAAGAGTGAGCAGGCATTTACGAGGAGGAGAAGGTAACATGCCAGGCAAGCGAGCACCTTGTGCAAGACGAGGCGCGGTGTGGCCAGTGAATGATCCAAAGAGCTGTGGGACTGGATAGGACGGCACAGGGAGATGAGGCCAGAGGGTTAACTGTATGGCTTTGAATGCCACACCAGGGAGGAGAGATTTCACCCTGTACAACAGGAAGCCAACAAATCATTTTAAGGTGTTTCGGGGAAAAAAAGTTTTTTTCCCAAGCAACAACATTCTGGTCACCTGAGCGAGTAGAAAATAGTGGCTGGGATCCAGTAAGGATTGGAGTCCAGAGGCTGTTATAATGTCCCAGCAAATAAACAAACAGACAGACAGACAGACACATCCAAGACCACAAAAATGTGGAAATGAGAATCAAGAAGAAAAGTGAATTTCAAGAGATTTCCGCCTAGCACTTAAAAAAAAATTCTCTATCTCCAGACTCCACAGTGACTTTTACTAAAAGTCTTTTTTTTAGGGAGGTCCTCATCTAACAGCTTTAGGTAATTTTTTTCTCTTTCTTTTTTTTATTTATTCTTTTCTTTCCAGAATTTTTATTCACAATTTAATGTAAATTTTGCATTCATTTAGTATTTTATGTTTTTGTTGTTGGTATGAATAAATTGTTTTTATTTTAATTTCTGACTACTTTTAAGGAGGGATACAATAGATTTATATATTTAGCTTATCACTGACTACTTTGCTGAACTCTTAATAACTTCAATAATTTTATAGATGGTTTAAAAATTATTTTGTGTACAATGTTATTGTTGAAATTAACACTTTCTTTTTCCTCTCTAATATTATTTAAGTGTCTAAATTATTTAAGTGTCTAAATTGAAAATTATTTGTGTCATTGCATTTGCAAGAATCTGAAATGTGGTATTAATTAGTAAACAGTGATAATGGGCATTTAAATTTTGTTTCTGTTTTTAAAGACAACATCTCTAATGTTTTCCTCAATTACGGAGAATGCTAGTTCTTGGTTTTAAGTAGATACTCCTTTGTACTGAATATCTTTCCACATAGTAAGGATTTTTCTTTTAATGGAGGTATAATTGACGTATAACACTGTCTTAGTTTCAGGTGAACGATGTAATTATTCTATATTTGTATATATGGCAAGAGCTCTAGACAATTTTCTTAAAGCTAATTCATCAAATGACTAATTGTTTGAATTTTCTTATTTCCTTTAAATAATAATCTCCTGCTGCATCTAGAGACTGGAGGACAGGAAGGAGGGAGACTGGAGAATATCTTCTTGATTATGAAAGGTTTTATCGTAAGAATATACTCAAGAAAAATATATTTATTTATAAAAATGTTCATATGAAAGACTCTATCCAAGAATATATACAAGAAAAATAGTTTATTCTTGAATGATGAATAATTACAAATATTACTTCTGTGAATAATATATAGATTATAGTGAAACCAATAAGGCTATAGACTATGTAATTCCATTCATATGATGTTCTGGAAATGGTAAAACTATAAGGACAGAAACCAGATCTGTTTTGCTGGGATCTGGGAGTTGGTGGAAGGGTTGACTTTAGACGGACAGCATGGTGGGTTTTGGGTGCAATGAAATATTTCAGCATGATGAATACACGATTCATCAAAATCCGTAGACTGTACACTGCCGAGAGTGAATTTTACTGTATGGAAATTAGCAAATCAACCAGGAAGTGGGGGGAGAAGTGGAATGCAGACTCTGACAAATGAATCACATAACCACCCTGAAGGGGTTGGGGAAGAAGATGCTGACCTAAGTAACTTTGAAAAAGAGTGGTTTTTTTTTTTTTTTTTGAGGAAGATTAGCCCTGAGCTAACGTCTACTGCCAATCCTCCTCTTTTTGCTGAGGAAGACTGGCCCTGAGCTAACATCTGTGCCCATCTTCCTCTACTTTATATATGGGATGCCTACACAGCATGGCTTGATAAGCAGTGTGTAGGTCCACACCTGGAATCTCAACTGGCAAACCCCAGGCCGCCGAAAGGGAACGTTCGAACTTAACTGCTGTGCCTCCAGGCCAGCCCCTGAAAATCAGTGTTTTGACTATAAGGCCAAAGACAAAAAGAACTGTGCACAAACACTGTACTCTACTTGGTAAATTTGTTTCTCACATGGGTATGGATTAGCAATTCTGAAACCACTATGTCTTTACTAAGGTTGAACAAATAAATAGAAATATTGTAGATATTGAGAGCCAGGCAGAGAAAGAAGTAACAAATAAGGAAAGGGGAGAGTCTAGAATGAACTCTTTGTTGCTGGATTGGAGCTGGAGGTTATCAAAATTGACTCATGCTTGTGTTTTATATATATACAGACAGATAATTACAAAGTAAATACAGATATGTGTTTATCTGTGAGTTAGTATACATATATATATATATATATATATATATTTTTTTTTTCCTATCTCTAACTTCTGCAAGGGACAAGAAGCAGTGACACCCCATTAGCAATGAGCACACCTAGTGCCCAGATCTTGGTTTCCAAATACTATTCTCTAAGAAAAAGAACGAGAGCTGCATGGAGAAATGATTGATTCCAGTGCCTTGGCAGAGAAAATACAAAATGAGCATGGAGCATCTTGTGATGCTAGAATGTAGGAAAATACCATAAAAAGCGAATGGAGGAAATTAAAAAGGTACTGGAGCCAATCTGAAAAGTGCCCAATGGACAAAGTTGGAGCAACAAAATAAATAGTGATAGTGCTGGATCATACTCACAGAACACAATAAATATCTATGAGTCCATACTGATATAAACAACTGAACAAACAGACTGGGGAGAAGGTACAAATTTTTCTTACAGAAGAATTCCAGTTAATAAAAAGGGAAGGAATGTGGGACACCATTACAACCACACAGTAATAATTGCTGCAGGCAAGATATACCAATGAATGCCAAAATTAGTGAGTGAAAGTTTAAGCAAAAATAGGATATTTGCATAGTCTCAAAATATCTCTGCACAAATATTTAGTATTTGCAAAGGGAAAAGCAGAAACTTTACCATGGAGAATCCTGTCAGACACCACCTCAACTGAGTGATCAAGGTTGACATTACCCATAATGGCCTCTCTGATACGACACACTGTGAAGGGCACATCCTCTCTGTGGTAGCCTACTCAATAATTTATAACCCCAATTTAATCATAAGAAATCAAATTAATGATAAGAAGTCAAACAAACCAAAGTTGCAGGACATTCTATAAAATGTCTGACCAGTACTCTTCAAAAGAATCAACATCATGAAAGACAAAAACAGAGGAACTGTCACAGGTTGGAGACTAACGAGACCTGATGAGTAAGCGCCATGTGGAATCCTGGATTGGATCTGGAACACAAAAAGGACGTTAACGGGAAAGCACAAAATCTGAATGAATTCTGTAGTTTAGTTAAGAGTATTATACCAATGTTAATTTCTTAGTTTCTATAAACATAATTATACTATGTAAGATGTTGACATAGGGAATATATGGAAACTCTCTGTACTATGTTTGCAACTCTTCTATATGTCTAAAATTATCTCAAAATAAAAAATTTTAAAACAAAACAGAACAAAAAGGCCTGTACATGTAAAAAGGTGAATTTTACAACGTTTAAATTGTGCCTCTTGACTTAAAAAGTATCTTTTCTTTATGATAGTCCTTTAAAATATATTCATTGGTTATGTTAAGTACATACAAATACTTTTTTAATCCATCCAAATAATATTATTCTTGAAAATATTT
Organism: Equus przewalskii; assembly: GCF_037783145.1. NCBI lineage: Eukaryota > Metazoa > Chordata > Mammalia > Perissodactyla > Equidae > Equus > Equus przewalskii. The sequence goes on from NC_091849.1 coordinate 30,806,790, forward strand.
AATACATTCAAATAAAATTAGTAGTTGAAGTAATCAATTATATTTCGTAAAGTGGCCATTCATTCAATTGTCTTTCAGAGAATCAGCTGCCATCTGAGAGGGGAACACGGTCCCAGCCCTCCTGTAATTCCCGAGTTCCTCTTCCTCTTAAGAGGCCACTGGGAAAGAGAGAGGCCCCACAGATCGCAGGAAACTTCCTGCCTCTGAATGAAAACAAGAACCAGCTATGATTTTCTGGACAATGTTGAATGAGACAGGGATGGGAGTCAGAGAAGGAAGGATATGGGCATTCTCATTCCAGGCCTGACATGACCTTTGGAGGGGAACTAATTTCATCTAGTAATTGAGGAAGGCTTGGTGGGCTGAGGGCCCTCAAGTAGCAGGAGCAAGGAGGGAAATCTGCGGGCTGGAGATAAACCACTGAAAAGGAGTTGGATGGATGCTTAAGAGAAGAGGGCAGTTTTAAGGTAGAGAGATTGGGTGTTTATGCCCCCTCATCAATTCTCCTCCTTCCTGTTAAGGACCCAGGTGCTCTAAGACCTCTGACATCTAGCTCTCCTCTAACCATGCGCTACTCCCCCAGGCAGCCCTGGCACATACCCTCCTTGGTCTTCTCCCACCCATGGAAAAGGAAGTCCAAGGCCCTCTCGGAGCACTGGGACATTGTGTAGAGACCAGTTTTCATCTAGGGCTCTGCATCAGAAAATGATGCCACTCACACTGACAAGCTTGATTCCCTGTTACTGCTCATCTCTGGGCCCTGGGCCAGAGCCAAGATCCCCTTCTTACACCTGTGACATCTCTCGTCCGCTCTGCCACTCCCCTGTGTCAGATCCTCTTCCCTAGATTGACAGAGTAATGGAATAAGGTGCTCCTCCTTGCAAGAAAGAAGACCCAGGAGTGCTAGCTTCCTGGGCAGCAGCACATATAAATCTCACAGCCTCTGTGGGCTTAAGGAGAAGGAAAGACAGAAAAACTAGAGAGAAGGAGGGAGGAAAAGCTTCTCTGGCTTCCAGCCCGTGTGGATTCTTTGAGATGAAAAGAAGGAAACGCTCTGCCACATCCCTTCTCCTGCTGCTGCTGCTGCTTCTGCTAAGGTGTTTGGACCTGGGTGAGTGAACTGATTTTCGAGAGAAAGATGCAAAAGTTCCCCAGGGCCTGGAGAGCTGGGGGTTGGGCTCCCTGGAGAAGGAATCTCTTGGGACTCAGGCAGGGCCAGTCTTGAGCCAAGGTATGGAATAAATGGGTGAAACTTGGGAGATTCCAGACCCTGGTATCTGCCACCAACTCCCCATCACAAGGAAGCAGGGTTTTGAGGGTCCTGTTCATTCTCTTTCTCACATCCTCTTTTAAGGAAATGCTCTACTTTTGATTAATTACACTTTATTTAAGTTTCTGTATTTCAATTCTTTTTGAAAAATGGAAGATTTGAGCCCTATGAGAGGAATTTGGGGAATCAGCAGCAGATAGGGAGGAACTGTTTTGAGCAGAGAGACCCAAAACCCCAAAATATAAGCCATGTAGGCTGCATTTATTCATAAGAGTAAATGCTGTCAGTCCTGATGCCCTGCAGGTGGGGGTGGCGGGAGGTGAAGAGGATTCATTTCTTCCTTCTGTTTAGACTCAACTCAGTGTTGCTGTCAACTCCAACCAGAGCGGACCCACAGTCCCTCATGACTCCTCCTACCCCAAACCACCTCGAATCTTACCTGCCTTTAATTTTGCCACTGCAGCCCCAGATCTGACCCAGAGCTGTCTCCCTCTAAATCATACAGCAAGCCATGACCTGAATTTAATCTCTAACATGAATCACAGCTCCTGCCTCGTTTGTTTACTGGAGCCCCAGGCATGGCTGGGTGAGAGAAAACACACACAAACACGGAGTCAGAATACCCAAATTGCTGAAATACCAACCCAGCCCAGGAGTGAGGCTGAGAAAGAGTCAGTTTTAAAGTTCCACGGAGAGCCCAGAGCAGGAAAGGGCAGAGCCAAAGGCTGGGTGATCATACCTTCCAAGGACCTAGCTTAACTCTGGATAGTCCACTTTGTAGTGCAAGAGGATTCCATGTGGGATGTTTTTTTTTTATCAGAATTAAATCCAAACACCAGATGGTCCTTAACTCGAATAAATCCAACCACATTATATGCGGAGATATGTCATTTGAATGGGAAGGACAGTTACGGAAAATATTAAGCAGAGCAGATGATGACAGTCCATCAGGGATCTACATTTAAAAAGATTATTTTTGAATAGGAACAAGCCAAAATGTTTCCACTAAGGACCCAGTGACCAGCCCTGAAAACTCAGAGACAAGAGAAAACTATCCCACAGATGATGTAGAGACTACTGAAGATCATATCATTGAGGCCCTAGGTACCAATGAGGACTACACCACTGAACCCCTGGAGACCCTTGAGGACTACACCACTGCAGACCTGGGGCCCACTGAGGACAATATCACTGATGATCTGGGGACCATTGAGGATCACGTCATTGAGGCGCCAGGCACCACTGAGGACTACACCACTGAACACCTGGAGACCTCTGAGTACTACACCACTACAGACTCAGGGGCCTATGATGACTATACTACTGTAGCCCTGGGGCCTGAGGACTATACCACAGCAGACCTGGGAACCACCAAAGACTCTTTTGCTGCAGACCTGGGGACCATTGAGGACTACATCACTGATGACCCGAGGACCACTGAGGACTACACCACTGTAGACCTGGGTACCACTGAAGACTCTTTCACTGCAGACCCAGGGACCACCAAGGATTACACCACTGCAGACCTGGGGCCCACTGAGGACCATGTCATTCACGGCCCAGGCACTATTGAAGACTATACCACTGAACACTTGGAGACCCCTGAGGACTATGACACTTCAGACCTGGGGACCACTGAGCACTACACCACTGTAGACCTGGGGACCACTGAGGACTATACCACTGCAGACCTGGGGACCACAAAGGACTATCCCACTGATGACCCAGGGATCACCAAGGACTATATCACTGTAGACCCAGGGACCACCGAGGACTCTTTCACTGCAGACCTGGGGACCACTGAGGACTATACCATTTCAGACCTGGGGATACCTGCAGACTCTCTCATTGTGGACCTGGGGACCACCAAGTACTACACCACTGATGACCCAGGGATCACCAAGGAATACATCACTGTAGAACCAGGGACCACCGAGGACTCTTTCACTGCAGACCTGGGGACCACTGAGGACTATACCACTTCAGATCTGGGGACAACCACAGACTCTTTCATTGTGGACCTGGTGACCACCAAGGACTACACCACTGATGACCCAGGGATCACCAAGGACTATATCAGTGTAGAACCAGGGACCACCAAGGACTCTTTCACTGCAGACCTGGAAACCACTGAGGACCACACCATTGCTGACAGGGGGACTACCAAAGACTCTTTCACTACAGACCCAGGGACCACTGTGGACTCTTTCACTGCAGACCTGGGGACCACCAAGGACCACACCACTGCTGACCTGAGGACCACTGTGTACTCTTGCACTGCAGACCTGGGGACCACCAAGGACTACACCACTGCAGACCCAGGAACCACAGAGGATTATACCACTAAGCATCTCAACACTCACTCTGAGGGAACAGATTCAGTAACTGCAGTGAAGCCCACTGGGCTCCTGACGCCCATTGGAATCATCCTCATTTCTCTGGCTGCCACCACAGCCATTGTTGCACTCTTTGTTGGACTTGGCTTGATTGTGGTGAGTATTTGGCCCAGGAATGTGAAAGAGATTATGGGAATGAAGGACTCTGAGGAGGAAGAGGGCATGGGGAGTTGAGGTATGAGAAATTGTCAGAGGTGAGGAAACCTAGAGAGTTTTGCAAAGACACACAAAGAGACAGAGATGGAGCAAGTAGCATAAAAAATGTGGAGAGTTGAGGGAAAGAGGAAGGTGTAAGAGACAGAGGGAGAAGGAAAGAGGGAAGGTGAAGAGAGTACAGAGAGAGAGAACGCAGACAAAAAGAGGACCATAAGAATCTATAATAGAGTAAGACATGCTGAGAACTAGAGCAAGGCATAAACCATTACGTAAAGATAAATGTGAAAAATGGGAATTTTCATAAGAAGACAAAGAATTGGGAGGTAAGAGGAGAGGAGGAAATGAAACATTTTGAATGGTCCACTCATGTCAGCAATGCTACTATTTTGTATTAATTACTATCCACTCTGAAATTCTGCCAAAGATTTTTTAAAACAAGGATTAGGTAGGCCTTTATGAGCACAGCTACTCTATACTGGAGAAACAATTGGTAACAGCTTTCAAAAGGGAGTTCTAGATATTTTTCTGTCTCTGAGAGGCCCTGTTGTTTCTACACGGGGAGATACAAGGACTCCGTACCAGCTCTGTGGCTTCCTCTTGCTGACTCTTCGTCTAAAACTGAAGCCTTCAACTTCTGGCCTTTGTTAGATGGGGAAGGGCTGGTCCTTTTTGGCCATCCTGACCTAAAGATTACGAGCACATTGGAATCTTAGCAAGTGGCAGCTTACGTGATTGGCCAGCCCATGCAGGTGATTAAAGCCTCGTTAATTCTTGTTGGTCATTGATGCCATTGTGAACTGACCTCTGCCCCAAAAGGCAAACCTACAGCTTGGGATTGGTTCGTAAGTGTGATTGAAGCCGAAAGTAATGCATTATTCAGTTGAGGTGTTCACGTTTAATTCCATCAAAATCACACCGTGAAACTAGAGCATTCTGAAGAATGATTGACAAGAGAAAATGAGAATGAAAGCCTCCATGTGGACTTGACACACTCATGAGTCATGTTCAATATTTGCCAGTACAGGGAGGACCTTCTTGACTTCACTGTTATCATGAACAAGTAGATTTCTGACCACGTGGATCGCAATGAAAAGTCAGACACTCTTTCTCCAGGAGGGTGGATGCTTTCCTCCCTCCAAACCAGGCCTCTAAGTGCCGCTGGTACAGAGCGGCCACTAGCAATGGCACCTTCTTAACCTCTTGTAGAGACTAAAAACGAGAGATGGTTCAAAAGGCTCAGGGTACAGGAAATAAGAGGAAAGTTTGTGTTCCCAAACTTGCTAAATTTTTAACTTTTTGACATTTAACCAAAAAAGTTTTAAAAATAAGGATTATCTATACTTCAATCCATCCCTCTAACTCCGTATATCAAAATAGCTTTTTTGCCCCTACACGACTTCAACATTTTTGGAAATTGTGTCTCTAGTGGCATCAGGATCTGAAGAAAATGGGGACATAGGAAGGAGTCACAGAGATGGGGAGATGAGCTGGATAGATCTTGATAAATCACAAACCACCAGGGTTAAGAGAGGAACTGAGTCTTAAAATAAACCACTGTCTTCCTCCCTAGAAAAATTGCTTCCTGAGTCCATTCAATCCATCCACCAGGGTTATTTATCATCCCCACGCCATGGATTGGAGTGCGCCATAAAGAGGATCCTGGCAGTGACTGCAGTTGGTTCTAGAGCAAACCAGCCACCCATCAGCCTCTGCAGGACCATGAAGCGTGATGAGCATCCCCAGGCTTCCGCTTCCTTCCCCCAGTCTGGAGCCCTAGGACCACCAGATGAGAAAGGTAGCTGGCCCTGGGAGTAAGCATGTCAGGGACGCTCAGAAGGATGCCTGCTCTGAGTATCTCCTAACTCCGTCTGGCTGTGCTTACTTCCTCAGGAAAATTGCCTCTACCTATCTACCAGATGTGGCCATGAAAACTATTTGGAGGAGATACACACATCTGAGATATAAGAGATATTCATTAAGTCTGATCAAAGAAATAAAGCAAATGTTTGTCTCTTTCTTTCTAGGTTGCATAGCTAAATTCATTCACTTAAGAAAATAGTTAAGTGCCTAGCATGGGCCAAACACGCTATGCCTTTCTGTGTGCCCATCTCAGTCTGTCTAGCTGAAGGATACACCCCCTGATTTCTCAAGAGCGCCACACCCAAGTCCTCCCAACACCCAGGGCAAAGGACCATGTCTACAGGATGTACCCAACTGGTCACTCAATAAGTACCTATTGAGCACCCACCGTGGGGACAGACCACCAGAGCAAACAACTGAGTCTCATCTCAATCATGCTGTGAAATGAGAGACACAAGTCCTGATCTGGCCTCTGACTAGGAGAATATCTCTGCCTCAGTGAGTCAAAGAGGGAGAAATATCTTTCATGAAAAGTCCTATAAATGATGCTTAAGATGGTCAAGACCACAGACAAAGGCAGGATATGGAACATAACAGCTCCATGAGCTGTTCAGGACAAAGAGCTCAGAGTAAAGATATTCGAAGACAGTTGATTATTGGTCACCCTCCCAGCCACTATTACCAGCATCACCACCATCATTTAATAATGGAATTATAGTATTGTGCTATAGAATCAGAAACACAGAATAATAAATTCAAATATTAGAATCCTGTTTATCTGTTTCCAAAATTTACATTACACCTGTTATCATTCAAGTGTCGTGACTACAAGTTGAATAAAACTCAAATTGCTTACTAAATAATGCTCAAGAAAGATGAGGACACTGATCACTTTTAGTGATATGTTTGGCCTATCAGTGCACTGGGGCACCTAGAAGCTAAAAACACTCAGAGATGCATCACTATTATTATTGTTATATTACCTAGAAATGTGTGAACCAGCAAATGAAGTATAGACTCCTTATGCTTATAGTCCTACTGTTCCAATAAAGTTAGACACAACAGCAGTCATTTAATGTGATGCGTGATATTCTTTTGCTGAAAAATTCTTTGCTCCCAACATTAATGTGGTCCTGATTCCTACAGCATAGGCAAGCAAATCCCCCTTGCTGTGTGATGTCTCCATTCTTTCATGGAATTCCCTGTACAAACTGTCTAGAGACCTTCAGTCTCTGAGTGAACTGTGAGATTATCTGGCCTTCACTTAAGGTAAAGGCACCATTTAAATTTTAAGACAGTCCCTGTTCTACTCTTGTCAGCCTGCGACAATTCTAACGATTAGTCATTCCTATTAGTTTTATGTTGGTTTTATACTGGTCATCAATAGGATCCAGAAAAATGCTTATATTACTGGGATTTTAAAGATTATCATCTAAAGAATATGCATGTGGCAAAAACAGCTAGTTTCTATCCAAAATTCATTCTCCCCTTCTTCCATACTTGGGGTACCCAAGTTTTGTGTGGGGTGGCAATGTGCCCAGCTGAAAACACCCAATTTCTGAGCCAGGTGTGGTGATGAGGTACGGTTCTGGCCAATGAGATGGAGACAGAAGTCTGTGGAGATGGTGTCCCTTCCAAAATGAAAAGACAGAGGCCCATCAGGAGAAAGCCCTTCACCCCTTCACTCTTCGCTCTGCTTCCCACATGGAATGTAGGTACGAGACCTGGAGGTGCAGCAAGCTGAGCTGAGACCACGAGGAGACAAACAGGGAGGTGAAGGCCATCAGGCTGAGAGTGGAGCAGACGAAAGGAATCACCTGGGTCCCTGATGGCATTGCTGTGCCCTGGCTGCTGCTCCCAGACCTTTTGTACGTATATGAGACTAGTATGCCGCAGCTCGGTTAGGTGACCTTCTATAATACCAGCCGAATAAGAGCCTAACTGATATGACATGCTTTTAAAATATCGTATGGACATGATGGACGATCAAGAATACATCTGTAGACACGATTTGAAGAAACATTGTACTGGGTCCTTTTTAATGCTAAGAGTTTAAGAACATGTGACCTACACTTAGTGGGAAGTGGAAGAAGAATAATAAAATGCCCTCCCTTGGAGGCAGTAGATGGCAAAGGAAGAGTCTGTGACTTAAGATACTGTGTGCAGCAAGAATACCAGTTTATGGCAGGAGAGAAGAGTGACAGAAAAGTCTCTTAGTTAACATACAGTCAAGAAAAGTCAGATCTGTCTCTATAACACTTTCCCCCTGCAGTTCAGTCTGGGGTTGGGAGGTGGGCATTCACTAAAGGGCATTGGCAAGCAGGAGGAATTCCAGAGTCTGCCTTGGCCTCCCGGGGCACAGCACCTTTGCAGTCTCAGCACATGCTTGGTTTGTGCAATAGCATAATAGCTAGAGCTAAAAGTTCCAGCTGAGGAAGTTTGTATAGTTGAGTTTCTGCACCTCAAGGATAATTTCAAGCAATTGCAAAGACCATGAAATCTCTGTAAATAGCATAACCCATGTGATTCAGCCTAGAAACTTTAGCATGCAAGAAATATCCCCAAAACTTTTTTTTTTTAAAGATTTTATTTTTTTCCTTTTTCTCCCCAAAGCCCCCAGGGTACATAGTTGTATATTCTTCGTTGTGGGTCCTTCTAGTTGTGACATGTGGGACGCTGCCTCAGCGTGGCTTGATGAGCAGTACCATGTCCACACCCAGGATTTGAACCAACGAAACACTTGGCCGTCGCCAGTGGAGCGCGCGAACTTAACCACTCGGCCACGGGGCCAGCCCCTAGCAAACCTTTTTATTTTCTTTCAGTTAAAATAACTTCTGCTTCTGTCAGAGTAGAGTGAAATTCAATCTCAGCCCTTTTTGCTGCTCTTCAAAGATCCCGGATACAGGATTTTACACAGGATAGAGGCATAAGGGATACTCTTAAAGCCATACAGTAACTGGCCTGTACTAATTACCCCCAAGATACCTGTGTCCTTTTGGGTCAGCAGTTCTGCCAAAAGCACAGAGTCTTTGCTGAATCAGTCTCCGTCAGCCCACCATGTGGCCTCCTTCTCCAGAATGGGGTCACCTCTGCAAGGTCCTGCTGGGAAGGAGGGCACGGTTCCTGCTTTTGAGGACCAACAGACGGATGCGTGGCAATGTAGTCTCTGGACGGTGCTGAAGGTGGAAAAGGACAAGGTGAAGCAGCTGCAGAACATCCAGAAAAAAAAACAGAAGGCTTAAAGAATAAGGGAAATACCTCTTAATTACTCTGGGACCTTGAACTACAAGATTTGGTTGGCTCCCAAGCCATATTATACTCACACTTGTTATGACATTTGTAATTTGTTACATGTATGTCATCTTTTTAGTGAATATGTACAGCTCGTTCCATCGTGTGAGTTCAGTCCCACTCAGGTAATCCTCCTTTTTTCTTCATAAAGTCCAGGGTTTAAAATCTAGGTGATCCCAATTGCCACATGCTGTTAGTATGCTGCCCAGATTGAGGACACTGGGCAAGCACACACCTTACAGAATTGTGCCTGAACAGGATTTATGCCTGTTTGGGTGTGTCACCCCTCACAAAAATGTCTTTGAATGCACATTCTGGTCCAGTCCCCCATCTTTACAAACGAGAATGTTTGGTGAAGTTATCCAGAAACAGTGATTCAACATTCTCGCTACAGAAGGTACTATTTGATCCCTTAGTAAACACGTGGTTATTTTTCAAATCCAGTCATGACCTTTCCTGTGATTTATCTAAAATCTCTGTCTTTCGTCTCTATATATCACCATATTTATTTCCTTTATGGAGCTGATCACAATCTGAACTTATCTTTATTTATGTGTTAATTTATTTACTCACAGTCTGTCTCCTTCCACTAGAATGTCAGTTCTTTGAGAATAGGGGTCTTGAGGGCAATACATGAAACGGAGTAGACATTCAATAATCATTGTGCTTCACTGATCTTAAGATGCACTTTTTCCCATTACATTATAGTTTAAATGGAGATGTGTCTTACTCCTGACAGCATGTGATGGTTTGGTTGGCAGCAATTTTTCTTTTTTAGTGGGACATGAGCAATGGTGCATCTGGAACTCAATGTCATCTTAGATTTGATGAAATACGTATTTGGAAAGAAATAAATGAATGCATACTTTCTTTTGGTGCTGTTTCTTCTGTTTTAGTCTCGTTTGAAAACACAAAGAAATCAAAATTCCTTTAATGAGTGTCCAGTATGTGCTGGGAATTCTTTTGAGAACAAGGACGCAGACTAACAGAAATGAATGACATAGTCCCTGCCCTCAAGGACAAGAAAACCCACAATCACAGTGTAATGTGCTAAGTGCTGTAACAGAGGTGTGTGTTGGGGTGGAGCCCACAGGAGGTGTCTCACTCGGCCACGGCAAACCCAGGAAAGCTTCCTGAGGGAGGGGGTAATTGACTTAAGATTTATGACATATTTATGGGCACTTTGTGCTGCTTTAATATTTGTGGTCTCTTTTGATCCTGACAGCAGCTCTGTAAGGTAGGAAAATCATCCTATCTTAGAAATGCAGACCGAGGTTCAGAGAAGTTAAATAAATCGCCCCAAATCACACGAATGGTAAATGGCAGAGAGCGGTGGGAGGAGGCAGTTAAAGTCAGGTTGTCTGGGTCCAGGATCATTTGCTTTCCACTTCATTAGAGCTGAATTTCAAGTGATGAACAACTGCTCAGCACTCTGCTCATAAAACCCTTCAGAGGTGTGAAAACCTTCATCCATCAGTCTTCTCCTCTTTAGGCTGGTAGTGACAGGCCTTTGGATCTTTCCTTTAATCCGTTTTGGGTTTTGAGCCAAGCAAGAGAAACCAGATACAGTCCCCATTCCTGGGGAACCCCCAATCTGAAAACAAGTTTCAGACACACAGACACAAATAAAATCATCTTTGTGTGTACAGTACAAGGAAGGAAATGTGTCATCGGTTTTGACATTTAAGAGATTTATTTACTTTGACAGGTGTGTTCTGCTTTTTAAAGTATTTGCAGCATCTCAGGTTTCACTCTTGAAAGAATTTGGCGACTGGACGCAAGCAGAGTTGCTCCATTTTTAGCTTAGAACCCCACCCAGAGTTTTTGAGGAAGCAGTCCTGAATCAAGACGGCTCTCAGATATTTTTGATTTTCTCCACCCAGGAGAGTTTTTCAGCTTCTTTGCACTACACATGGAAGAGGTGGCATGTGATGATTCATTTAACCATCCATCAAGTCTTTGCTGAGGACACATATGGCGGTTACTATGCATGGCTCTGAAGACACAGTGGAGAGCCATATAAACAACTTCTGCCTTCAAGGTGCCTGGTGAAAGCTAATGGACGTTGCTGTCATGTAGATGCAAAAGTTGTGAAATAGCTCAGTGTTCCACACCCTCTTTGGAAAACCTTAAAAAAATTCATGGAGCTTTCAGCAGTGACATTTACCATCAGCAACTTCACCATATGAGGCAGCAAGCAAAGTGAACTACAGATGCACCACTGAGCAGAGGCATTTTCTCTCACACTCAGACCACAACGGAACCGTTCTTTCTCATTTTGATTAGTATTCACTGCTTGTGTTGAGCTGTTTGCAGTTGAGACCCAATTTGTGAATGGAGCTGAGGCCTAGTGCAGTGTTGGATACTGGATCAAAGAGGCCACAAGTGTTTTATAAAGCAGAATTCACTAGTGAAGTCAAATAAATACCATAAGTGTCACAGTTGGTGAAAATTGGCCATTAGAAAAATTTGGATATGGTAAATTGTTAAATTGACGTGGATGAAGATTTAATTAGAATATATATTCAGCATGTGAAAAGAGATAATGGGAAGGGAATGCAGTGACAGTCAAAACATCAAGGCTACTATGGAAACAGTATCCATGGCAACAAATGGCCTGGACAAAAGATAGAGGCTCCTACAATGCCTGTATTTTCCCGATGAAATGTCTTGATGAGCCCTCTAGTGGCAACAGCTGGTAACCACCCTCTGATCGAAGAGCATCAGTCTTGGAAATTGATGGCCTGCTTCTGAGTGCCTCAGCGGAAGTTGGCTTTCATTACATCTCATAGTGTCACATCCTAGCTCCCTCCTTGTCTTGTACTTGCTGGGCACTGAAACACAGTATATGTCCACAAACAGCTACCATTTTTCATTGAATCTAAGACTCCATTTGCCAGAAAACATACCATAATTTCATGTACCACTAAGAAAGAAAAATAGTCAATTAAATTATGACATACCATTGATTGCAAGACATATCCCCATTTTAGAGATATTAAATGTGAAAATTATTATATGCCTTGTAATCTATAAAATATGCTTAGTGACTTTTGGTGAGTCGCTTAACATTTCTGGAGCTTTGTTTCCTCACTCATAGATAGTTCCACCATTCATTCATTCTTCTATTCATTCATTCTACACACATTTATTAAGTGCCGACTCAGAGACAGGCATTGACTTCAGCACTGAGGATACAGTGGTGAGCAGGTGTCCTGTCTTTGGGGGGCTTTTGTTCCAGTGAGTGTAGGACTTCTGATGGTCTTTGCCACACTAACATTCTGTGAGTCAGTAATTTTATGACAATGGATGACTTACAGAGTGAAAGCAGACACCAGAAAAGAAGTCAGAAAACCTGGATTCTAATCTAGTTCTTCCCCTAACAGAGTGCATGATCTTTCTCAGCCTTTGTTTATCCACTTATTAAGTGGGGATATTATTGTCTGTCCTGCCTAGATCGCTGTTAAATCAAGAAGTAGCTATGTTTTTCTCATAGTGCAGTCCTTCAACTATGTGCAATGACAGTCAAAATGGCAAAGCAGCTATGGAAACGTGTGCATGGCAACAGTGGTCCTATCTTTCCTTCTTGCCCCTGGATCAAAAAAGTTCCAGGGTTTGTCTTGTCACCTTCAGGTATGAAGCAGTATCATTTTATGTATACAAACGTCTAATCCAGAATAATATCGAATCTTTTTTCTATTGGCCAGTATAGAGCTTCTTGCTCCCCAGTGGACAGCCTGCAGTGGGCTTGTGTAACCCTTGCCTGGCAAACACAGCTGTAAGAGACAGGCTGGTTATCTGCCTGGGGGTGAGGGTGTAGGACAGGAGGCTGGGCTGGGGACCTGGTTCCCTGAGATTTTCAGACCAAGGCTCTGTAAGCGTTTCCAGTGGACTAGGTGTGAGCCATGCTAGAAGGAGATCCGCTGTGGGGCTGAGTTAGTCCTGTCTGATATGGCCACCTACAGGTGTGAGCCCACCGACAGGTGTGAGCCCGCCTACAGGTGTGAGCCCGCCTCAGCAGAAAGAAGCTCATGTTATTGCTGCGTTCCCAGGGGCTGTGGGAGAAAGAAAGGATGGAAGAAGGGCCTCATTTGCAGCAGGGAACTGCACTTGAGTGGTCTCCAGCAATGGCTGTAGGGGAATAAGGGGTCTCAGAAGAATCCACGGAAACTCAAGGAGAATCAGCTTTAAGCACCTGCCAGGCCCAGAGAGTGCAGATCCCTCTTATCACCATGCCAGGTGAGGAAGAACTCTCCTGCCCCCCACTATCTCTGACCCTTCCCCATTCTACCTGAGCTTGGAGGGTCAGAAACCATCATGAGCAAGAGAGGAGGAGGGGCACAGAAGCATAACGTAGAGAAAAGAGGAGCTGTGTCCCCATTCCCTCATCTTCCCACCCTCAGTAAACACTAGCTGGAGAAGATTTAACTTTGGAACTAGACTTCAAATTTCTGAATTGACAAATTTCTGAATTGTATTTGGTAACGTAAAACGACCAGAGGACTTTTATCACCTAAGAGAGATCAGAAAAACTTTAATCCTGTCCACGTTTTCATCTTGGAACAGGGAGAAGTGGCCGCACTGAGCAAGTTAAGGAGACAGTGGGGCAATGAAATAGAGCTGCTATGTGACTGCATCCTTCAAGTCATGCTTGTTTCCCACACTAGCTGTGTGTGTGTGTGTGTGTGTGTGTGTGTGTGTAGAGAGCAAGCAACCAGACTTGGGGGCTTGGGATCAGAGACCCAAAACATGACTGGGAATGTGTGCAGGCCTGGCTGTCCCTTCAGGCCTTTGCCTGACCTGACCTGATGCAGTCTGGCATAGACTCTGTACATGTTCAACAAAGTCTATCATTCAAGACGAAATAACTTACTCTTGAGAAATGTCGGATCCACGACAAGCACGTGTTGCTGGAGTTTGCTCACTAAAGGTGACAGGTCTCTGCTGTCCAATATGGTAGCCACTAGCCACATGTACCAACGAGCACTTAAAACGAGGCTCGTCCAAATTCAAGTGGGCTCTTAAGTGTAAAATATACACCAGATTTCAAAGATTTAGTACAAATCTCACCAATAATATTTATATTTATTACACTTTGAAATTGTACTATTTTGTTTGCACTGGGTTAAATAAAATATATTATTAAGGGCTGGCTTGGTGGCACAGCAGTTAAGTGTGCACGTTCCACTTTGGCAGCCCGGGGTTCGCTGGTTCGGATCCCAGTGCAGACATGGCACCGCTTGGCAGAAGCCATGCTGTGGTAGGTGTCCCACATATAAAGTAGAGGAAGATAGGCATGGATGTTAGCTCAGGGCCAGTCTTCCTCAACAAAAAGAGGAGGATTGGCAGATGTTAGCTCATGGCTAATCTTCCTCAAAAAAAAAAATTTATTAAAATTAATTTTGGGGCCAGCCTTGTGGCATAATGGCTAAGTTTGGTGCATTCCACTTTGGCTGCCCAGGTTCACAGGTTTGGATCCTGGGCATGGACCTACAGAACCTGTCAGCCACGCTGTGGTGGCGATCCACATGTAGAGGAAGACAGGCACAGATATTAGCTCAGGGCTAATCTTCCTCAAGCAAAAAAAAATTAATTTTATCTGTTGCTTTTTATCTTTCTAGTTTGACTATTAGAAAATTTTAAATTACATGTAACTCATATTATATTCTATTGGACAGCACTGTCATAGTGCATAGTGCCTATGGCATTGAGGTCACAGGTCATATAGAGCAGGGACATCTTCCCTTCAGAGAGTGGCTTCATTCCCATTTTGAATCATCCTAAAGAAGGCAGATCCTGGCAGGTGGCCCAGAGTCTGGATTAAGGGAGGAAATGTCTTCCCCTCTTTGGACAAGAGTAGGGATAGAGTTGGGGGTATTGTGAGTTGCAAAAGCATACCCAATGAATGGTACCCCCAATTATAGGGAGGTCAAACTGGCCCCTGAAACTCAGGTCACGCTGGAGGCAAGACAGAGAAGCAACCAGTAGGAGCTCCTACATAAGAGGGTGCTCGGGCTGTGAAATTTGAAAGCAGCCATATCTAATTTCCACTTCTTGGTGTTTCTGTAACTCTCTTCCCTTATCCCGAAGTCTTTAGTAAACGTGAGCCTGGGGGCAGCGGCAGGAAGCTGAGGGAGGCGTCTGTGCCCCCCCTTAGCTCTCCCACTGGCCATATCTCCTCCCAGCAGGTCTGGAGAGCAGTCCCTGGTCCAGCCTGCCGCTGGCTGCCGCTGCTCTCCTGGGCTGCTTCTGAGCCTCATGGAGTGATCTCAGTTCTGGGAATCTATCCAGTTCTCAATTGCAGAAAAACCTTCATAAATAAAAAATATTCATTAGAAGTTATCATCTTAAAATATTTGAAGCAGCCTAAATACTCAACAGGAAAAACTATAAATTATGGACTATGTACTTCATACGCCATTGTGGAGCCACTTAAGTGACGTTTATTAAAACTTTGTATTAACAAGGAAGATGATAGTGTCATTACAATAAATTTTAAAAAAGAATAAGGGAATACACAATTACATATGCAACTGGTGACTATAACATACAACTCCCCCCAAAAAGACTCCCAAAAATCTAGTCATAAAGACTATTAAAAAAATATTTTTTAGGGGCCGGCCCCGTGGCCGAGTGGTTAAGTTCGCGTGCTCTGCTACAGCAGCCCACGGTTTCGCTGGTCCGGATCCTGGGTGCGGACATGGCACTGCTCATTAGGCCACATTGAGGTGGCCTCCCATGTACTACAACTAGAAGGACCCACAACTAAAATATACAACAATATACTGGGGGGATTTGGAGAGAAAAAAGCAGAAAGAAAAGAAAAAGAATAAAGAAGATTGGCAACAGTTGTTAGCTCAGGTGCCAATCTTAAAAAAATATATATATATATATTTTTTTTTTTAAATAAAGGAACCATGATTGTATCAGTCAGGGTTCTCCAGAGAAACAGAATATATATATTAAAACAGAGAGAGAGATTTCTTTTAAGGAATTGGCTCACTTAATTACGGAGGCTGGAAAGTCCACAATTTGCAGGGTAGGCTGGCAGGCTGCAGACGCAGGGAAGAGCTGATGTTGCAGCTCAAGTCCAAAGGTGGGCTGGAGGCAGAATTCCCTCTTCCTTGGGGGCCCTCAGTCTTTTTCTATTAGGGCCTTCAGGTGGTCAGATGAGGCACACCCACATTATGGAGGGTAATCTCCTTTACTCAAAGCCCACTGATGTGAATGTTAATCTCATCTAAAAAACTATCTTCACAGAAACATCTAGAAAAATGTTTGACCAAATATCTGGGTAATTTTATGCTGACACATAAAATTAAGCATCACAGTTGACAAACAGAAATGGCAAGCAATAGGATATATTGGAGTATATGAGGAAGCCATTTGGTGTAAACCTAATTCGGCCTGACTTTGTTTTTCCAAAAGGGGCTGACAGTGGCGGTTGAGCATGCATTGTATATCTGCTTTAGGCATTCCCTATGGCAAGAACAAAGGCTCTTGAGATAAAGGTGTAACTTCCCTCCCCCTCCCAACGTTGGCATTTCCTTAAGGATTAAGCATCTTTCCTTAGGCTAGGAACTGATTGCTGCACTCACCTGTGACCTCCTGCTACCCCCGCCCTCCAAGATAGCAGACCCACTACCTGCTGTGTCCATCAAGTGCTGTGCCGACAGGGCAATCTTGTGACTATTGTGGGAGGGACATTTCAATGATATGTGAAACATCCTGTTTGGGGGTATATAACCACTCTGTACACCTCACTTCTTCGGTGCCCTTTCTTCCTTCGGGAAGAAAGCCCCTGGGCCATGGTCCTCAGATTTTAGCTCAGAATAAACTCATCCCAAATTTTCATTTATAGATTGGTTGTGGATTATTTTCGTTGACACAGTGATGTAAGGTTTAATACTCTCTAACTTACTTTCTATATATTTTCCTCTGTCTTCCAAAATACATATGATAAAACAATTTACTTTTATGGTGGAAAAAAGCCTGTAAATACATTTTAAAACATCACATCCTTGGGGCTGGCCCCGTGGCCGAGTGGTTAAGTTCGCGCGCTCTGCTGCAGGCGGCCCAGTGTTTCATTGGTTCGAATCCTGGGCGCGGACATGGCGCTGCTCATCCGACCATGCTGAGGCAGCGTCCCACATGCCACAACTAGAAGAACCCACAACGAAGAATACACAACTATGTACCGGGGGGCTTTGGGGAGAAAAAGGAAAAAATAAAATCTTTAAAAAAAAAAAAATAAATAAAACATCACATCCTTGAAGGAGGCCCAGAGCCTCAGGGGCTGGGCACTTACCCCAAGGCTCCCACTGCCGCTGTGTACAGTGACAGAGCCTCTCGCCTCTGTCTTCTATCATTGTTATCTCTGTGCAGAACGTGTCTTCCTCTGCTGGATGTCAGACTCTTAGAGGTCATCGACCAAGTCTTACTCTTTTTCTACTCTCCTTCAAGCATGGGAAATTCTTTTCTTGATAAGTAATTGTTGTCCAATTGAATTGAATTAAGAACTTCAAATGTTACCTCCTGCAGGAGACAATCTTCAAAAGAATTTTAGGAACTGGAATTTTAGGAAATGACAGAAGGAACAAGTGGGAACCTGCCTAATGGCATTCATTTCAGCCCCAGGCTATATGTTGATTCCTAAGGAGCACCCTCCTGAGAGGAGTAGTTGTGGTGAATGGAGGAAGCTCCCGTTCCAGTTTCTTTGCAAAAATCAACTTGATATGATTTTCCTACCTCTGCTGAAATTGCCTAAAAATTCTTCATTATTTATTTGACTTAAATGTTTTCTGTAATTCCTCTGAGTTTTAGTTTCTTGCTCATGCTTTATCATCCCTTTTTACTTCTTGCTAAATGTAATGTCAGTATATCCGCTTTGCTTATTTCTGATAAGTTTCCATAAACGGATGGAATTTTTATAAACTAAATCCATCTTGCTTTGATTTTCAATATAAGTTTGGAAATAATTTTCCAAGGTGAAAAATTCTGGTCTCAAGACACAATTAAAACTTTACTTTAAAATGATGTCAACTGCTTGATATATAAATATTTGAAGGAAAGTATGCCATGACATTAACTGTAAAGAACTTAAACTCTGCCAGACGTACAAGAAACTGATTTTTGGAACAATACCCAGGGGGGAAAATAAAGATGCCCCAAGTTTTGACTTGCAGCCCTGGTGGTCTAGTGGTTAAGATTTGGTGCTCTCACCGTCCCAGCCCGGGGTTTGTTTCCTGGTCAGGGAACCATACCACCTGTCTGCTGGTTGTCATATTGTGGCTGCTGCGTGTTGTTTTGATGCTGAAAAAAGTTGGCCATAAAAATCCCACAAATAGCAGCAGAGCATTGGCTGATATAGTGCCAGGAGGTGAGAGGATGGTCAAAAAGACTGGTTGGGGTTAGGAGTCCACCCAACAGCACTAAGAAGAAGAAGTGTTTTCTGACTCATGAAACCTGGCTAGTCATTCTGTGTCTTTCTTTTTTTTTTTTAAGATTTTTTTTTTTTTAAATTTTTTCCTTTTTCTCCCCAAAGCCCCCAGCTACATAGTTGTATATTCTTATTCTTTGTTGTGGGTCCTTCTAGTTGTGGCATGTGGGATGCTGCCTCAGCGTGGTCTGATGAGCAGTGCCATGTCCACGCCCAGGATTTGAACCAACGAAACACTGGGCCGCCTGCAGCGGAGCACGCGAACTTAACCACTTGGCCACAGGGCCATCCCCTCTGTGTCTTTCTTAAGGAGCTTCTCTTCTGTGGATATCTCAGATGCTTGGAATTCTAAGGAACTTGTTTTTTTTCTTAAAGATTGGCCCCTGAGCTAACAACTGTTGCCAATCTTCTTTTTCCTTTTCCTACTTTTTCTCCCCAAATCCTCCCAGTACAGCGTTGCATATTTTAGTTGTGGGTCCTTCTAGTTGTGGCCTGTGGGACACCGCCTCAGCATGGCCTGATAAGCAGGACATCTGAACTGGTGAAACCCTGAGCCGCCACAGCAGAGCGCATGAACTTACCCACTTGGTCAGGGGGCCAGCCCTCTAAGGAACTGTAAAGGTCACTTACTCAAAACTCTCATTAAAAGCAAGAACTTTTTCCATTACATCTTGTATAATGATTTTCTAGTCTCTGCCCAAAGACCTCTAGTGACAGGAGGTGGAGGTGGAGGAAAAAAGTCTAGGAACCTGGAAGTCTGATTGCTCAAAAAGGAAAAAAAGTCAGAGTCTGGGAAAGGAAGGCAGAATCTAAAGGTCAGGAAACTGTAAAATTGGGTCCAGGAAAGGTTTTGAGGAATGAGCAAATTTCTGATGAGACAAATGGTGCAAATGTGACCTAAGGTCATGGTGCTGACGGAAAGTCACCGGCAGACATTATAGAGAGATTGCCTTCATGCATGCTCCATCACTGAACTCTCCAGGTTTCTAGAAGAACCTATAAATAACTGAAATGTCTTTTCCTGATGACCCAGTCAGCTTGCTCAATCAGCCAATCTAGGCTTATCCAAAGAAAAGAAAAACTAAATGCACTGCTCCCCAACTGTCTGTATTTTTTCTCTTCCCTCTCTCTTCTCACTCTTACTAATCCTGTTTTAATCTTTGTATGTCAGCCATCAGAGTGACTTGGCTATTCTCTATGTCCACTACTCTTTCTGCTACCATTGACTTACTAGACAATTCTTCTCCTACTTCATCACCATCATCATTGCATATTGATTACCAGCAGCAGCAGCACCATCATCACCAGCACCATCATCACCATCATCATCACTACCATTTAGTGCCAATGATAGCAAAAAGTACATCTAATCCTTACAATATTCTCAAGAAAGGACAGTGATTCCCTTTTGAGGAAATGACTTACAAGATAGTCAAATAATTTGTTTAGATTTACACATTTAATAAGTTACAACAGCAAGATTTAAACCTAGGCTTGCTTGATTCCAAAACCCACACTTTTATCCACTATACTATACTGTTTTCAAAATTCTCTTTCCATTGTCAGCCACTTCTTGATGTTTCTATTTCTTAGGGTGAATTCCTAATAGAAAGAGTCTGGTTGGTTCAGCTCAACTCTTAGTGCCATGCCACATCACTGGTCGCTGGCTAGCTTAGTGATTGGTTGACAGTGAATCAGGTGTCTGTCTCTGGGTCAATCAGCTGTGGCCAGAGGATGCAGGAGTGTGTGGTCCAAAACACAGTCGGCTGCCTGGGTCTGTGCTTTCATCAGGGGCGTGTGCGGAACAGGCCAGCGATGGGGTGGTGGGCATGGCCATTATATGTGCACATGTCTGACTTCTCCTGAGAGTTTGTTGAAGAGGACAACATTGTGGGGGATGGAAGGGAAGATTAGCCATGAGCTAACATCTGCCTTCAATCCTCCTCTTTTTCGCTGAGGAAGATTAGCCCTGAGATAACATCTGTGCCCATCTTCCTCCACTTTATATATGGGATGCCTGCCACAGCATGGCTTGACAAGCGGTGCCATGTCCGCACCGGGGATCTGAACCAGTGAACCCCAGGCCGCCAAAGCAGAACGTGCGAACTTAACTACTGGGCACCACCGGGCCGCCCAGAAGAGGGCAACTTTTAATGTACATTTATTTATTCTTCATCTCTTTCCACAGATTATTTTGAATGGCTTATAACAAAACCACATATAATGAAATAATAATAAATAAATATACATGAAAATTTTAAAAACATACAAACCAAAGCAAAACAGAATAGAAATACTCCAAAGTTGGGGGATGATAATATTGAAGTCCTTGAGAAAGTTGTGTTTTAAGCTATTTTGGAGCAACCAGAGCAAAAAGAGAAACAGGGGCAGCCTATAGTCAGTATGAGAAAAGAAAGCAAACAGAAATTTCCTGGCAGCAAAGTCTAAAACAAATTTCTCATATGATGTCTTTAATAAGGAACA
The DNA here is from genome assembly GCF_037783145.1 of Equus przewalskii. Lineage (NCBI taxonomy): Eukaryota > Metazoa > Chordata > Mammalia > Perissodactyla > Equidae > Equus > Equus przewalskii. Next base: position 30,827,686 of record NC_091849.1, read on the forward strand.
CTGAGTCATGTAAAGCTAAAAGTTCTCAGCAAATTTTCTCTAGCAAATTCAATAATCTATTTCTTGTACTTGATTGTGATAGCAAAACCAGACAAAGAGAAAGGCAGAGCATTAAAACATAACTCAGTGGAAGAGATTCTGGGAAGGGCAGAAAAAAAGTAGTACAAATATAGAGATGTCTGTGATCCAGGCACAGAATTTAGAGAACTTAGAGGTGAGAAAATTGCATGTCCCTTATATAATCATCTCTAAAATATCTTTTGTCTCCACTGGGCTATTGTTAGGAGCCATATAGCAGAAATCCTAGTTTATACTCTCTGCTAGGGAACTATAGGACACGGATTTTCTGTTCCTGACTGAGACTAGTTACCTTTTCCTAAGAACTCAGTTGGGCAAGCAACAAGTCTGCATCGCCCCGTGGAAACCAAGGCCCTCAGCCCGTGCTCTCACCTGGACGGAAGGTGGCACAGCCTCTGCACGGGGAGGCTCTGTAGGAGCCTGTGCAGAAACGCCAGAGCCAGGACGTCCTTCAGAAAACTGTTTTGGGATTGCTCCAATTCATGAACCAGCCACGTCATAAAGCATTACGACAGCAGGACGGACGTGCTCCCTAAACTCATGCTGCTTACAGCAGAGCTAAAATCATTATTTTGAAAAAAGTAAATCAAAGCAGGTACTATCAGTCACCTGCTAGAGACACAGGAAAACCTCAGAAGTTACTCAATAAATCCTCTGAAAATAATGACAGATTTCCAAAGTCCTGAAAAATACATGTAATTAATTTTCTGTGAACTTACTTGACATATACCAAGCTAATCGTAGAAAATGTCTGCCAAAGGCAATCATTTTAATTTATGTAACAATTAATACGGTGGATATTTATCTTATTTAGTTATCAGGGCCATTCATTTCTTAAAAATCCTTCCTGATTAAAGTTAATAAAACTGTACCAGCAGTCCACTTACGCTCTATGGGAGCCTCATGCGTCTGGTCTACTTAAAATCATGTTTGAACTGTTCAGATAGTGGTCTAAAAAGGAATTAGGGATTTTTTTAAATAAAAGAAATGATATAATTCTTGCGAAGGTGGGATGAGACAATCACTCTCTATAATGTTAGTGGGGAGTACAATCTCTTGGAAACACTCAGATAATACACACCAAGAGATAACATGTACAAAACACCCTTTATGCATAAGGATGTTTATGGTAGCATTATTCATAATAGTGAAACAGTTCACAAGTCCAACCAAAGAGTATATAATACGTATTAGATTAGGCAGCGATTTAAAATTATTCCACAAGAAATAACAAGTGTTGGAGAGGATGTGGAGAAAAAGGAACTTCTACGTGCTGTTGGTGTAAATGTAAATTTGTGCAGCCACTATGGAAAATAGTAGAGAGATTCCTCAAAAAATTAAGAATAGAACTATCACACGACCCAAGTATTCCACGCCTGGGTATTTATCCAAAGAAGACAAAAATACTAATTTGAAAACATATACGCACCCCTATGTTCCGTGCAGCATTATTCACAATAGCCAAGACTTGGAAACAACGTAAGTGGCCATGGACGGATGAATGGATAAAGAAGATGTGATGTATATACACAATGGAATACTGCTCAGCTATAAAAAAAGATGAAATCTTGCCGTTTTGGACAACATGGATGGACCTTGAAGATATTACGCTAAGTGAAAATAAGTCAGATGGAGAAAGACAAATACCATATGATTTCACTCATGTGTGGAATCTGAAAAAAACAAAAAACAAATGAACAAACAAAATAAAACAAAAGCAACGCATAGATACAGAGAACAGATTAGTGGTTACCAGAAGGGAAGGGAGTTTGGGGGTGAGTGAAACAGGTGAATGGATGGTGACAGATGGTAACTAGACGTGGTGGTGAGCACTGTGTAGTGTATACAGATTTCAAATTATGATGCTGTATACCTGAAACTTACATAATAATAAAACATTTTTTAATAAAGTAAAATAATTTTATTTTTCGAAGAATTTTTAAAGGTAAGATATTGTTTATAACATAAAGTTAAGTAGAAGAACCATATGCCCATTGGGAAAAAAAGAATGAAAAAAATAAAAATACTAGTAATGTTTATCTCTATGGATTGGGGTTAGAGATTATTTTTATTTCTTGCACTATGTATATTTTCTCCCTTAAGATTTCAAACTCAATAAACGCTATTTTTTAATGAAATAGTAAATTATTGAGCAAAAGAGAGTGTCTTTTACAGTTCCTAAGACCGCCGTCAGATCCACCCCAACACCATTCTGCAGCCCTTGCTTTTGCCAGCAATGTAAAAAAGCAGGTATTTTATGAGCATCAACAGCAGGGAATGTAAAATAACCTATTTATGTTGGCTCTGCGTTGCTTCAACCATCAGTCAGAGGCCAAAAAAGATAAAATGAAAACCGTAAACTCGTTCCTGGAAGCTCTCTCCACAGGATAACACAGTCAGAGTTCTTGGCTGTCTCATCCACGTAGGAAAGGATCTTGTTGGAAATGTGTAGAATCATACACTGAAGCAGGGGCCCAAGCACCACCTCAGGGAGAGGAAGCCAGACAAAATAGAGGCGAAATAAAAAATAAAAAGAAAGGTTTCGTGGCATTCGCTTCTACCTGGTGCCAGCTGATCCATGCTGGGAAGCTCAAGTCCACCAGAACCACACTATAAACTCAACTGGGTCTTCTGGCTTAATATGGCTGATTGAACACACATGTTTGTCTCTGCTTCCACCAGAAATCCCACCAAATGTGGTAAGCGTTTTTTAAAAAGGCAGGAACATACAAGGAAGAAAAAAAAAAAACCCAGGAAACTATATAATCTAAATAAATAGATAAGTGAATAGATCAGGATCTGGATAGTAAATGGACAAATGTCTCAGCAGATAAGAGAATATTAAAGGTATGATCACAGTGGGAAAATCCCACAACCAGGTAGATTTCACAAAGTGGAACTCCAGACATCGTACAAAATAAAGCTAAAGAGCACCCCTGAACGTGGGGATGCTAGAGGGCCTAGAAACAGAAGGTGGAAGTCCCTACAAGAAGCCATGAGAGCCCCGGATCTCCTAAGCTGCCCCACATGGCAGAGTGACTCCCATATTCTACTCTAATGGGTGGTTTACTCCCTGGAGAGTTGAACCATGCCAGGGAGGTACGGGAAACTAGACTGAAAATAGGAGGATTAAGTAAAAGTCTGAATATAAAATGGCAAGGCTCCTGGTCTTCTTCCCCCAGTCACTTCTGAGAATTCTGGCAGCTGGACTTGCCCTTGGAAGAATAATAGAGAAATCCCCTCTGGGGAGACTGACCAGACCAAGAAAAAATCTACAAACACCAGCAGCAGGAGGGTTGTGGTGGTTATTAAGCTTTTATCACTTAGCTTCAAACTCACTCTTTCTCGCTTCCGGCTAGCTTGCTCTTAGGCATAGAGGGAGACTTCAGGGCATGTCCTCCAGCCCTGACTCGCTCCTTCGTGTTTGCTTCCCAAATCTTCAGCATCACTACAGCGGTAACATTGATTCCAGCAGCACTCGTTGGTCTTAAACTGCAGTTCTCCACACTCCCAGCACCAGCCAGGCCCCCTCAGAACTCTGAGATCCAGCTCCACCAGCCCCTCCTCCAAGATTCTACTAGTCCATAATGCCGACATCTTTCCTGTTCCCCCAGCTTTAGGGATGGGTAGCCGCTTCCTGTACATTCTGCCTCTGCGGTACCTCCGTGCTCCTTTTTGCCTTTTTAGATCTCAATACATGATTAACAATTCTTTATATAAAATGATCTATTTAAATACATGGAGTTTATTCTTTCACCCGACTAGACCCTGAATCAAGGGTCTTTTGTAAAAACCGTCCAGCTCAATCCCACTATAGTGGAGCCCACAGAAAAACCCCACCCCTACACGTGGAGTTTCCAAACAGCTTAAAATATAAGCCAAAGATTACTGAATCAGTTTCCAGTTAGGAGACAGAAGCCAAGCCCTAATTTGAACAGGGAGAGTTTAATATAAGGAATTACTTGACTGTAAAGAGGAGTAACAATAAAGATGCAAAGAGAACCTAAAACATACCCTAGGACTGAGGGAGTGTATCCAAGGGAGGACAAACTCAGAGGGGCGGCCCGGCTCCAAAGCTGGATTCAGATCCCACTGGAGAAGCTGCGGTTGAACCCTCTGCAGGGCAGACAGTTTCACTGGGATGCCCGGACCAATCCTGTCCTTTGGGGAGAAGCGGAGAAGGCACACAGGGAGTCGGGCGTCAGGAGCCCACTCACCACGCAAGTCCTGGGGCATGCAGTGTCCACGTCAGGACCAGCTCCCTGAGGGACTGCACACTTTCAGCACGTGGCTGAGGCAGAGACCAATAGATGTCCCAACGAGGCCATTGATGGGCCTGCAGCAGGAACAACAAAAATAAAAAACCTCTGTTTGTTGAAACCCGGAAGTCCTCCTGCCATGTCCCTCCAGCGCCCTCTACTGACAGAGCTTCATTTTGCGCTCGCGGCACAAAAGAGAAATGCTTACAGCTCCATTATCACAACTCAGTAAGAGGGTGGGTTTTCAGTTGAGGGGCACATTGATAACCAGCACAGCCACCATGTGATGAAAGCCACTAACATGCAAGATGAGGATTGAAAATGTGAGAATGAAGACACTTCAAAGAAATAGAGAGAATGCAAAGAGCCAAATAATAAAACTCAGTGAAACTAACATTTTCATGAAAATATTGTCCATGATAAAAGAACAAGAGGCTAGTGGGAATGCAAACTGGTGCAGCCACTATGGAAAACAGTATGGAGATTTCTCAAAAAGTTAAAAATAGAAATACCTTATGACCCAGCCATCCCACTACTGGGTATCTATCCTAAGAACCTGAAATCAGCAATTCCAAGAGTCCCATGCACCCCCATGTTCATCGCAGCATTATTTACAATAGCCAAGATGTGGAACCAACCTAAGTGCCCAGCAACTGATGATTGGATAAAGAAGATATGGTATATATACACAATAGAATACTACTCAGCCATAAAAAAGGACAAAATCGTCCCATTCACATTAACATGGATGGACCTTGAGGGTATTATGTTAAGCAAAGTAAGCCAGACAGAGAAAGATGAACTCTATGTGACTCCACTCATAGGTGGAAGTTAACATAGACAAGGAAAACTGATTGGTGGTTACCAGGGGAAGGGGGGGGAGGGCACAAAGGGTGAAGTGGTGTACCCACAACATGACTAACAATAATGTACAACTGAAATTTCACAAGGTTGTAAACTATCATAATCTTAATTTAAAAAAATGAAAATAAATAAGTAAATTTTTTAAAAAAGAACAAGAGGCTATAAAAACGAACATTCATAAAAAGTATTTTTAATTAAAAATATTATTTCAAAGCAAAAATTTCCATAGAAGTATTAGGATTTAAAGTTGATGAACTCTCCTAAAAAGAAGCAAAGAATAACGAGATGGAAATGGTATAGAAAATATATGAAATTAGATGATTAAACTGGATGAGTAATAGAATTTTTAGAAATAACAAAGATAAAGAACAGAAGGGAGAAAATTATCAAAGAAATAATTCAAGAAAATTTCCCAGACCTGAGAGACATAAGATTCAAAATTGAGAGGAACCATTGAGTGTCTAGCAAAATGAGTGAAGTCCAAGGTACGTCGTCATGAATTATAAAAATCTTAAGGACAAAGAGAAAAATCCTAGAATTGTTTAAATTGTTCAAAGAGAAAAAACAGAGCCAGCCCTGATGGCCTAGTGGTTAAAGTTCGGCATGCTCCACTTCAGTGGCCTGGGTTCAGTTCCTGTGCGTGGAACCACACCACTCATGTGTCAGCAGCCATGCTGTGGTGGTGGCTCACATAGGAAGAACTAGAAGGACTTACAACTAGAATATACAACTGTGTACTATGGCTTTGGGGGAGGAAAAAACAGGTCACATAAAAAGGATCAAGACTCAGATGGCAGGGGACTTTTCAACAGTGACACTTTTTGTGTTCTACAAAAGTGAAGGGGTAGATCAAGAAAGATGAAGACGTGGGATTCTCCAAAGAGTGAGGTGAATGGAAACCGCAGGATGATGCTGAAGGGATGTCCCAGGAGGTGGCTTTGCAGGGAACCTAGGGATCAACAGGTCCAGATTGGAACAGGAGTTTGGGGCTAAGGCCTTGGGAATAAAGAGAGTTCCTTTACCTGGCTACAGAAGGACATGTCCAAGAAAAAGATGAAATTGATTATCATGCATTTGAATGGAGAGGAAAACTACACTGTTAGAAAATTTGGTGACAAATTTGTGACAAATTTATAGACAAATGATGAAGGGAAAAGCTAGCAGATCTGTATTGTTCTGGCTACCATTCCATAAGGCTCAGATAAGAACTGTCTCCTTCAGCCCTTCTAAAGATTTCAAAAGTTCCTAATACCCTTTGTAAAATCCCTTCCTGTTTGATGTACCTAGAGTAATCTGTATTTCCTGCACTGAACCCTGACTGATGCAACTTATTATTAAAAAATACTGAAACAGCACATAAAACATTGAGCAGCTTAAACTAGTTTTGCTTCCATAAAACAGGCAATTGATTAATCAAACCTTGCTCAATAACAGAGATGGCCCTACACATGTGTCAGGTGGGAACTCATGGCCTCAGGGATGACCCCAGAAGCAAGAATCTTCAGAAATGATGCCACCTAGGCCCTTTAGGAAGTGAGAAGTCCTTCAATAAGGAAAAAATCCAGCTTCCAGCAGCCCAAGTAGCTTGATTACCATAGATGGACTGATTTGAGACTAGCCAATCAGCTTCTGCCCCAACTCCTTAAATTTCGCCTGGAGCCTTGGATCCGTGAGACAGAGTTGAGAGCCTTGCCTTCTGTCTCCTTGCTGATTGACCTCTCAGTAAAGCCTTTTATTTTCTCAAAAGCCAGCGCCATTGTATTGGCTTCTATGTGTGTCAGGCAGTGAGCTCTTGCTCAGGAACAATAGGAAAACAAAAACCAAAGGAGCATTGAAATGTTTGCATCTAGCAAGAAAGAATTAGAGAAAGGGAAAGGTGGCACAAGGGACCACAGCTTTTTGTTGTCTTGGTAGAACTTTTTGCCTTTTAAAATTATATACATGTATGAGTTTAGTAAAAATTTAAAATAGTCAAATAAGCAAAAACTCATTTGGGAGATAATACACAAAAAGCACTAAGACATATACTGGGTTAAAAAAAAAAACTTCACCCTCCATGCAGACTAGGTCTTCTTTTTAAAAGTGGCATCTGAGGGGACAGCCCCATAGCCAAGTGGTTAATTTTGCCTGCTCCTCTTTGGTGGCCTAGGGTTTCGCTGGTTCGGATCCTGGGCACAGACATGGCACCGCTCATCAAGCCATGCTGAGGTGGTGTCCCACATAGCACAACCAGAGGGACCCACAACCAAGAATATACAACTATGTACTGGGGGGCTTTGGGGAGAAGAAGAAGAAAAAAAAAGATTGGCAACAGAGGTTAGCTCATGTGCCCATCTTTAAAAAAAAAGTGGCATAAACTATCATAAGTTTAATAAAAAGTAAAAAAAAAAAAAAAGTGGCATCTGAAACATTCCTACATCCTGGAAAATTTACAAATGTGTAATAGGGACACCTCTCACAAATTTATAAGCATTTCAGTTTTTCCTTCCAATGTATTGTAGATTGTCTTCATTTATCCCTTTTCCCTACTATCCCTGACACTTTCTTGTAAACACATCAACTCACATTTCTAGAAGACACTCAAGTAAATTTCTGGGCCCTACCTTCTCTACCATTCCATCTGCTGCTCTTCTGTCTGATTTCTCATAGCCCTGCAGAAACCCAAGGCTTCCTTAGCCTGGTACTAATAAGGCTGCTGTGCTCACAAATAAGCCTGTGCTCCTGGGGACCAAGGAGATCCAATATATTTTCAGTCTCCCTCAATCTTGGCTTGTGCCCAAGAGAAAGGCAGCTGCTCTTGAGGTTTCAGACTCTCAAGTGACTCAGCTCTCCAACAGTCAGGGCTCTGTCCATATACCCTCCTCAATTTCACCTTCCAGACCATGCCAGATGTTGGTCAAGTCTTCAAAGAAGAGACGACCAAGATCCTAGCATCTAAAATCCTTCATCAGCCACCCACCAGCTGCTCTGGCCCTGAGGGACATGGGTGCGGCAGACACTGCAGGGAAAATTCGCTCTTTAGGGCTGGTGCCATAAGAATTGCTCAGAGTCTCCCCCTGCTGGTGAAGGACGCTTGGATCCTTTTTTACAGGCCCAAGGGCGAAGGAGTCACAGGACATGTGACAGGGCAACTACACATCCCTGCCTCTTGTCTAGGCAAACAGTGGTTGAGATTACACATGTTCACAAGTCCAGTTCACTAAGGTAGAAAGCCACGATAGAGTCTGGGGCCAAAACCTCAGGAATAGAAGGAGTCCCTTTTCCTAGAATATCCTCAAATTTTTAATAAGGACATATTTTTTAATGTCCCTCTTTTTCCTCCTCCTTCGTCTTCTCTTTTTGTTTTGAAATAATTATGGACTCACAAAAAATTGCAAAAATAGTACAGAGATGTCCCATGCACCCTACACCCAGCTTACCCAATGGTGACATCTTGCACACTACATTATCAAAATCAGGAATTAAGGCATTTTTTTTCCTCAGTGCATTGTTACAATAGGCAGATTTGCTACTCGAAACTCCAGAAATCTCTATCATGGCTAACGAAACAGGTTCACAGTTTTCAAAGGGCTTCCCTTTGAAGAGGAAGCATTTTGAGTCCAATTCAAGCCAACTTTTGTGGTGCAAGAGTGCAATTTTCTGGTCTAGTTTGCTTGTGCAGAGCTGAGAGTCAGTGGAGAGACAAAACCCAGAAATGCTCCTGCAGACTGTCACCACAGAGAGTAGAACTGTCAGATACTAAAGGATAATGCAGGGACCAGTGACCTCAGCAGGGCAGGGGTTGAAGGGCCAGTGCAGGTGGTTATGGGAGAAGTTATCTGGATGGTTTTTAATGAGGGACACCTCACTTAAATGGATTTCCTGATGCAATCAGATTTAGGTGATGGAAAACATCACTAAAATAGAGCAAACATCAGTACATTCCAGGCCCTGAGAGTAATCAACTCATTTTTCATGGATGAAGTTCCTTCTAAGGAGATACACTCGTCTCTTTCAAGAAGGTGGGCACAGAAGCAGCGGAACTCTGGCCGTATGCGTTCAAGCTCACAGGAAGTTGTGTCGTCGCCCCGCCCCTGCTCCCTCCACCCCCAGCGGGGAGCTGGCTGTGAGGGGTCCTGAAGGGAGCTCCTGGGCAGCAAGCTAAGACCAGGCCCGTTTCCTCTCCGACATACGCATCATGGCCTCACCTACAGTGTCACGTCCCCTCTGAGAAGCTGCTCAGAACGGATAAAGGCCCCAGGCCCTGGGCAAGTACAGCTAACACCCCCAGTGTGAGGGTGAGAGTGGAAGGGAAGACAAGGAGACTAAAGAAGCAAACGAGAAGGAAAAAGAGGCAAAGGCGAGGAAAGAGAAGCAAGTGGCAAAGGAACGGAGAAGGGCGTGTGAAGAGGAGGTCACGGGGGAGAAACAGTGGAACAAAGCCAAGAAGGCGGCGGCGCTGGGGGGGAGAAGCGGCGACACCCAGACATCCAGCTCCTCCTCCGACTGTCAGGTCCTCCCCTCGTGGGGTCCGTCCCGAAAGCCTTTGCTAAGATGGCAAGAAAAGAAAATCCCCTCAGGTGGGGGCACAGTGCTGCTCTCACTTGGGCTTCGGAGACTGGAGTCATTTGGGGAAGACTGGGGGGGCAGCCTGGAGTCAGGAGGAAGGGAAGCCAGCAGACACCGCTTCGGGCCTGTCCGTGCTCAGCCGCTGTTCCCTAAGAGTGATGTACTATTCCCAGTGTTGCCGGTCCTGTGCCTGGAAGCCAAGCCCTCCCGATTACCAGAAGGTTCTGTAGAGGCTGCCCTGCGGGCCCCGCCCAGCAGCACCCCCAGGGAGGGCGCGCACGTGGGTCCGTGCGTGGGGGGAGAGGAGGATGGGGCAGGGCTCCAGGCAGGGGTCATGACCAGGATTATCGTCGCGAAGGTCAAATGAGGTCAGGGATCTAAGGCTTTGCAGAAGTGAAAGGTGACTGTTATTTGTTGCTACTCTGCCTAAAGGAGAAATCCGAGTGGCCCCGGGGGATTCCGGTTTGCAGCTGTCACTTATTTATTCAAGTGGAAGAAAATCTGAAGGTGGTGGAGATCTAGTCCTTAAATCTCAAAGAGCATGGGAGAAGAAAGGATGATAGGGGAGGCATTCAGGGGTCACTGCGAGCTGAGTCACAGTGGGAAAGAAGCTAAGACCACAAGAGATCTTGAGCTGGGCAGGGACTTCAGCAACAGAAGGAGGAGGAGGTGGAGATGGAGTCCTGGCTGGTACTTTTAGAACTCGGGGGCTCAAATAGATTCAATAAGAGCACAAGCGTTTGCTATCATTCCACGCGGTTGCCGCCGCCTCCTGCTCAGAAAACTGCCGAAAGGCTGGTTCCTGGATCACGCTTGTCCTGCGTCAGCCTGCCCTCTAGTGGAAGACGGCGGTGTGACAGGAGCGCGGCTCTTCCCCACTTCCGGTCTTCAAAATGTGAGTAATCGTACCCACCTCGTAGAATTGTAGAGAGGATTTTGACGACTATAGGCTTGGCACTAATGGAAGTGGATTAGTTGTAGCAGCTGTGCTAAATGATTTACATGACTCATCTCGTTTAATCCATACAAGGAGGGAGGCGATTATCTCCATTTTACAAATAAAGAAACAAGATTTAGAGAGCTGCTATAACCTGTTCCAGGTCAGCAGCTACAACTACCAGAATGCAGTGTGTTTGTACAATAAACCGCCTAGTCCTCTCGGCCTCTCCCTAGTGCTGCTTCCTGTCTCTTGTCTTGTCCTGGGAAGCATTACAAATGGGTTTACCTCCTATAAAATGAAGCAAGAGAATTGGCTGCCCTGTGTGTCTTGCCCCGGAAGCTCCCTTCCGAGCTCTAGAACAATCCCTACCCCAGAAAAGAAACTGGGACAGACGCAAGATATTGCTGCATCTCTGGTTTAGGGACCATTTAGCTCCTGAGGTGGAGTATTCTTGCCCACTCTCTAGGGTGCCCACCTTTAGTAGCAAGATTCCTGGAAGGGAAAGGCCAACTGCCAATCAGAATGTTGCTTGGTGACCAAGAGGTCAGAGTCAAGAGAGGTGGATATTTGGGGACTATTTCATCCAGGTCACAGTAAAACCTAGTCCTGGAATAAAACATTATATTCATTTATGTGAGCCTTGTTTTAAACATAATCTAAAATAGCTTAAACACAATAAAAAAATTATGACAAGGGAAAATGAAGAGTTAGAGAAATCAGATAAAACCAAGAGTGAAGTTAGTATAAACATCATGCTGGGAGGAGGGCCACACATTTGGAACTGAGCTCTCTAGCGGCCAATTCAAAGAGGGAAAATCAGTCATTACATGGTGCCCAATGTCCGTAAAGGAAAAAGAGGAGAGTCTCAGGAGACACACAGCTGTTCCTTTTCCTGAGACTGGGGGTCCCTGTGGATTGGAAGTGGTGTTATAAAGTGAACAACATTACAGCCACATCTTTACCATAAATACAAGTTTCATAGGATTCATTCATTTCTTCCAGTGTCACTCTAACAGCTGCGGCACCGTGTTCAGGCAGAATCAGTCCGATTCTGAGCAGTGCCATCCGTGTGCCCGTGCTGTTGGTCCAGCTTAATCCAGGGAGAGAATCTGGTATAATCATGAAGTAGGTGACACACGTATTCTTCCCTCAAACTGACATAAGGAGTTCCTCTCTCCACCCATCTTTTGATGTGTAGAGTGTGACTGTGCGTTCAGTGTTGTTATAGACTGGACACGGCAGCCATTTGGGGCTGCTGATTAAAAGTAGGTTACAACTGAAAAACTGCTCTTGGCTGGAGCAGGCCTGTCTCCCCACAAGGAGCAAGAACTAAACAGCTCACGATTCTTGGCCCTGGGACACCCTCTCCTAGATCCTATAACCCTCCCACCCTGCCCTTTCGGCAGCCACTTTCTTTCTTCAGAAGGGGCCCAGTACCATGGACTCGATTTTTTCTTCCTGAGTCATAGTCCCCATCCAGGCATGCTTCCTGCGATTACCCTTTGATTGGACTTCATTCCTCCCGAATTTCCTTAGCACCATCTTCGATTCCTTCCCCAGATGTGCCTCTCATTCACTGTGTGCAAATTCACCCCAACTAGCACTCATGGGTGATTAACTTCCATCTAACTTCCCAGGAAGCCCTTTACTAGCTGTGTGACTTTAGGCAGGTTATTAAACCTCTCTGAGCCTTACTTTCATCATCTATAATGTTGGTAAAGCCTACCTTGGAGAGTTGTTTTGAATTAAATTGTAATAGTAGTAATAGCAGCAAAAGTTTATTGAGTTTTTATTGTGCCGGACACTATGCTCATCATTTAACGTGCAAATATTTGGTTTAGTCATCTCAACAACCCTTTCAGATGAGAACTCTGACTATTCCCATTTTATAGATAAGGAAACTGAGGCATAGAGAGCTTAGTGCCTGGCCTATTAGTTGTAGCAGTTATGACTGTAATTATGCAATGTCATGAGAAAGGCACGGGGCAAGGGAGTTCCTTGAGGGGTCAAGGAAAACTTGTACAAGGAGTCATTTGCAGATGGGTGGCTTTTCTGCTGCTTGGTTTGGTTTCTGTTTTTGTTGTAAGCCTAGTTCTTGGAAACTATGTGTATGGTTGCAAAGTAAAAAGTTGAAAAGCTTCCAGCACCAGGGAGTAACTAGTGAGTACCATCCTAACGGAAGTCTCTCCTTGCGTATACTGTGTAAAAAAGAGATCAAGCTGTTTGTCTATATTATTTCATTTCTTCTAGTAATATTTTGTCTTTCCTGATTTTCACTGAAAGGATTGCCTTCAGCCCTTCCAGTAGTTTAAGCATGGACCTTCCAGTTCTAGGGGAATTTATGGTTAGCCTTAAATTTTTAACAGAGCTATTTAAAGTTATATTTTTATTTAACGTCAAAGACTGATCAGTATCTGTAGTCTTTCCCCTGAACCAAAAATGCTTTCTCTTTTCTTCCCTCCTCCTGTTTCCTCTACTGTAACCTCCCAGGGTTCCCCCAGGTTTTGTTAAAATCTTCTGCAACCGGAGTCTCAGTGGTTGAATGGACCATTTAATAAGCAGAGAAAGAGGAGGTGGGTGGATGACCGGAGCAAGGCTGCAGAGCGGCTCAGGGCTTGAGGACGGCTGGGCGGGGCCGGGGGCCTGGTGCGCGCATGCCTTCACTGGTTCTGCAGACATCCTCTGAGTTCCACCAGTGGTGTCTGCCCAGCACAGAGGAGGACCCAGGGGTGAGGGTGAGGAGTAGAGGAACCCAAAATGTGGAGAGGCACCTGGCCTCACAGGAATGACCTTCCGTGTGGGCTCCAGGCTCTGCAACCAGTCAATACCTTAGCAGAGGAGTGGTGTGACTAGAGCTGACTTTTTAAAATTATATTAAAATACGTATACAAAATTTACCATCTCAACCATGTATACAGTTCAGTGTTCTAAGTATACAGTTCAGTAATATTCAATACTTTCTCACTGGTGTGCAGCCATCACCATCATCCAGCCCCATAACCCTTTTCATCTTGTAAATCTGAACCTCCATACCTAGTAAACAATAACTCCCCACTGTCCCCTCCCCCCGGCCTGAGCTGACTTTTAGGATGGGCTGGAGCAACAAGGCCTGTGGGCATGAGGCCAATTAGGAGATTCCTGTAACCGCTAAAGCAGGAGGTGATGAGGATCTCCATGTGAGAAAGAAGGGCAAAAACAGGAAACAAGGTTCATAATTAAACAAAAGCACCTCCCTGTGCATGAAGCAAGCACTGTGCCAGGCCCTGCGGGACTATCTGAGGAGTCATTTCCTCTCCTGGTGACTTGCCCAGCTGGAGTCAGCTCCTGGCACGTTTGAAGCACCTCCATTCAAGGTGTCGGCCACCTCCTTCTGAGAGTAGTGAGAGAGAACCTAGTCCATGCCTCTCTCCTTGCTTCTGGTAGCCTCAGACATCCCTTGGCTCGTAGATGACGTTATCCTTGTGTCTTTACATCATCTTCCCTGTGTGTGTCTGTAACCAGATTTCCCCCTCTTTATAAGGACGCCAGTCCCATTGGATTAAGGCCCACTCTAACGACCTCATTGTAACTTGATTACCTCTGTAAAGACTTTATTTCCAAATAAGTCACATTCTTAGGTACTGGCGGTTAGGACTGCAACGTACCTTTTTGGGGAGACACAACTCAACCTGTAACAGGGTTGAACATGGTCTCACCCCGAATGACTGTAGCTCAAGCAGGTCCCAGCCAGGTGAGAATGACAGGTGGAAAAGTCACTGAGCACCTTGTCCTCTCCCAATCTGATGACTTCAGAATCTGTAGAGTGAACTGGCTCCCGATTCACTGGCTTCTAACCTCACCTCACCTGGCTGCTGCCTAATTTCGACCTTCCCCACACCTGCATTGGCCTCCACATGTGCCTTCACTTCATTCTCGCGCACAACCTGGTCCACGATCTGTTCCCTCCTTCAGTCTCTTGGTGATATTGAAGGTCTTCCTGGTTAACGACACACACTCTCTAATAAAAGTGGGATCAATAAACGTATCATCTTAAATGATAAAACTTGGTATAAATTTTCTATCTTAAAAGAGGCCAACAGAAGAGGTAGCATTTTCACTACGCTCTCCTGTGGACCCCCAGCACCTCGCCTTTGGTTTCAAATACTATTCCTCACTTAAAGAAACTAGGACCCCTTAGAATGCAATCCTTAGAGGATAGCTGATTCCGTGTCTCAGGGAAGGAAAGAATCAGGCCAGGATTTGAATGTTCTGTTGTTGCCAGAAAGCAAGGATGCCTTCAAGAATGTCAAGGAACGTCTCTGAAACTGTAAAACTCCTGGAAGGTAATATCGGTAGTACACTCTTTGACATCGAACTTAAAAGGATCTTTTCAAATACTGTGTCCTCTCAGACAAGGGAAGCAATAGAAAAAATAAACAAGTGGGAATTCATCAAACTAAAGAGCTTCTGCAAGGCAAAAGAAACTAGGATCAAAACAAAGAGACAACTTACCAATTGGGAGAAAATATTTGCAAATCATATATCTGACAAGGGGTTAATTTTCATAATATATGTGGAACTCACACCAATGAACAATAAGAAAGCAAACAACCCCATCAAAAAGTGGGCAGAGGAGATGAACAGACATTTTTCCAAAAAAGATATACAGATGGCCAATAAACACATGAAAAGATGTTCAGCATCACTAATCATCAGGGAAATGCAAATCAAAACTACACTAAGATACCACCTTACACCTGTTAAAATGGCTATAATCACTAAGACTAAAAATAACACGTTGGAGAGGGTGTGGAGAGAAGGGAACCCTCACACACTGCTGGTGAGAATGCAAACTGGTGCAACCACTACGGAGATTCCTCAAAAAACTAAAAATAGACCTACCATATGACCCTACTATCCCACTACTGGGTATCTACCCAAACAATTTGAAATCAACAATCCAAAGTAACATATGCACCCCTTATGTTCATTGCAGCATTACTCACAATAGCCAAGACATGGGAGCAACCCAAGTGCCCATCGACCGATGATTGGATAAAGACAATGTGGTATCTATATACAATGGAATACTACTCAGCCAGAAAAAAAGACAAATTCATCCCATTTGCAGTAACATGGAAGGACCTAGAGGGAATTATGCTAAGCAAAATAAGCCAAACTGAGAAAGACAAATACCAGATGATTTCACTCATATGTGGAATATAAACAAACACATGGACAAAGAAAATAGTTCAGTGGTTACTGGGGAAGGGGGGTGTATGGGGGGGAACAGAGTGTGAAGGACAGCACTTATGTGGTGACAGACAAGAAATAATGTACAACCGAAATCTCACATTGATGTAAACTATTATGAACTCAATTAAAAAAAAAAAGAATGTCAAGGAACGTGCTAAAAAGGACAGAGGAGCCAACTTAAAGGAGCTCCCATTGTTCAATGTGAGACAATTGAGCGTGAGAAGAAAGATGATGAGGGGCAGGAATGATAATTATGGTTCATTGAAGTAAATTGAGGCTGTAGAAGGCCATGATATCATTATGGTACTCAAAAGGTAAAAGTTAATATAAAATACACAAAAGATGCTGTAATAGAAAAGGATGGAGTTTCAAAAAATTGATTTTAATAAAAAGGGAATTGTTACTGTGTTTCTTCTATCAATTATGTGTCTGTTTATAAAGCAGGGATAGGTGCTTACTTTCAGCTATGTAAGCAGAAAAGAAAAACAGGGGATGGTGAGAAAGCCAAGCAGCCCCACTCTAAGCATGAACTTTAGCAGAAATAAGAATGTCTGACAAGGAGTGCTGTCAGAGGCAGTAATGAATGAGAAGGCATTTCAATAGTAGGGACCAAGACAATAAATTAAACAAAAAATCACTGAAAAGGAGAGCTAGCAAAGTCAACCCAATTCGTCGTCTCCTAGAAGGTTATTAATCTAGATTGCCCTACTAATTGTAATAAAATACAAATAAGGAATGCATAAGTTTTAATAATGCTAATAGATCAAGTCAATATATCTTAAGAAAAAATATCTTATGTAACACTGGTCAGGAGAGATTCTTTAAGTGTGTTTTATTAAGGGGAGAAAATGGGTTGCAAAATTCTAAAATCTATGAGCTTAAAAAGAGTCTCAGGAGCTGGCCTGGTGGTGCAGCGGTTAAGTTCACATGTTCTTCTTCTCAGCGGCCCGGGGTTCACCGGTTCGGATCCCGGGTGCAGACATGGCACCACTTGGCACGCAATGCTGTGGCAGGCATCCCACATATAAAGTAGAGGAAGATGGGCACGGATGTTAGCTCAGGGCCAGTCTTCCTCAGCAAAAAAAGGAGGACTGGCTGTAGTTAGCTCAGGGCTAATCTTCCTCAAAAAAAAAAAAAAAAAGAATCTCATTATCCAGTGAGATAAAATTTCACATCCGCTAGTCTGGCTGTAATAAAAAGACAGGTAATAACAAATGTTGACAAGAATATGGAAAAATTAGAAGCTTCGTACACAGCTGATGAGAATGTGAAATGGTGCGCCGGCTTTGGAACACAGTCTGGCAGTTCCTCAAAAGGTTTAACATGGAGTTACCACATGACCCATACATTCCACTCCTAGGTATATACTCTAGAAAAATGAAAATATATGTCTATACAAAAACTTGCACACAAATGTTCATAGTAGTGTTATGCATAAGTGGAATCAACTTAGAATGGCCATCAACTGATGAAAGGATAAATAAAATGTGTTGTATCCGTACAATGAAATAAAAGGAACTGGACAATAAAAAGGAATGAAGTCCTGATCTTTGCTACAACATGGATGAACCTTGAAGACATTGTGCTCACCGAAAGCAGCCAATCACAAAACACTATATATTGTGTTATTCTATTTATATGAAATGTCCAGAATGGGCAAATCCATCATAGAGACAGAAAGTAAGTGGCAGTCGCCTAAGGCTAGGGAAAGCAGGAGTGGGGAGTGATCGTTAAGGGATACGGTATTTCTCTTGAGGACGATGAAAATGTTCTAAAGTCGACCGTGGTGATGGTTGCACAATTCTGTGAGTATACTAAAAACCACTGAATTACGGATTTTAAATGGTCAAATTGTATGGTACGTGAACTAATATCTCAAGAAAGCTGTTTTAAACAGTTTTATTGACTCAATAGTCCTTAATTAGAAGAAAGAAAAGGAGAAAGAGAGAAGGGAGGAGAAGGAAGGGGGGAGGAGGGAAGGAGAAGGAAGAGGAGGAGGAAGGGCGAAAGGAGACAGAGCGGCAGCTCATGCTGATGACTAGCAGCCCAGACCAGATCCGGATCATGAACTATGCAACCAGCGCTCAAGTCCAGCCAAGACCCAAGTGGTTAAAATGCAGATCCTAAGATTATTGAAAATCCAGAATGGTATAAAAATAGCAAATACTGACATTCTAGAAAGGTAACCCAAGAATAGAAGAGGAAAGAAAAAAAGGAGAATGAAGAAATAAGTTTAAATCCATGGCACCAGCCTCTTGTAAATGATTTTTCATGGAAGTGATCAGTTTTGTAATCATTATAATAACTTTTACATTTGTTTACTTCTTAGGAAGTTTAAGACATTCAAGACAATCTTATATATCAGACGAGATTTTAGTTAAATGCTTAAATTAGTTTCAGTGTGAAACAATATTTAATGTTTGAATAAGTTTGATTTATTAAATCCTTAAGTTTTTATGTAGTAGTTGTGTAAGTAGTATGTAAATAGGAGAATGTTGTTTAATACTTAAATGTTAATTGTTTAATAAATTCATAAAGGTAGCAAGGTTTACATTACACAGAAATGCCTTAAAGTCCTTTAGACAATGACAGTGTGTCCCAGGAGGGGAGGAGAGCCTCAGTTTGCAGGTTGGGGACAGATGGTTTAGGGTCCGCTAACATAGTAGATTGGTTTTATCTCTCTAGGCTCATCATCTTTGCCCCTGTTAATCACCAACAGAGTTGGTTCTTCTGAATTCAGCACATTACAGTGTCTCAGTGAACAGAGAGCCCCAAAGCAATGGGTACAGGAGAAATGGGTTTTGATGGGGTGAGGCAAGAGGGAAAGTCCAGCGCTTGGGACCAGCGGTCAGACCCAGTCAGAGGGGAATGCCAATGGCTGGTCCTGGATCACCAGGGAGCTCAGGAAAAGGATATGGAGAAAGGAGACAGGGGGACAGCGGGAAAGGTGCTAAAGAAAACAGCTTCCAGTCCATCAGTCATGACTGCCATCCTGAGGCCAAGAAGGACTAAATGGTCTCGAAATTACTTCACAGCTTGTTTCTACCACCTTTCCACGGAAGGTTGTGCCTAGCTGGAGACTATCTGAGACCAAAAATTCTTTCATATCGGCCTCTCCCACTCCTTTGAATAAACAACAGCTATAGCACCAAGTTTTACTACCACCTTAGGATAAACCATATACACCCCATCAATTGATATGGGGCCAATAAGAACCCCTAGAACAGCCATTGCTACTGAGAATGTGAAGATGGTTGTTCGTACCCTCGCCACACCCACGTCTCTGAGACCTGAAGCAGCCATTCTCCTCCCACAAACCCTCCATGACCAGGATATTCTGTAAGTGGGTAGATCTATAAGCCCTGGTGGGTGATGGATAATCTTGAAGGTTTGTGAGTTCACTCTTGGATGTGACAATATGACCTTGTAAAGGTGAGTGCCCCCTGGATGCGTTCACCAGTTTCCTGCCAGCAAAAGGAGAATAATGACCTAGAAAGAGATAGGAAAAGGACAATAGGGGACATCCTTCCAACTGAAAAATAAGAGGAACACAAGAGGTAGGCATTTGGTCTAGAGAGAAAGACAATACCAAAACCTGACGGCTGGTCTTCAGGTGACGTGAGAAAGGACTTGTCAGAGGAAGGACTCCAGGTGGTGATTAAGCTGTCGGGCTGGAGAATCTCACTTTCTACTGCTCTGTGCAGTTTGCCCACCCGCGCTTGCAGTTTCCAAATTGTACCATCACCAAGCTCCACCTCTCACTGGCTGTGTGACCTTGGGCAAGTTATCTAACCTTGCTGAGCCTCAGTTTCCTAATCTGTAAAAAGGAAACAGTAAGAATAAGTACATCCTAGAATTGTTGTGAGAATTGAAATAACCCTGTAACACATTTAATTCGTGGTAAATATATGATAGAAGAAGCTATTGTTATCATCACCAGGAGTGTGTGTGTGTGAATGAGAAACATCTGACTGAGTGAGCTCAGTTTGTTTGAGGAATGAAATATTTAAATGAGAAGCCACCTCTCTCTTCCTTTTTTTTTTTTTTTTTTTTTTGTACTGAAGACTCGTGGCCTCATGCGGTCTTTATTGGCCTCTGAACTGTTGAACTGCCCTTTGCTTTGCTTTGTCCCAGCCTTCTCTCTCTCTCTTTTTTTTATAAGATTGGCACCTGAGCTAACAACTCTTGCCGATCTTCTTTTTTTTTCCTGTTTTTTCTCCCCAAGTCTCCCCAGTA
This sequence comes from Equus przewalskii, assembly GCF_037783145.1. Taxonomy (NCBI): domain Eukaryota; kingdom Metazoa; phylum Chordata; class Mammalia; order Perissodactyla; family Equidae; genus Equus; species Equus przewalskii. The sequence goes on from NC_091849.1 coordinate 30,847,846, forward strand.
CATAGTTGTATATTTTAGTTGTGGGTCCTTCTAGTTGTGGCATGTGGGATGGCACCTCAGCATGGCCTGATGAGTGGTGCCATGTCTGTGCTCAGGATCCAAACTAGCAAAACCCTGGGCTGCCAAAGCAGAGCACAAGAACTTAACCACTCGGCCACGGGGCCAGCCTCGCAACTCCCTCTTCTTGATCTTGGAATAATTCTCTTGAGTGCAATTCCCAGTGGGAAGCATCACATCAACCTTAATGATGAACTGTGAAGTCAACTATGCCATGTCTCCAGACCAGCCTCCACTGTGGGGCTAAAAACTGTCCTTCTGTGTGATCCCACCAGGACTGCCTCACTGGGACAAGGTACTGCTTTATAATCATTCCCGTATAATTGCTCAGAGTTTTCCAGTCTCTAATGCACTTCGTCATTATCTTCATTGAGCTTCATAACAACTCTGTGAGATAGACTGGACATCTGCCTTCATCCCATTTCAAAGATGCCAAAACTAAGGTGCATAGGAGTGAACGACTAGCCTAAACTGATGTGGCAGAGAAGGCTGTGTGGACACACAGGAGGGGAACCTCAATCTTCTGACGTCCAGACAAGTCCTCTTTATATTGCAACACCTTCCCTCCTAGGATAGAAGAAATGACTCCTGCTACTCCATCCACCACTTCCAACAATTAACTACTAATAAATATGTAAAAATCAGTACATTAGCAGCAACTCCCACTGCAAACCTTAGGACCTTTATTATGTCACAGAATACCAACCCATTCTCTCTCTCTCTCTTTTTTTTTTTTAGCAACAACTGACCTTAAGGCAAAGACCACTCTGATGGGGCTGGCCACAGGTACCCAGGACCCTCCATCAGTGCCAAGTACCAGACAGATACCAGACAGACTTCACTCCATCAGCTCAGTGTCACCTCTGTGCAAGCCGTCGTTCACTTCTCTCCCTGGGCCTCATTATCTCCACCTGTAAAATGGGCCCAGCAGTGACTACCGATGAGATCGTTGTGGGGATTAGCTGGAAGGGCGTATGTGAAAGCACCTCATCCAGAGTCTGGCATATAATAGGTACTCAGCAAAAGTTAGATGGGTTTTTGTTAATTGCATATTGTACTTGAACACTCCCTAGACAAATAATGAGAAAAATTCAGTTTGAGTCACTGACTCTGTCACTTGTTCACTATGTAACCTTGTGTAAGTTGCTTAATCTCTTTGAGCCTCAGTTTCTTTATCTTATAACGTCTTCCTCATAGATGGTAAGGAGGGTTAAATGATAAAATATGCAGAGGATTTGATGAGCTGAGAAGAGCTTCACGGGGCTTGGGAGGAGGTGTCGGTGAAGCTCTAGAAGGTCACAGCAGGAGAACAGATCTGACTCGGCATGCAGCCGTGTGACTCAGGAATAAAGTGGAAGAAGAGAGAAAACAGGAGGCTCAGAGAAAGAGAGAGAGGGTTCGTTGATCCACTGTGTTTGCTGGGTGCCAACCTTGATCCAGACACTGTCCATGGTGCTGGGGGTGCAGCAGTGAACCAGCAAAGTCCCTGTCCTGGCACTTACACTCCGGGAAGTGTGGGGAACAGGACAGAAGTGCTGAGACAGAATTTAAATGTGCAAGTAGGAGTGACTAGAGAAAGGGGGTGACCGGAAGAGGGACTGAGAGAAATGAGACTCCAACCCTAAGAGGATGAGCGTGGGCTTATGGAAGAGACAGGGCTGAAAACAGAACCGCCTGCTGCAGGACGGGGAGAAACCGAGAGTCCAAGGTGGGAACGAATTGGGGGAAGAGGTTGAGGTGATAGCGAAGGGAATGTGGTTGGTAATGGGAAAGTATCCCAATAAGGAATTCTTGGCACAGGATGGAGCATTATGGCAGACACTGGGACGGGAGAGTTTTCTCTGAGAACATCTACCTCACACTCAGACAGGTAGCTCCCCATCCCTCCAGTTCTGGTGTTTATCCTCCTCCTACTTCCTGCCCCACAACCTGCCCAATTCCCAGGACCTGGAGCAATCTTCAGGCTTTGCAGAGGACTCGTACACCTGGACCACTTCGGTGAACTAGGCACCAGGAAAAACATGGGTGGGCACCAGGAGCACACCGTTCTGAAAACCCCATCACCCCCAGCTGGCTCCTGCTAACTTTGGTCTGCACTTTCTTAGAATGACCCTCCTCAGCCTCACTCCAATTCCTGTGCAACAATACCGAGCTCCTGGGAAAACCAAAGGGAAGGCAGAGACACAACCGTGTGACCAAAAGAAGAGACTGTGTCATCACTTGGGAATAAAAGCATCAAGTGCAGCCGCAGGTAAGATTGTTGGCTCCAAGGTTTTTCTCTCCCTTTCCCTTCTCCCTTTCCTTTCTTCCTCTATTGAGGTCTGCTATTTATTCAGCAAGTGTTCAAAGTCTGTGGTTCTCTGGGGCACAATGTGCCAAGTGATGCATGTAAGGGAGGAGATCAATGCATCCTCTGCTTTCAAGAAGCTTGCTTTCTTGGGAAGAAAGGATAAATAAAGACAGAAAGACTTTCTTTGACTCTCTGTTTCTTTGTGAATCAAAGAATAGTCATTCCCCACTTGGCCCTGGTACCAACGTCCTGGACCCCATCCTTCCCTCTCCCATCTCAATTACTCCTACTGCCCCTCCTCCCCTTTTCAGATCCAGAACAACTCTGGAACCAGCTGTCCCACCTGCCCTGAGTGAGACCATGAGGCTCCACCCCCAAACACCTGGGCTTTGATCTTTTGCAAAAGATGGGGACAGCAAGAGAGCATCTTGAGGACCCTACAGGAACATGGGGATGAACAAAACTCACTTCAGTTTGCCCCCAGAAATAAAGACACTGAGAAGGAGCAGATTCAATAACTGCTGTGTTTATTTGAAATCATCATGAGGGGAGCAGGGGGTGCAATGAAAAGTGGAGATGATGCTAGAAAACATGCTGACTGAATCTTGATTTAGCTCACACTGCAAGAGGAAGGAGCAGGACTCCCTTCTCTGACTTCCAACCTAGGGTTTTCCCCCTTTGTCATTCTCCTAACCCAACTATGACCGGGGGTTTTGAGGATTGGGGAAGCCAGCTGGGATGTTCCAGGAAGAGCCAGGGGGATTGAGAACTCTGGGAGGAAATCGATTAATAATACCTGGCTGTAGATTAACATTCCCTCAGCTGCCTCCTGGATACCGATTAATACTCCCCCAGCTGCCTCCTGGATACTGATTAATAGTCCCCCAGCTGCCTCCTGGATACCGATTAATACTCCCCCAGCTGCCTCCTGGATACCGATTAATACTCCCCCAGCTGCCTCCTGGATACCGATTAGTACTCCCCCAGCTGCCTCCTGGATACCGATTAATACTCCCCCAGCTGCCTCCTGGATACCGATTAGTACTCCCCCAGCTGCCTCCTGGATACCGATTAATACTCCCCCAGCTACCTCCTGGATACCGATTAATACTCCCCCAGCTGCCCCCTGGATACTGATTAATATTCCCCCAGCTAGTACTTGGGCATTTATTATTGCCCCAGATTCCCACAGGGCATGGCATGGGCCTTGTTCCCCACCCAGTTCCACGACCTCCACCTCCCCAAGACACACTGGGATTCAGGGTCCCCCAGGGGTGACCAGGCAGAAGCGGCTTTCGAATCCTGCTGATGAGAGACCAGGGTGGGCGTTGGGCAAGGATTTGTTTCTGGTCTCCCAGCACATTAGAACGGGATAATGGTCTAGACTCAGAGTCCTGGTGGAGGGGTGAAACCTCAAGTGAGGGGTCTGCAGAGTGTGAAGAGGACCCTGCAGGCACAAGACCACTGTCCAAAGGGAGGGCAATAGCATTGGAAAGGAAAGACAGTTCTTCGGGCAGCACTTCTCCCCCATCGTCCTCGACTGCACCAGCCATCATTGGCCAAAGATCCTCAGAGGGCCAGGAATCCATGGAGGGCAGCTCCTCAGATGGGGGCCACCTCTGAACCTCAGAACTTCCTGCAGGTTGGAAGCTGTCTGATGGAGAAGCGTTGGTCTTCAGAGGAGCCCTTGCTAAATCGTTGGACCCAGGGTCTGGTTTGGACTGGGGATGTTCGGAGTTGGAGAGGCTGGCCAAGAAAGGTTGTCCAAGCAGAGGTGAGTTGGTCCCCAAGTCTTGGGGAACTTTCTCCTTCATTACACTGATGCTCCGGGCAAAGAGGCCTGAGGGAAAGGGAAGACGAGGCCACCAATGGACGCATGTTTTGTCCCAGTGCCCTCACTTCCCGGATTCTCTGATTCCCTTCACTTCAAGTCTCTTCACTTCCCCTCTGTGAACTCTTACTTCCCCCAAGGACCCAAGTGTGCACCCTTCTGCCTTTACCCATTCCCTCACTCAATTCCGGTCCCCCTGAGGCCCCCAGTGCCTTCCTGCCCAAGAGTCGGGCACAGCCTCCATACCTGGAAGATGAAGACAAACCAGGAGCAAGCCCAGAGGAGCACAGCTCCGTGCCATGTGGCCCTGCATCTTGCTCAGCTCTAGCATCTCCCACAGCCCCAAGACATCCAGCCTTTATCCTGTTAGTGGGGCGGGGGACAGCAAAAACAGGCTGGGCCAGTGGTTGTGGAGACAATAAACTCTACATTCCACCCTCATTCCTAATTCAGTCTGTGGCAACAGGTGCCATTTGAATGTCCCAGGGAAGCTGGGTGTTTGCCGCCCTGGCTCCTTTCCTCAAGCTCCCCACCCCTCCTGACCCAGGTGTCCTGGCTCACAGCTCATCATGGTTGCAGCCCTACCATTCTCTGGGTCCCTATGCCAAGCACACGAGGACCTTCACCCTTGGGATCCCCATTTCCATTGCTTTCTCACCAGTAGAAACATTTGGTTCTCATCTCTTTCTCTTTGGGATCCAGATCATTCTCTCCCAGCACCCCTTTCTCATGCACCCCCATAGCTCCTTTGCCTTGACCCCAACCTGCAGGAGGTTCTGGGTACATAAGTGGCCCCCATCTGAAGGGCTGCTCCTAGATGAGACTCTGTATCTAGGGAAATAGACCTGATTCCCATTCTTCAGAGATGATGGTGTATTAATGTCCCATGGCTGCTGTAACAAATTACCACAAACTTAATGGCTTACAACACAAATTTATTATCTTACAGTTTTGAAGAAAAGGAGTTAAAAATGAGTCTCACTGGTTTAAAATCAAGGTGTTAATAGGGCTATGTTCCTTTCTGAAGGCTCTAGGAGGGAACCCATTTCCTTTGGTTTTCCATCTTCTAGAGGCCCCCTACACTCCTTGGCTCACAGTCCCTTCCCCCACGTTCAAAGCCAGAAACAGCAGGATGTTCTCACATTGCATCACTCTGACCTCCTCTTCTCCTTCCCTCTTCCATGTTTAAAGACTCTTATGATTACACTGGGCCTACCCAAATAATCCAGGATAATCTCTTTATTTTAAGGTCAGCTGACTAACAACCTTAATTCCATCTGCAGCTTTGATTTCCCTTTGCCATGTAACCTAACATACTCACAGGGTCTAGGGATTAGGACGTGGGCATCTTTGGTGGTGGTGGAGGCACCATTGTGTCTACCACAGGTGGTCAAATGTATCCACAGAATATAAGAAATACTGAAAGAGAGTAGATATTTCCAACTAACAATAGAGGAGGGCGTTTAAATGCTGTTGTCAAATGGCCATAAGTTGATCATTGTTAATTCTGGGCAATGGGAGCACGGATTCATCAACTGTTTTGTCTACTCTTAAATGCGTTTGAAATTTGTACAATAAAAAGTGTTTAAATGCCTTTGTTCTCTCTGTTGCTTCCAGGACACACCCAGACCTAGGCTTCCCTGGTTGCATGAAGTCTAAATATTAGCTGTGAGATTCTGCTGTTCCATCCTCATCCCCAGTCCCTTCTGGCTAGCTTTTAGAAGAGTGGAGTCCCTCTCCAGCACTGGCCAGTGGAGGGCAGTGGCCTTTTTGGGTGACATCCACCAGTTTTGCAAAAGCTTTTGACCTGGACCACACCAGAGGCTAGAGGAATTCCCACATCAGAGGCCGTACCCCTCCCCCGACAACACACACTGCAGTTATGGTCCATGGAGCCTCTGAGGGCCTCAGTTCCTGTCGCTGGCTGCAGTTCAGGGACTGGATGCCAGACCATGGGTGACTCAACAGTGACGACAGAAACAGAACTGTTCTGGAGCCCTCCTCTGTCTTCAGTCAACCCTGCTGGTTGGCGCAGCTGCCCCAGGTCATTTCTGATCAATGTAATACATTTCTGCTGGTTCGGGACTTGGAATTTCAACAATAGTCTTAAATTTGAGTCCAGGGGCTGGCCCCGTGGTCAAGTGGTTAAGTTCGCGCGCTCCGCTGCAGGCTGCCCAGTGTTTCATTGGTTCGAATCCTGGGCGCGGACATAGCACAGCTCATCAAACCACGCTGAGGCAGCGTTCCACATACCACAACTAGAAGGACCCACAACGAAGAATATACAACTATGTACCGGAGGGGCTTTGGGGAGAAAAAAGGAAAAAATAAAATCTTTAAAAAAAAAAAAATTTGAGTCCAGCTAACATCATCCCAATAGGAGAGACTAGGTTAGATCCTAGGGTAGGGGTGAATTCCTTTGCAGCCAAGCAGAGGTTCTGAGAGGTGGCCTGTGCTTTGGGGTGAGGCTCTTCCTATAGGGACAAGCACAGCCCACTCTCCCCTCCTTGGAATCTGAGCACATACTTGGCCTCAGCCTCTCCCCGCTTCTCTCTAGGACATAGTCTCATGGCCCTTACCACCCTCTCTGCTTTCTCTCTCTTCTCACATGGAGACCACCTCTACCTCAGCGCTCTCCCTCTCACCTCCCACAGCTCTCACTCTGGAACTGTAGCAGAGGCAGCAAGAGTGTGGAGGTGGAGAGGACACTGCTGACTCTGTTCTGCCATGGGCTGGGGCATTTTTATTTAGGCCAGTGAGTCACCATACCTGTCTGCAATCTCCGTCATGCTCCCACCCTCTCTTTCACTCTCTCCACCCCCAGCTCCCAGAACAACGCCCACCTGGGCTCCTACTCAGTCACCAGGAGTCTGGTCTGGGTTGTTGCATTCCAGCCTTCCCAAGGTTCCAGTGTCCCAGAAACCCAAGGAAATCAACACTCAGGACTCCCAGAGAGGGTGGCGTCTAGAAGGTGAGGCAAACTAATGGTAGAGGAGAAGAAGCCTGGGTGGGCAAAGGGAGGAAATAATTGGGGCTCTCTTTAGGGAGAGGGAAGGACCCCAGGGTGAATGGAGAGTAGAGAGAGAACGAATTTCCAGGAGCAATAAGAGAGGAAAAAAGTGGGAGGAAGGATCTGAGAGATCAAACAACCTCTGATTTCAGTTCAACAAATATTTATTGTTTTCCTCCCTTGTGGGAGAAGCTATAAGGTATAAGAGAAATATTGGGCAAACTTATGAATGAAAATGAGAGACACGGGACCTCTAGAGGCATAGGAGAGTACCCTCCAGGTCCTAAGAGGAGACCCAGGACTCCAAGAAGGCAAAAAGTCTACATCTAGTTCACACGGTTTATTGAGACATTTGTCCAGGATCCAGAGAGAGCAGGGAGCCTGCTCCAGTCTCTGCAGAGCCCTGGCATCTTCCTCACACAGGGAAGTATCTGAGCCTTGAGGGAAATGGCAGCCAAAAAGGGGGACTGACATGGAGACCTTGAGAGGCAAGGGGGAGTGCTGGGAACTCACAGAGGAATGTAGTGAGCTCTCTAATGAGGGATGGGAGAGGAATCAGGAGTGTGAGAACCCAATGGCATATTGTGCTGGTTGACCATATGGCAAAGAGGTCATTGTTTTCAGGTAATGGTTTGGGCTGTGCTTTATTTGGCAAAAGGGGAGAGAAGAGGATGACTTGTCGAGACATCAGAGTTACTCTGGGACATTTCAAGGGTTTCCAAGTCAAGAATCTTAATGGGCAGGTTTAGCCAAAGGACTGTACCATCTCAAAGAAATGGCAGAGGAAATTTTAGGGCATGGTTATCTGGCAGGGAGGGTACTGCAGTAGAATGGGAATCTAAGCAGTAGGAAAGAATGAGGAAAGGGATTTGGACTCTGCAATTTGGGGAGATGAAGAAAGAAGAGGTGATAAGGGAGAGTCTGCCACATTGGAGCAATGGAGGAAGTAGAGGACCTCTCTTGGGAGGGAGGAGGGAAAATGAGCTAACCTCATGCCTGGGCCCCTGGACTTCTCTCAACTGAGAGATGGTGTGTGCATCTGTGTGTATGCCTGCACATATACATAAGCAAAAGCTGGCTTATGGTCTGTCAAGTAACTCTCCCTGAGGTAGGAAAACTTCAGGGTCAGCCAGCTGGGGCCCCAGAGGCTTCACATGAGCCAAGATGTCCCTGATGGAGCGGCAGGGGATCCTTCCAGAACTGCCGGAGCCACAGGGCTTGGCACCAGCTGAGGGATCAGGTTGGGGAGAGCCGTTGGGACCCCCACTCAATGTTGAGGAGGAGACAGAAATGCAAGGGTGACCAGAAGAGCTGGATTTGCTACCACAGGGCTGAAGGATGACTTTGCCACTGGATTGGGAGCTGGAGCTGCCGCTGAAGGAGCCAGTGCCAGGTGGGGAGCAGGGCCCCTGGGAAACACCGCCGCAGGGATGGGAAGATGAACCAGAACTGCTGGAAACGCTAGAACTGCTGTGGAATCCAGAACTGGAGAGGGAGCAGGGCCCCTTAGAGCCTTTAGAGCCGACTCCACAGGGCTGGACGCCACCAGAGCCCACGGGCTGGAACGCAATGGCCGAGGAAGCTCCTGACTGATAGATGTTGGAACTAGAGGAGCCATGGCTGGGGATGATGGGATTGCTGGAGAAGTATTTGCCCTCAGAGATGGGGGGCCCAGCTGCAAAGGAGGGGGCCCCTGGAGAGCCTCTGACAGGGTTATCTTTGGTGAAGTAGCCCACAGGGTAGATTTTGCCCTTACTGTAGGTCATGCCTGGGACCAGATAACTGTCAGAGGAGCCACCCACCACCTCATAGCTGCCGTAGGATTTGTCTACAGAGGTGATGGGAGGACAGGGCTTGCCTGAAAGGCCACCATTGTTACACGGAACACCTTGAACCACTCTGGGGCCACCAGAACCATGCTGCTCCACCACCACCACCACAGGCCTTTGACCTCCTGACACAGAGTGGGAGTTGGAGATGTAGGGGCCAGAGTTTGAGACAATGGGCCCCCCACTGCAGGGAGAGTCGGGGACGTCTGAACTACAAGGGCGCAGGTTGGAGTTGACCTTTTGGCCACCACTGTTGGATGTCCAGGAGGTTTGGGAAAAGGAAGAGCTTGAGCCACCTCCAGACTGGGAAGAGCTTACTCCCAAGCGGGAAGAACCACTGTTGATTGGTAGAGCTGAGCCAGACCCTGGCTGGGAGCTGATGCTGCCTGAAGAACCACCGTCAGTTGGTAGAGCTGAGCCAGACCCTGACTGGGAGCTGATGCTGCCTGATGGGGAGTTGATGCTTCCCGTTGGGGGCCTGATGCTGCCCGACTGGGAGGAGCTGGATGCACCCTGAAGACTAGAGCCAGAACTGGAGGAGTGGCTTGTCTGGGAATACCCTGTTCCTGGCTTAAGTAACGAAGATCCTGAAGAACCACCCTGGGCGACGCTGGATCCACTGGAGCCAACACTGGAGCCAACACCAGAGCCAACACCGGAGCCACCACCGGAGCCACCGGAGCCACCACTGGAGCCACCACTGGAGCCACTGGAACTGGAAACGGAACTGCCGGAACTGCTGGAGCCGCTGTGGCTACTGAAGCTACTGGAGCCACCCTTCCCAATGAGACAGGGGTCATTGGGGGAGGTGATACGAGTGGGGTCCTTACATGGGTCTGAGAAGGTCCCGATGCTCTTAGCCAAGGTCCCTGGGGAGGAAAGTCATGGTTAGGAGGGCACAGAGAGGCTTGGCTTTCTCCCTCCCCTTTCAGTCATCGTCCATTCTGATTTCTCCTGAGAGGAGCCCCTCGGGAGAGTCTGGAGTGGAAAAGGGAAGGAGATCTGGCTGTGTCTCTGAAGGAAAAGGAGACGGCAGACTAAAGGCTGTCTCATTGTTCTTGGGGGAGTTGCAGGGCGGTGGGGGGGGGGAGCAAACATCTACCAGGGAAAAGAAAATGAGGCTCTGAAGTAGGAGAGCTCGAAGGGAGATAAGAGGGAAGGGAGAAGTGGCAGAAACAAATAGGTGTAAAAGAAAGGACCCCAGAGAGACAGAGAGCAGGAAGACTGAGACTCTGAGAGCTGGGGGCATAAGTCCCGAGGAAAGAAACCCCAGGTGAGACCAAGGGACCAAATGAAAGAAGACAAAACAACAGAGGACTGAGATGGAAGGGAAAATAGCAAAGGAGATGCTGAGAAAAGAGAAAGCAGTGGCAGAGGGACTATGGTAAAGCGTAGGGTACTTGAGGACTAGGATTTGGTCACCAGCTTCCTTGTAGAGTCCAGGCTTGGGTGAAGGATGGAAATTTTGTTTCCAGTCTCAGTACTGCCCAAGCCAGGAAAGCTGGATGTGGGCCAGGATGTGGGGGCACTCACTGTTGCTTCAGAACCTGCTGGTACCAGTGTGACAGGACACCCCACCCTGAGCCACCCCTGCACTCCTGGCCCAGTCCAGGGACACCAGGATGAAACCCTCCTCCATGGCTCATGACCTTCATCAGCTTACCTCTCTCCCTGCCCAGCCATCACGCAAATGCCTGTCTGCCCCCACAGGCCCACATCTGACTGCTCCTGCCTTTACTTCCCTTCCTGATGTGGAACCTCTTCTTTCCTTAACTGGCCCTTTGCTCCCAACCCCAGGCTCACGCTGCCCCCATCCTTCCTCCACTCCCCACCTCTACCCCTTCACATCCCAAGTGGCATGGACAGAGCTGCGTACTTTATGCATTCAGAGAGGCTGAGTTTGTCCTGCCCTCCTCACAGCGTTACTGTGAGCACTGAATGTAATCGTCTATGTGGAGCCTGCTTTAAAAACACGTGAAGTGTGAGACATTATGATTTATTATTGCCCCTCTTCCCTGAACCCTCCACCAACAAGCAGCTCTCCAAATCTGTGATGCTTCCCTCTCTGCTCAAAAAGGAGTCCTCTGTGTCCCCTTCCACACCAAACCCAGCTCTGCCCGCAGCCCCTTCAGTCAGCTGCTCGCCTCCTCTGCTCCCCCAGGCGCCATGCAGCCTGCTCACGGAGCCAGGGAAGGTCACCGTAAATATCAAGTGGTCAATGGCACTGGCCCCAGAGTCCCCCCCGGCCTAGGGTTTGAATCCCATTTTACTGCTTTCTAATTTGTGATCTTGAGCCAGTTTCCTAACCTCTCTGAGCCTCAGCATCCCATTTGTGGAGTGCCAATAACAAATCTCCCATATGGTTCTTCTAATGATCAAACTGTGAATGTATTTAAAGGGCTACAACAGTGTGTGGCACATAAAAAGAGCTCTCTAAATGGCAGCAATTATTATGGCCATTAAATATCCAGTCTTTATCTTCTAGTGCGCTAAGAATAATAATAGCAACAACCAACGTTTATATCACCCTGTGGAACTTCCAAAGCACTTGTCACATACATTATTTGAGACCCACAGGGAGACTAGAGCTAGCTGTTATCATTAACCCCATTCTAGAGTTTCAGAATATGAGGAAAGTTTAAGTAACTTGTCTGAAGTGACAAGGCAGTGAGGAGCAGCCCCTAGACCCAAAGGTCAGATTCCAGAACCCCTGCCCTTCCCCCCTTGCCAGGTCCTCTCCTGGACTCTCCCCACACGGGGTGTCCCTCCCAGGCATTGATCCCTCCAATCTTCCCTTACCTGGTATCTGAATCCCTCCTCTGCCCTCCCCACTCTCCATCACTCCCAGGGCCCCCAGCCTCCTACCTGGCAGGAGGAGACCAGCCAGCAGCAATGCCATCATCCTTTGCCCTCCCACACGCCCCATCCGGGGTGCCTGAGAAGAGCCCATCTTGGACTATGCGACCTTCTGACTGACAGCAGCTCATGGACACCCGGGGCCTTTATGCCAGGGCTGGACATTCTCTGGGCAGGAGTCACTGTGGGGAGGGGAGGAGAGGCGGAGAGGCAGGTGCCTGGGGGAAGTTGGTGTGGCTGAGAGGAGCTGAAGTAATCAGTTTGGGCATCTGCCTACTCAGCAGCAGAGGTGGCTGCAGTGTATGGTACCCGTGGCCATGGGGCCCTCACAATTCCTGCCACCTGACTGGCCTGTCCCTGGCTCCTCATTGCCTTACCTGGAACCATGTGCTCTGCCGCAATGGCTGCCCACTCTGGGGAGACCACTCTCACCACTGGACCCAGTCACCTGGCTCCTTCACTCTCCTGCCTTCCCCAGTATTGTCTAACGCCCCATCCTCCCTCCACTCACAGACTGGGCACTTCAACTTTCCCTGATGCCCTGGGGTACCTGCTCCAGCCCCTAACCCCCACCGCGTGGTTAACCCCACCCAGATTCCCATCCACAGCCCCTGGCTCTGCCCCTTTCCTCAGGATTCATCACTTAGGCTCCACTTTCCTCCTCCAGATATAAGGACCTCCACCTACCCCCAGCATCTTGTACCCCCCTCCCATTGTCACTGCCCGAGTACCATGCCTGCCACATAACTATTTTGTCTTCTATCAATGAGTGAGCCTTTTCCCTCTCAGAAACTGGGAATTGGCACTCCAAACGCCAGCTCCCTGACCTCTCCCTTCTGGGGGGCTCCAGGGACAGCACGAGGGGTGCTGAATGCCAGGGCTTGGGCCTGGGGAGAGGCCTGGTCCGGGTACCCTTGTCATAGCTGGGCCTCAGTTACTCACAGGCCAGTCACAGCCCCTCTCCCATGGCTGGTGACCCTGACTCCAGTGGGTGAGCAAGAGGCTAGTAAGACTAATTGGGAAGGTGGTGGCCCTGCAGCCCATTAGCTGGCTGCCTGGCCTGGATGAGCGAACAGGAAGCAGGCAGCTCGTGTCCTGGTAGGATAAAGGAGGGCCGGGCAGGCTCCCGGGTCCCTGAAGGATGGAAGGCAGGCATGGAGGACCAGAGCCCTGGGACCTGCTAAGATGGGGCGGCTCCTCCTCCACTGCATTCCCTCCCTCCTGCTTCGACCCTGGTTCCACCCCAGCCAATTAATTGCTCACTAGTGTTGCTGAGAGTATCAGTATTGGAGGGAGGGGCCTGGGAGTCAGGGCAAGCTGCTCTCTTCTCCTCCCCTGGCCCACCCAGATCTCTTCATGCTCCCCCACACCAGGCTCTCATTTCCATAACCCCCAGTCTACTCACAAGGGCAGCCCTATCCTTGAACCCTTGCCTGGGCTATCCCCCTCTCTGTCCTGCCCTGCCCCTAACTCCAGCCCAGCACTGTTCCTCAAACTGTCTGCGATGATGGAGATGCTCTATGTCTGATGATAGACATGTTCTATTTCTGTGCTGTCCAATGTGGTAGTCACCAGCCACATGTGGGGACTAAGCATTCCAAATGGGGCTAGTATAATCAACAGCTGATGGAGGAACTGAATTTTTAATTTCACTTAATTCAAATGTAACTAGCCACATGCAGTCTAATCTAGTCCCTGACTTTCTGCCAGCTCTCAAAATGGGAGTGGGAAGGAAGAGGGGCTTGAGGAGGTAAGGGAAAGGGGCTAATGGGACAGCGAGGAGGTAAGGTAACAGGATAGCATCCCCTGGAGAGGATTGATGCAGGGAGGAGGTGGGGGGGGCGGGGAAACACTGGCTACACTGGCTTTACAATAGGGATGACCTGGGTTCAGGTCTCAGCTAACCTCCCAGCTTTGGGCAACTCATTGAACCTTTCTGAAATTCAGTGTCTTCATCTGGAAAATGAGGGTATTTTAAGTCATGCTTGCCTTGCAGGGTTTTTGTGAAGATCAAATGGGATATTATCAGAAGGATTAAAAGGGACAAGGGCTGTAGCCCTCCTGGCACAGATGCTCAGCCAATGGAGCATCCTGTCTGTGTCCTCCACTGGGGGAAAACAAACAGGATGGGCTCACCCTGCAGCCCCAGGCTCTCTCTCCAGCCCAGCTGAGCTGGGAGAGTCTCACTACCCTCTGCCCCCTACAGAGCAGCAGACATGCTGTACACAGGGCTGCTATTTAAAATAATGGTGCTCCTTCTGAACGGCACCTCTCTTCCCTCCCTAGACTCTCAGGTACCACTGGCTCCAAGCCCAGGAGGAGAAGGGGAAGGAGGGAGGGTTGCTGGGAGCAGGGAGGGGAGTGGCCACAACAGAGAGGTGCAAGGAGCCTTGTGGGTGGAGAGAAGGGCAGGAATGGTGGCGCCTGTGGGGTATTCTTTTCCAGCATAAACATAGGAAGTGACTTTTTTTTGTCTCATTCCTCCCAAATGCTGTCAGACGTTGGCCAGGACAGGCAGGGCCGGAGGAGGCACAGTCTCTCTCGGCCTCTTGCCAGATCTCCAGCCACCCACACAACCTGGTGTATGGCTACGTTCCAACTCCGACTGCTGTCCTCCTGTCCACTCTGTCCACCCCATCCTACCACCCACATCTGCCCCGTCCCTCCACCGCCCGGCCCACATGTGGGCCCTCCTAGCTCCTCTCCGCTCTCCCTGTTTCTTACTGAGAGCCTAGCTGCTCACTGTGTTTTACTCCCTGGTGCTCACGTTAACCCTTCTCTCGGCTCAGCAGCAAAAACCTAAGCTAATGGGGTCGAGGAGGGGAGGGAAGGGCTGAGTGCCTGGCCTAGGCCAGAGCCGCCTTCTAGGATGCTCACCATTTGGATGATGCCCTTGGTGGTACAGGTGTCTGCTGCATTCCCCAGCAAAAAAGTCTACCCCTAACCCCACCAGCAAGTGCCCTACCCAATGGATGGACTCGGTGAGAGAGTGTGGGTGACACAGGGTAACCCCCCACCAGAGACAATCAAACTCAAAGCACGTGCCTTCCATAGGCAAGAGATCAGGGATCCTGCCTCGTATTTGTGAAGAAGCCAGTTCACTTCCACCCCAGGTCCAGGCCACCCCGGGCTGCCCTGTGCTGGTGTGTTCTGCCCCCGGCAGTGGGTCAGCACACATGGTCCTTGCAAGGAGGAGGAAGACGGATTGTCCTTGCCCTCAAGGAGCTGCATCCAGCTGGGAACACACAGTGTAGACAGAAGGCTCGCGTGGAGAAAGGGGGCAGGCACTTGGCTTCCAGGAGGTGGCAGGACTTTCCCTGGGCCTTGAGGAATGAGGAGAAGAGCAGGGAGCCGGCAGCTCAGACCCAGGCACTGGCAGTGCTGAAAGTATTTGTAGAAGGAGCGGCTGGCTCGTGTTGGCGTGGGGAACGTTCATGCCAAGGAACAGTGGGCGGAGGAATGGAAAGGCTGCTTGGACCAGCACTGTAGGTGATCCCTAACACCAGGCTGAGGGAGGAACGGAGAGCGTGCTGGAGGGCGCAGGGAACAGCGGACTCTGAATGGGGAACAGCATGGTCAGAGAGCGGCTTGGGGGACAGAACCACCATTTCCCGATTGCCAGCTGTGGCCGGACGTCATCCCAAGGACTCCATACATGCTCGAGTGTTTAATCCTCATGACAGCCCCACGGGGTAAATGTTTTTTATCCCCCATTTCACATATGAGGAAACTGAGTTTAAACTATTTGCCCAAACCAGCTGGTAACAAGCAAAAGAGTGGAAAGGACTCAAACCCAGGCTTGTCTGACTTGAAAGCTCACGTGGATCACATTACTCAATGCAGCCGACACCTGCCATAAACTGAGGGCTGTGGTCCCTGGACAGACTTCAGAGGTTCCTTAACCCCTGTAAGAATGTGTGTGAAATTCCTGTCTGTGTACATTTTTCTAGAGAGAGGAGTTTCCAGAATCCTGCTGACCCTCAAAATTTCTCCTCTGCATTTCATCCAGGGGCCTAAAAGTCAGAATGGATGTTCTAGAACAAGCATTCACACAAGGGTCCTTGGTAGACCTAGGGCTTAGGCTTGACAGAGGGAAAAGGGAGTGAAAAAAGTAGAAAGAGAAAAAGGCTGAAAGAGGAGCTTATTTTGTGGTGGGGAGAGGCCCCCCAGAGCCACTCTGGGGTCCAGGACCTGTGGGCGCCCCCTTCTCCGCACCTCTCTCTGCTCTGCTCCAGATGAGGCATCTGCCTCTCCTCCTTTCTCTTTCTCCATCACAATCCCTCCACCTGTGAGGACTCATCTCTCTAGCAACACAACATCCTCTGCTCCCTCATGCAAGGCTGGTGCTCCAGGCCATTCCCAGTAGGGTCTGCCTCCGAGTTGTTTTTCCTGCAGTGGGGATGGTGGCTCTGAGTCATCCACACTCTCCACCTCGTCCCTCTCATGACCAAGAATGTAGAGAGGAGGCATTTGTGTGTAGGTGTTCCTGCCCATCTGTGCTGGGTGGACCCTCCTTAGCCCAGGTGTGGCCATGTGATGGCTAAACTTCACTCAGCTTTAGTCTCTCCTCTGCCCGCCTCTTGGGAATGCCCTCCTCACTTCTGTGGTTTCTTCCCTGTGGTAGATGACCAGGGGCAGAATCCACGTTCCACCTAGCCTGACTCCTTTGCCCCTTTCTCAGAGAGACTCTGCCACATGTAACCTACGCGGCCCTCACACGACCTCAAAATGGGATGGAAACCATTGGCCCTGGACTGTGGGCTCCATGATGGTGGGCACAGCACATGTCTGTTCATTGAATTCCAAGCACTGAGTCATGGTAGGCACTTGGTGAAAAGAATGAATGAATGTGTCCAGGCCACTTTTCCCCTTTCTACCTTACTCTGGAACACATCCCTTTCCTCTCTTGTTTCTGTGCTCTCCACCCCTCCCAACCTCATCTACAACATGCAAAGCCCCCAGCAGGTGCTGGGTGGGATGCACGTATAGACAAGGCCTTGCCTCCAGGAGCATTCAGTCTAGCTGGGTGGGGGGCAGCAGGATCAGGAACTTGGCTCTGACACAGAGCCACTCACTCATGCTCTCTCGTGGGGCTGTCCCACCCACATTCCTCATGGGTGACTGTCTCCACGCTTCTCTCCACTGGAAGATCTCTTTTCTCTGAGGGATGCGGCACATTTCCATTAACAACACCAGAGTTCACATGGCCGTGATGAGGAAGTACTGGGATTTCCCCCTGGACAAGGCATTAATTCGATGCTGGGGGTGGGGTAGGACAGAGCTGTATTCTTTCAAAATTCCCTAGGTGATTCTTTTAGGGAATGCTGCCACGCCAGCATAGCATGTTGACCCTAGCTGAGAATCACTGCTCTGGGTAGCGGTCCACACCCTGTCAAAATATATTTTACTTCCTCAGAATATATTCAAAGCTGTGGACTATACTCAGCTCTACCTCCTTCTTCTCCACTTGGCTCCCCGGTCCATCACTCTCCTCTAGGACTGACCTCCTGGAATTTGGCCTAGTCAGCCTCCACTTTTGCTCTACCCATAGCCTGTCCTCACCCTCTTAGCAGCCCTGCTGGCACTCTCCAAGGGACCTGGGGCACCGCATGGCACACATGGGAGTGAGGACCGGGTCAGAGCCAGTGGCATCCCCAGGCAGTGAATCCTGTAGAGGAAGAACTTGGCAGGTGGGGGCTCTGCCCACCAGGCTATCTGCCCCCTATTCTTTTCCCATCCCCCGCTTTATGCAAGCAGCAGGGAGTCAGCTGAGCGACGGTCATGCTCTTGTGCCAAGACTTCACATCTCTGTTTAAGTCACACCTGACGTGGCCACCACCCCGCTTGTCTTGTGAGGAGGTGAATCCAGAGGCTGTGATTAGCTCTCAGAGTAACAATAATATTTTTCCTCTTCTCTGTTCTGTGGAGGGACTGCAGGGAAACCAGGGTTCATTGTCTGCTCGTTAGGCTCACCTATTAAACAGTCATTTTTTCCACTGTTGCTATTAATGCATTTTATTGTTACTGGTCACCAGAATTAGAGACCCAGCTTCCTTCCCGATCCGGAGGATGGAGGAGCAGGAGAGGGTGAGAGGGAGGCGCCAGGGTGCAGTCGGAATGTGCTTTCGGGAGAGGCTGGAAGGACTTGTACCAGGAGAGACTTCTAGTCCGGGTGTGGCCCTCAGTTTCTGGGGGTGGGATCAGCGTGGGCCCATCTTCTCTCCTTCTGGCCTGTCTGAATCCCTCTGGCTGAGAGCTCCTTACGGGTGGGGAGCTTCTCCTCTCCCCCAGTGTGTCCCTGGCATCTGATGTAGCACCCACACAGAGGGGACTGGTAAACACAGAATCCTACTGGAGAGCCTGGCATCCTGTGTCCAGCCCTGTTTTCTTGGACCCAGGGACTAGAACCGGAGAGCAGCACTGACCCCCCGACCGTATACGACAATCAGCTCGCCACAAACATCGGCGCATGCGGGATGTATCTTGATTCTCTCGGTGACCCTAGGAAACAGAAATTACTGTTTGTCTTTTGGAGCTGCAGACGCAAGTTCAGGGAGTTAAAACAAGGCCTACTACCAGCTGGGGACTTTACCTGGGATCCTGATGCTGCATTGTACATGCTGTGCCAAGCTGGGTTTTCCTCTTCTCCCTGGATATTCCCATAGCCTGGCTCACTGTCATTTCATTCAGTTCTTGTCATCTGCCAGCTCCTCAGAGGCCCTCCCTGACTTTTCTATTTAAAATCAACCCCCTCACTCCCACACACATGGACCATTACTCTCTACTTCCTTCCTCTGCTTTATTTTTCTGCATCGCACTTATCATGATATGACATCCTATTACATGTATCCCATATGCATCTACTTATTGTTCACTTCCCCCACTAGAGGTAAGCCCTCCTCTCCTTGACTCACTGCTGTATCCACAGCTCTAGAGCATTGCCTGGCTCATAGAAGGAACTCAATAAATAATCAAGGAGAGAAAGAATAGATAGTAAATATGGGGACCACTTGGCCAAGTGGCTATGCCCGAATTTTCCTATGGGCCCTGGAGGCTGCCTCAACTTACTTCACGTGCCTGACTCACCTTAGACAGGTCACCTTGGCGACTAAGAGAGCACTAGCGGCACCTGACAGAGGCCTCGGGGAGTGGGTGATGTTAGAGGCAAAGAGCAAGGACTCTAGAGGGTAACACCTCAGAGGAGTCTCTAGGCCGCCCTCTGGTGGTGGAGCATGGAACACACGTGCACCAGGAATTCAGGCTCTCAGCGTTCAGTGGGAATACAGAGATTATTAAAGAAATCCCGTAAAGTTACATCCCAAAGTCTTACAGAGAATGGATGGCAGATTAGGGACAAGGACTTAGATCACAGGTGGATGCTCTCACCGTTATACGATCTTGTCTGCCCCATCACAGGAGCTGAGACTATGCTCCAAAAGGGAAGGCTAAGGGCTGATAGACACTTTGAGGATGTTAGGGAGAAAAAAAATCTTAGGAGGTGGATTTGGTTTAACTCAACAAGTCTTTTGAGCCAGTGCCAGGCAGCTGGTGGGCATTTAGTTAAAGATTAGAGGGAGAAAATGTATAGCAAGGGAGCTGATGTTTATACCAAGGCAAGTCTTCCGTCAAAGGTATCTGAAACATGCAATTGACAGAGGAGTTAGGACCTCCCTCCTGGCCTCCCACCTCAGGGTGTGCCCCTCTCTAATCAACTTTTATCTCATTTTGTTTCCTCCCTAGACACAGAGCTCCTGCAGGGCAGGGAGGACTGAGACTGCTTCTTGGGGTTGTCACCATCACCTGGCACCCCACACAGTTGATGCTCAATAAATGATTGCTGGATGGGCAAACAGATGAGCCAATGAGTGGTTTGGAGTGTCTCTGCCTAGAGAGCTTCCAAGAAGAGCAGACAACCATCTCTTCTGTCCAGTCCAAAGACATTATTCGCCTGCCCAACGGCTGAGGGCTGTGCCAATGTTTTCTCAAGGTAACTCAGCTTCTGTAATGAGATTATCCCGCAATACAGGCTCTGGGTTCTTTTATTTCATTGGAAGCATTTATTGACTGCCTCCATGTCTGCAGTACTGAGCTATTGTTCTCTAAATCTGTGATCCTATTCTATTATTTAATTCTATGACTCCTTGTTGACACAAGGTGCAACAGTGTCCCCACTGCATTCACCCCTAGGTGAGGTCAGCCAAGGCAGGTGGGGAAGAATCCACATTGTCTAAACTGAATGGATAAGTTGGCACAATGGGTTCCCCTGTGTTAATACCATCCAGTCCCACTCAGTCTCCTCCCCAGCTAATAAACACAGCTTGTTTGAGTGCCGATACCTGCTGCCTATTAATAGGTATTAAAATCTCCAATTACCTTATGGCTCCCCCTTCTCTCTCCCACGCACCCACCTGTGTGTCAGACTGGGAAGAATTGGTTTGGAGCCAAGCAGTCCTGCATCCAGTCTTAACTTTGGCGCTCGTGTTATATGTTAGACCTCTCTCAGCAGTAGTTTCTCATCTGTGAAATGGAGCTAATCATTTGCTTGATTGAACACCTTCTGGGGCAGGTACTAGGACAGAAGTAAGACAGACGGGGCACAGTCCCTGCCCTCAAGAAGCTCATACTTTACAAGGGGAGAAAGACATGGAAACCAACATAATGTTGTGGAAATTAAGTAAGACAGCATGATGTAAAGAGCCCTAGATCCTTGCCTGGGCCACATCTGGGACTCAGTTCCTTTCCCTCGCTTTCTCCTTTAAGGGTTTTGTTTGTTTTGTTCTGTTTTTGGTGAGGAAGATTGGCCCTGAGCTAACATCTGTGCCAATCTTCCTCTATTTTGTATGTGGGGCACTGCCACAGCATGGCTTGATGAGTAGTGTGTAGGTCTGTGCTCGGGATCCCAACCTGTGAACCCCTGGTGGCCAAAGTGGAGTGTGTGAACTTAACCACTATGCCACTGGGCAGGCCCCAAGGGTATTTTTTCTCTTTCCATTCCCAATGAACTCCATCTCAGTGGCTTGGGAGGTTGCTGAGGGTCAATTTGAAGGGTCCAGACTTCCTTCTTCCCTTCCATCCCACACCTTTCTGTCACAGTACCCCCAGACATGTGTGTGTGCCTCCCCACCACTGGGCACAGTTCTATCAGAGGAGAAAGACTTTCAGACATGAGCTCCTGAGGCTGGCACCAACACTTGCCCTAATTTCCCCCAAACTACCTGTCCAACAATATCTCCCTCTCCTCCAGGTTATAAACCCTTCACTCTAACCATTGCAATCTACTCTCTGTTGCCCAAATTCACCATTCATTAATGAATTCAGCCATTCATAAAACACGATGTGATGGTAATTTTATGAAAGTCAGTTTGACTGGCCTAAGGAGTACCCAGGTAGCTGGTAAAATATTGTTTCTGGGTGTGTCTGCACGGCTGTTGCTGGAAGAGATTAGCATTTGATTGGCAGACTGAGTAAAGAAGATCACCCGCACCAATGCAGGTGGGCATCATCCTACCTGTGAGGGCTGAATAGTGCAAAAAGGTGGAGGAAGGGCGAATTTGCTCTCTCTTTGAGCTGGGACATCTCTCTTCTGCCCTTTGACTTCGACATTGGTGCTCCTGGTTCTCTGTCCTTTGGACTCACATTGGCACTTACACCCATCAGCCCCTCATTCTTGGGCCTTTGAACTTGTCCTGGGACCTACGCCATCGGCTCCTCTAGTTCTCAGGCCTTCAGGCTCCGAATAAATTACTCCACTGACTTTCCTGGGTCTCCAGCTTACACGTGGCAGATTGTGGGAATTCCCAGCCTCCACAATCTCGAGAGCCAATTCCCACAAGAAATCCCCATATGTATATTCTACTGGTTGTTTCTGTGGAGAACCAGTAAGTGTCCAGGAAGGCCCAGGCACTGTATTGTGTGTCAGGGCTACACAGATGAATAAAAAGATGGGATAATGTAGTGGTTAAAATCAGAGACATTGGAGACCCGAGATCAAACCCCAGTTTTGCCGTCTGTCCCTGTGTGCCCTTGCATGAGTCATTGTACCTCTCTTCAGTGAGGCTTTGTTTTTCTCCTCTGAGAAAAGGTGATAATAATGGGGTTATTGTGCAAACTAAGTGAGAGCTTAATCTTAGCACTGGGCAACAGTGCCCATACAGCACGTGCGCAGTAAAAACTGGCTGCAATGGCCTGCAGCAAACCACACTCTGTGTCTGAGGTCGGATTCCACAAAAGCAGATGCTGAGACAGAGATTCAGGTAAACGGGATTTATTGTAAAGTGATGAGGGTGGGGAGGAGGGAACGGGGGCAGGAGAAGTGGGACCTGGAAGGGAAGGAGGGCAAACAAGTGTGTGGAACCAAGCTGACTTGTGGAGGGCAACTTGGGCTCAGAGGACAGGAGTATTGATGCCCCCGTCTTTGTCAGTCATCCATTAAGGGCTGGGGGAGTGGGAGGTGGGGGAGTGACGACGTAGGGGAACACTGCCAGGTGCTTCCAGCATTTCCTGCACCTGGCAACGTCCGGTCAGCCCCAGGCACCAGTGGGCTGTTGGGAGAGCACCCTGGGAGTCAGTAGGCACAAAAAATGGTGAAGGGGTCCGAGAAGAAATGTGCAGAACAATTGCTGTCCCCAAGAGGCTTGGGGTCTAGGAGTGGAGGACAGACCGGAATAAATCACTGCCATGTGAGTTTTGTTGAGGAGCAGCAGCACCGCAAGACGCGGTGGCGGGGGCAGGAGGTGGAGGTGCGGGTGGGGAGCGGCGCCTGGAGAGGCGTCACTGAAGGGCAATACATCTGGTTGGGGAGAGGAAGGCCATTCCAGGCAGCGGGATCATTACACGCAGAGGCAGAGGCCTGCAGCGGCGACCACCACCGACCGCCCGGTGGTAAAAGGAGTGGGCGCGGGGGCTGCAGAGCCCTGCGAGCCAGCCCCGGCAGCTTCTGCGCCTGCGCCTTCGCGTGACGCCCCGGCTCCGCCCCTTCCTGGCACGTCCCCGCGGCGCGACCCGCCCCGGGCCCTCTTCCAGGAAGTCTACCCTGACTGTTGCAGCTCGCTGTGACTCTCTTCTTAACTCATGGCGTTTACTGCCAAGGTTATTACTTTGGTGCTTCCTCGTGTAATTAAGTTTGCATGTAAATCCTGTCTCCGCTGGCCTAATTTTAAGCTTCCTGAGAGTAAGAAGTGTGTATTTTTATTCTTTATAGTCTCCCATGGCCCCTGGCGTTGGTGGACGTACTAAGGGTATAAGATACTGACTGACTGAATGGTGAATCTAGTCACTTTGGGGCCTATTAAATTCTACTAGGCTCACCCCTACAATTCTTATGTGCTCTAAGATTATTTCTAAAATCTAAACCTAGGGGGTTTTTTCCAAGCTGGTCACGTATAGGTTCTGATCGGAGTTACCACGTAAAAAACTGGGTCTTAAGGGTGAATTTTAAGGTCACACACCCTCAATTTCTTTTCGCCCCTCTCCAGCCCCCACCCTGGTCAGCCACTTGATTGACATTAGGCCACTGGGCTCTCTGGACTCCTGCCCTTCCAACTTTCCTGTTCAAATACTCCCTTAAAGAATTGTGAAAAACTATGTACCCCTTACACATTTTTAAGTCAACAGCTAACATTTTTAGTCATAAGTTTAAATATCGCAAAGGGTATACTTTCCAGGGAATTGTAAATACTTGCATATTAAAAGTCACATCAGTCTTTTAAACGTGGCAGATGGAACATAATACCATAGCACTTTCCTATCCATTAAGACCATTTTAATAAGTGAACAAGCCCTCAACCAGTCAGTGAATTTACCTTTCTTTTTCTTTTTAGTTCCCTTTTCCATTCCACTTTCCATATAGAGTTTAATCCTAATATTTTTTCATTGTATCGCTTTTTTTGTATTTTATTGTATTTTTTGAAAAGTCTTTTATAGTATATCTTTATAACAAAAACATCCTACATAAATTGAAATTTAGTTCTGGTGACCATGAGACTCTTAAGCGTTAAAAAGTTATTCTGCAGTGGGTTTATAATTACAATTATTACAACTCACAATTGATCAAAACTACAAATATTGATGACGATTAAATGGAAAGGTAAACTTTTATTGAAAATGCATTTTTTTCCCTGCTTTTTCTCCCCAAATCCCCCCAGTACATAATTGTATATTTTAGTTGTGTGTCCCTCTAGCTGTGGCATGTGGGACGCCACCTCAACGTGGCCTGACGAGCAGTGCCGTGTCTGCGCCCAGGATCCGAACCAGTGAAACCCTGGGCCGCCAGAGAGGAGCCCGTGAACTTAACCACTGGGCCACAGGACCGGCCCCAGAAAATGCATCTTTTAAGGAGATAGAAAGGGCAGATTTTTATTTCCCATTGACTCTTGTTTGGCATCTCCAGGAAGAGCGTGCTGGTCCGGTTCAGGGTGGGCGAGAGAGCTCGGTCTTTCTCTGCTAGTGGGAGAAGGGTGGTGTGTTAAGGAGGCAGGCGGAAAAGGAGAAGATGGTTCTCAGGGAGATTCATTTTAGTAAGGGACATGTGTACTTCTGGAAATTGATCCTCTTAAAACTTGGTCCTGCCCACATGGCCCTGGGAAAGTTTTCATGTTCAGGCAGGGCTATGCAAACCAGAAGCTTTTTTTTAATATATATTTTTTTAAAGATTAACACCTGGGCTAACCTCTGTTGCCAATCTTTTTTTTCCTTCTTCTTCTCCCCAAAGACCCCCAGTACATAGTTGTATATGCTGGTTGTGAGTGCCTCTGGCTCTGCTATGTGGGACACCTTCTCAACATAGCTTGATGAGTGGTGGCATGTCTGCGCCCAGGATCCGAACCAGCAAAGCCCTGGGCTGCCAAAGCGGAGCACACAAACTTAACCACTTGGCCACAGGGCCGGCCCCCAGAAGCTTTTAAAGAGAGACTTAACTTGGTTTCTCATTCTTCAAAATAGGGGTCCCAGAATGGGAGAAATGTGAGTCTGAATGTCCTTGTAACTCTGATGGTTACATTTCCAACCCTCCTCCTGCTGGGCTCCACATCCTTATGCATGAGGGCAAGACAGGAACTCACATTGCTTCCAGATCTCTGTAGGTTTGTGGTTCTGAGGAGAGTATCCAAATATTGAAAGAATATTGGCAAAGAATCAGCCTAGATTCAAAATTAAGAAAACGTGGTTTTTATTTTTCCATTTCTTGGACCCACCATCACTGTCTCCTGATAGTTCCCACTGTAGACCACCAGGTGGCAGCAGAGAACACGGTGCTGCCCGCCGAGTCTCAGGGACGGGGAAGAGGAGGGAGCAGGAGGTGGGACAGGCCTGGACACGAGGTAGGGGTGTGTGCTTCGGCTGTCAGAGCGAAAAGGAGGGGAAATGTAGGGGCTGAATGTGGATCTCAAGGGATCCATATGGATCCATAGGGAGTACGGATCTCAGAAAACATTGGGAATGACACCTTCAGGGTTCAGAATAAAACTGAAGGAATGAGGAAGGGAATAAGGAGTTAGGCTAAACTGGGGAGAAGAGAAGGGTAGAGATGGGCTTGGGTGCACTCTGTCTGGAGGCCCAGGACGCCTCTGGGGGATCGCGTTATCTGTACTCTTCCCGGGGTGGGTCAAGGTCTGGCTCCTCCTGAGATCTGTGGTCCACCTCAGGGGCAGGCGGCCAGGGGTTTTCTGGAGGCTGGGGTCCTGCCGGCCAGGGGTCGTCAGGCCGGGGAGGTTGAGGGGGATCAGTTGTGGGGGGCTCAGGAGGCCAGACTCCAGATGCAGGCAGGTCTCTCCAGGGACGATTAGGGCCTGGAGGTGGAGGGTCCTCAAAGACAGGGGGTACCCCTGGCCAGGGGTCACCAGGGATTGGGGGGCCCCGAGGCAATGGTGGGGAGCCCTCCTCCTCTCGGGCCTCTGTGTGTGGGGGAGAGGGGTGGTCTCCGCTGCCCGAGATGCCTATAAAGGAGGAAGGAGAAAGGTAAAAGGTGGTGAAGGCCAGATCCCCACCCCCCAACCCCAGTTACAGGCCCCTGGGGCCTGTATTCCCAGTGAGCTGATCCCACAAACAGACCTCAAAAGTAACTCTCAAAGAGTTCTCCACACATTTACAAAATACCAATGTGCTCTTAAAATGACGTGAAAACTCTGTCCTGAACCATTAACCTGACCAACGTTAAACTGACCAGACCCTCCAGATCAGCTCCATCCAGCCCTGGTTGGGACAACCCACTGGCATGGCCCTATGCTGGTCTGCAGCCCCAAAGTGGTCTACTCCCTTGGCCCCATGTGACACCCAGACCCCACCCCTATAATGACCTCTACCCTCCTTAACACAGACTTCAGCTGAATGCTTGCCTCACATCTGAATTCTGATCTAAATTGCCACATGGAACTACACCTGAACAAGCAAAACATTTATTCTGAGCTGAATGCACCTTCTCGCATCACCTGCATCCCCCAACTCTTCCCCTTATGAATTCTCAGAATATCCTCCATCCCTGTGCACCCAGCTCACCCTTTCCTTCTTAGTGGTCACCTTCACCTCATCTTGACCATCCCCCATCACCCCAAATGGCACTCCTGGCCTCCATTCCAAGCTCACCTCCGGCATACAGGCAAAGGACCAGGACCCCCAGTAGCTTCCAGCTGAGCATCATGGCTATCTCCGGAACCCCCAAAGTCGGGGGTGGGATGAGTCTGGGTGCCTGTGAACCCCAAGAGGCTTTATAGGAGAGGAGGGAGAGGAGGAGGCCAGTCTCTGGGGAGGGGCCAGCCCAGTGACACAAGGAATCCCATCAGAACCTAACTGGTCAGACCTGTTTGGAACGCCACGGCTGGTGTGTAACCTCTGAGGCTGGCGTCCCTCATTTCAGCCCCCCAGCTCAGGACCCAGCCACCCCGGCTCTATCACTGACCTAGCCCTTGGTCACCCCACCCTTGTTTTCACATCCTCCTCCATACACACCCTGCAGGAATCGATACCCATGCATCAGCTCCGTAATCACAGGGACTTCCACCTTTCATTGCTCGAAGCCGTTGGAAGCCAAGGAATGGGAGCAAGGCATGCGTGGGGAAGCAGTGTAATTACACGGGCCAGGAGGCAGGACGCCGGCAGGAGGGAGGGGAGAATTGCGCCCTTTGAACACCTGGGATGTAACTAGGACAGTCTCACTAGCCCACTGAGCACCCCCCACCCCTCCACCCCACTTTGAACCCTCCCCATCAGGGCTCAGTTCTTTCCCTGAAACTTCTGCTCTTCTCAGGACCCAGGCATGCTGCTCCCCAGCACGTCCCTTCTTTAGGCACACAGGGGGCCTCCCAAGCAGTGACATCTGAGGAGTTTCATCAGGAGCCACCTGGGGTGACTGCAGGTAAGGAAGGAATTATGAGGACATCCTGATTCCTTCTCCCCACCCCTGAGCTCACTCCATGTCACGGCCCGGAGGCCCAGGAAGAAGCTGCCTCAGCTCTCTGTCATCTCAGCCTCTTCCTCTTCCCTCTGGAATCCTCCTCGCTGCCCCTCTGGCCCCCTCCCCTGGTCCTTGACGCCAATGCTCTGTGCCCACCCCCTCCCTCCATCCTTTAGGTCTCAGTCTGTCTTGTCAGTCTCTCAGGGACCCCTGGAGAACAACTTCAGGATGGGCTCCTCTGCCCGGAGGTCTAATGAGCCTCTCAGACGTAATGTGTCCAAAACAGAACTCACTTCCTTCCCAAGTTGTTCCCCAAGGTGAGGGACACCCCTCTCCCTCTGTGGCTCAGTGCAGCCTTCATTCCTCTCCTCCCCTGTGCCACCCCACCCCATCCTGGAGCGCCCCATCCTGGAGCGCCATCCCTGCCCAGCCTCCCGCAATGCCATCCTAACTGGTCTCCCTGCTCCCACTCTGCATCCCTCCCCTACACCCAAACACAGCCTCCACAGCCAGCCACGGGGTCTCTTAAAAATGTAAATCCAATTGTGTGGCTGCTTCCCAGTTTAAAAAATACTCCAAGGGGGTTCTAGTGACTTAGAAGAAAACCCAAACTCTGCCAGGTCCAGGCCTCTCCCTGCAGCACCCTCCATCACTCTCCCTCCTGCCCTCTGCAGGAACTCTTCTCCCAGGGGGTCACACAGCTTGCTCCTCTCTCCACTCAGATCTCAGCACAACGTCCCCTCCTCAGAGGCCTTTCCTGTCCCCTCATCTAATGCCGCCCCGACAGAGTCAGTTTCTATCTCATCATTGTAATTTGCTTTCTCTTCATAGCACTTGTTATTGTCTGAAATGCTCTTGTTCGTTCATTTAGGTACTTGTCCATCATCTGTCTCTTCCACTAGGATGGACATGCCATGGGAGCAGGGACCTGTCTGTCGGCTGCCACTGTAGCCCTGACCTAGGACACTGCCTGGCTCTGAGAGTCCCGTTGAATGAGTAAATGTTTTATCTTCCTCTGCACTGGCACTGGAAGATCATCTTCCAGAGGTAAAGAGATTTAAAACAAAAGTTGAAAATAAAGAAAACCTGGAGCTTCTCAAAAAAACTTCCCAAGCAGCCTAGGAAAGGGGTTTTTGAAAGAGGTACCATCTAGAGAAAGAGCTGTGTATGGGACCACTTCTCACACTTCCCTGAAGAGATCTCCCTTACATTCCCAGAGATAACATGTCCAAACGACGACTCCTACTATAGTCATCTTTATTGAGCCACAGGAGAATTCACAGACATCTTGATGGCTGGTGTCCACGAGGGCAGCTGGATGGGGAAGAGGGCTGGGATGTCCCCCCCAGCCCCCACCCCACTTCTCCACAAATCTCTGGGACCCCCTTAAGCTCCCAGGTGCTCAGAGCATCCGGCTGCTCAGGAGCAGACTGAAGCAGGAGAGTTCTGGTTGTCTCCTTGAGGAATGGCTTGCTCTTTGCAAATGGTCTCACTCAGGCCCTGGAGGTCATCGAGCAGGACACAGAGGGATCCTAGGAAAGAAGACCCCAACGGATAAGAGCCGGACAAGAGAAGGCTGTCTTGGTTACCGTGCAGAGTAACCTTCTCTGAGGCAGAAGGTTCTCTGGTCCAACGTGGGCGTGGATACAAGAGGCTGGGGGTCTCCAAGGGTCACAGAGAACAAGGCTCATGTCCTCAAGTATCTGGAGGAGAGGTTGCTGAAGTCCCCCCACTTGTCTCCTCCTACCTAGACCATTACCTTTCGTGGCCTGCCTGGTGGAGAATGCCGCTGCTGGAGGGGCAGGTGCTGAAGACTCTGGGGGCCTGGGGCTGGACTCCACAGACTTCCCCTTCTCCATTAGGGAAGGAAGAACTGCCAAGAGTCGCTGCTGCTTGTAACGGGAGAGGAGACCCTCCTGCTGCAAGGTGGCCTGGGAAGGAGAGGGTTAAACGCCACCTAACCCAGGCAGAGCCTCCCCCTCCCCTTTCCACACCTCTCACCCCAACCAACCCCAGGGCCCAGTCTCTGCCGTCCCCTACCAGCATGAGGTTCTTGTCCCTCTCCAGCTCCTGCAGGCGCTGTGTCAGCCGCAGCCCCTCCTCCTTCCTGGCCTCATCCTGCAGGCGCCTGAGCTCCTGGTTCCGCTCCTTTTCCCTGACGGCTTTGCGCTGGATTTGACGCAGGGAGACCACTGCAGGGAAGCCAGGGCACAGAGGGGACAGGTGTGGGGCAGCCCAGGGGCAGTGAAGCACCAGAAAAAAAGACTGGAATGACAGGCAAGAATGCTGGGTCCCCAGCTCTGTGACGGGGGGAAGCCACTTACACTCCGTGGCTCTCAGTCTCTTGTGTACAGTGGGAGGGTGGGCTGCTGCTCTAGGAGCCTATGAATCGGTGAAGCCAAAGTACCTTCCCCATGCCCAAACCTTCCCGGAGTCCCTTAGGAGAAATCTGAATATGGACTGGACATGAGATTTTGTGCAATTAATGTTCATTTTCTTAAAGTGTAACAATGGTATGGAGGTTTCACAGGAAATTTTCCTCTTTGTGGGAGACACAGCTGATGTTTGCAACTTACTTTAAATGATTCCAAAAAATGTACATATTGATGTGTGTGTGTATATAGATAGAGAGGAACGTGACAAGGTTAGTAACTGCTGCATCTAGTTAGAGAAGGTGCATGAGTATCCATTACATGATTCTTCTGAACTTGTCTAGGTGTTGGAAGTTCTTCTCAATAAAAAGTCGGGGGTAATCATGGGTGTGAGATGTTGGGACGGTGGTTGCCTTTGTGGAGGGGAGTGACCGGCAGGGGCTCCAGGGCTGGTCACATGCTGTTGCTTGACCTGAGTGCTACCTATATGGGTGTGTACACCACCTGAGAATTCATCAGCGCCATGTCTTGATAACTTCATTATTTGCATGCTTTAAAAAACTTTTTTTAAATAACCTTATGTCTCAATACTGCCTTCTTCCTGGAAGCCCATATCCACTCCAGCAAATCTCACCGGCCTTGGCATGCTCCCGCCGAGCCTCGTTCAGTCTCCTTTCTGTTTCTAAGAGCTGTTCCCGCAGGCGAGTTTCCACTTCAGCCACCTTCTCTTGCAGAGCTGGGGTGAGGCGCAGATGGGGTGTGGCAGGGGGAGCCCTGGTTCATGGTTCCCACCCCACCCTCCATGGATTTGCCCATTTCCCCTGTGCACACCTTGCCCATAGATCTCCTGTTGCTGGGTCAGCTCCTGCCGGAGACTGGCGGCCTCCTCTGTGCTCTCCTGCTGGCCCTGGCGAGCCGCTTCCAGCTGCAGCCCCACACTGGCCAGGGACTCCTGGGTCTGCTGCAGCTCCTGCTCCAGCTGCTGGGCGACCTCGTTCAGCTTCTGCCTCTCTGCCTCCCCTGGGAAGAGGAGGCGCTCACTCAGGCCTCTCCTTGCCCTGGATGCCAGCTCTTGCCTGTTTCTCTCCATCCCCAACACACCAGACTCTGGCCCCTGCGGGAGCTCAGTGAGTCAGGACCAGGCGTACCTTGCTCCCGGGCCCGGCCCACCTCCTGCTGGATGATGTGGGCACTCAGCTGCAGTTCTGCATCCAGGCGGTTCCGTTCTTCCCGCAACTGCTCTAACTCCAGGCTCACATCTATAGCCGGTGGGGGTGGAGGGCAGCTGAGACAGGAGGAGAAACAGAGTCAGAGGAACTCACCCACCTGCCTCACCCTCAAGTCATCCCTCCTCGGTCCTCACTGTTAGGGGTCCCAGCAACAAACACCTTAAAGCCCCACTCCCCTCCCTGATCCACCTCAAAGTGCCCGGAACTTCACCTCTCCTGGCGCAGCTGAGCAAGGGCCAGTTTTCGAGCCATCAGGCCTGGGGAGAAAAGGCCGAGAGCTACAGCAGGATAACTTTGTGGAGGAGAAAAGGGGAGATGAGGGAGTAAGGGGAAAAGATGCTTGGACCCGTGAGAAGGAGGCAGGAGGATGAAGGTGGGATGAGAGAGGGCTGGTGGGGCAGGGGCAGGGCTAGGGTGCATCTGGGAGTCACCCTACCCACCCCGAATGGTGTGGACCTTGCGGACGGCATAGCTGACTCGGTTGCTGAGGCTGGGCAGCCGGGCTGCAGCCTGCTCCACCTTGGCCATGGTGCACTGGAGCCAGGTCTGAAAGCTAGAGAAGGCGGGAGGTCACTGACCTTCCAACCCCACCTCCTTCCCAAAAGGAGTTGACTCCCTCTGCCCTGTCCTGCTATGTACATGCATGGGGAAAGCAGGGCAGGGGAAGTCAGAGCAGGGAAAAGAGAAGCTGAGGCCAAGAGCAGGGGCCCCAACTCTGCACCTGCCAGTCATGTCTGAGCTCCTCAGTGGATAAAAGAAGAAAATCTGAGAGCTTAAGCCCTTTAGTGACTATCGGGTAAAAATGATCCACTTGCTCATAAGGAAAGCACAGCTTTCTGGTCCCAAAACCCATGGTAAGCTTCTTGTGTGGGTCCTAGCAATCAGTGTCTTTAAAAACAGCCCTGCAGTAAAAACCATAATGAGGTTCCCGAAGTCAGACCTTATCTGGCCCAGATGCCATAGCACAGCAAAGAGTTCACTGAAAACGATTCTACGGTGGCAAAAATGAGTGCTGTACGGCTGCCTAATCTCCAGCTCATTCTGACTTCACCTGCTCGCCCCTGGACATGTCTCTGGGTTTAGGGAATCTCCTGGTGCTGTATGGGTTATATGAAGTTATGTGCATTTCTCTAAGGAACAAAGCCCATAGCTTCCATCAGTTCTAAGGGGCCCTTGCCACAAGGCGGCATTAAATGGCTGTGTATCTTCTCAAACAACCTGAGAAGCTTATTTCTCACGATCTATTTTTTGGTCACTATTATGCATCAGAGATCAAAGTCATCCTCTCTAACAATTCCCTGATACCAGTGGAGGCAGGCCCATGATTTATCAGTGGGTGGTACCCAAAGCAGGGCCAGTGTGGCTCATGAGAGCTCAGAACCCTAACCAGGCCCCCGGGGAGGAGGCCCAGGCAGTATCCAGAGGCAGGGCAGGAACTCCCCAGGAGAGTCCAAGTCTGCACCGACAGAAAAACAAGCGGCCCTCAAAAGCTGGGGGTCATGTCCCTAGCAGCACAGCAGAGATCACTTTTATCTGAAAATGGTGTGAGTGGGTACTTCAACACCTACTGCGGGGGCTCTTACGAAAGCCATTTTCTGGTAAGGTCTCCAAGCGATCTACAGACTAACAAACCTGGCAACAAACCAAGTTTGGGTTGTTTTAAGCCTAGGGGACTTTCTGGCAATAAAATCATTAATAAGAACCATTGCAGTGATGTCCTGGTACTGAAGTAAAACCCTGTCCACAGCGCTTCTCTCTCCTCTCCTAGAGGTAGGAGGCACATGCAATGGATTGAATCTGGGTGGTGGTTCATCATAACTAGTCTCTCTTGTCCTGTGCATGTTTGAAATTTTTCATAATTTTTTAAAGTTAAATTAGTCCCCAAGGTACAAATCCAACAGAAGGGGCTAGTGGGCAAGGACCCATCCTGCATCACAACTTTGCTAAACCAAAAACTGTTATGTGATCCATCAAGAAGAGCCTCATGGGAACAGCAGACTTCTGCAGAGTACAGACAACAAGCCAGGCACTGTGCTAGGATCTTTATGTGGATCCCTCTCAGCACCCCAACGTCCACGGCTGAGGGGGGCTGTTACCAATGTGAAGAAGCTTGTGTTTCTCCTTAGATGGCTTTCTAAAGCTTATGTAACAAGAGTTGGGAAGAAAACTAGGAAGTTGGTATGAGAGACACAGGCTTGCAATTGACCGAGAAGGAAACTGGCATACATTTTAGATGGAGTACCTAGTAGGCCAGTAGGTGTACAGCTTTAAAATAAAGAGTAAATTTTTTTTCAACTCCTCAGGGTATGCCTGTAAAATTTTAAAGGAAGGAAGGAAAACCAAGTAGCCACACTCCCCATCCTCCGACAGCTCAGTAGGTGGAGATCCTCCCAGGTGCTCTGTTTAGCTCAAGCCGGTACTAGACCGAACTGCAGGAGGCATTGCCTCACCTCCAACAAAGTGTGCAGTGGGAGTCATAACAAGCGAGCCTGGTGTGAACGTGGAGGGGGTGCCCCAGGAAAACACAAACACAAGGACTTGTACAGGGCTACCTACCTCTGCCTTGCATACTCCAGCTGACAGCTCTCCAGCCCCTCTTGCCTGAGGCTCTTGAACTCCAAGGTGCCCAAGAAGCTGGGGAAGCAGAAATACCACTCCACACCCCACTCCCAAGGTACCTGCTGACAGCATTGGCTACAAGCTTCAGCTGCTCCTCGGCCATGGCCGTCTGCTGCTGCCGCCGGCGCTGGGCCTCCTGAACCCGGCTCAGCTCCACCTGCAGGGCCTGGGAAGGATGCGGTAAAGACAAGGGTCCCCTCCCCACGGCTCTGGCCCACAGACCCGGGCCAGGGATTTCCCTGGCCTCCCTTAGCCTCTGCCTGTCTCAGACACTGACCTTGGCGCCCATCCGCTCCACCTCCACCTCTGCGGCTTTGTCCTGCAGGGAGCGCTGCAGGATGGCCTGCTCCTGGCTCTGGGCTGCAGCTCTTTCCTGGAGCTCTGCCACCTGCGGGAGGAGAGGAGGCAGGGCATGGCTAGAGCAGCAAGCTGGAGGGCGGGCACTGGAATGAAGGGGCAGGTGCCCAGGTCTCTGAAAGAATGCCATGCAGGGAGACAAGGAGCTTGGGTTCCCGAGAATGGAGTCTGAGTCCAGGTTTCCTTCCAGAAGCATGTTCCATGTGCCCACACCTTGAGAAACTGCCCTGTGACCCACCCACAAGGACCTACCACCTCTGCCCATGCCTCCCATCCTTAGACACTGTCACCTCCTCAGAGAGGCCGTTCCTGACCATCCTGCCTAAGGCTGGCCCACCCCACGGTCTCTGTCTCTCACAGGATCTGTTACATTTTTCTCTAGAGCACATATAACTACCTGACATCATCTAATTGTTTTCTTGCCTATTACGTGACTCCCGCTCCTATGTAAGCTCCTATGTAATATAAGCTCCTTAGAGCAGGTACTTGTCTGTCTTTGTTCAGGGCTGTGTTCCCAGTACGTGGTAACCACGCAATAAATATTTGTTGAATAAATGTCACCCCATATGTAAGGAGCAAGGAGTTGGGAAGAAAGAGGGCACCAAGTGACCTGTCCCTTCAGCTGCTCCTTGCATCCTCTGTGCTCCAGCTCCTGGGCCTTCAGCTGCACCATGAGGGCAAACACCTTCTCCCGCCAGCCCTTCAGCAGGGACTGGCACTTCCTGGTGAACTCAGGCTCCAGGGAATCTGAAGGCTGAACCTGCAAGGTGGAGGAATGGGGAAAGTGTGGGCTCCTGGGGAGCAGAGGAAGGAGGTGTTTTCTGTTTCTTCTGTCCTGCCCCAGCAACAGGAGACACAGGGAGAATACACCTTCAAGGAAAGAAAGATCCCGGCAGGTTCTGGCAGCACAGCAACCCCTCCCACCCACAGAGAGGTGCCGGGGGAAGCGGGGCCTGGGGCAGGGGCCTACCTTCCTGGCCAGCTCCTCCTCCTGCATGGAGAGGATGTGCGTGAGGCTCTGCACACGCACCTGCAGCAGCTCTGCTGTGGTGTGCAGGCCATCCCGGTCCTCCTGCAAGTGCTGTGGGTGGGAGAGGGAGGGAGAGAGCAGCCGCCTCCATAGGGCCTCCATGCCGGCCCTCAGGCAGCAGCCAGTCTGCACCCTCTCAACAGCAATGCCTTCTCTCCTGGGGACTGTTTTCTTCTCCAGGGGCCACCCCTCTCCCAAGACCTGATCCTTGAGCCCTCCAGTCCCACTCCCCATCCTGGCACAGATGCACCCTGCACTCTCTCACCTGCACAGTTTCTAGAAGCTCCTGTCGCTCTGATTCCCATGTCCGGCTCTGGACCTCGGGAGCGACTTGTTCCCCAACATATCTCCTTAGATTCTCAACCAAGTTCACCTGAGCCTCCAAGTCTTCTTGGGTCTTGCTAGGGTTGAGGTGGAAATAGGGGAACCATCAGTGGGGCACCCTAGAGACCTGCCCCACCCACATCTCCCTTTAGCCACCTCCCTCCCCACCCCTTACCTCAGCTGCTTCCGCAGCAGCTCGGCCTCCCTCTGGGCCACAGCCAGCTCCTTGGCTTCCCCGGCCCTCTTGGTTTCCAGACTATTCAGAGACTTCTCCAAGCCCTCAGCTTTGTGGGTCAAACTGGAAAGAGCCTCCTGGTGAGCCTGCGTCAAGGAGGAGAGCTGCAGAGAGAAGAGGGGGCTCAGCAGGGGCCAGCTCTCTCCCACATCTGGGCTTTCAAAATCCCCCCTGCTTTGGCCCTGTCCCAAATCACCCAACTGCGCATGGCAAAATCGAGACTTGGTGCCTCACTCTCCCCTGTCACCCTCCCATTCATCAGCAGTTCCTGTCAGGTCTCCTCCCCAAACATGTCTCACTCCTCTCCATCTCCACTGCCACCAGCTGAGGTAAGCTACCCTCACCTCTGGCCTGGACAATGGCAACAACCTCCTGACCGGTCTTTAAAAACCTCCAGTGGCTGACCATGGCATTCAGACAAAAATTCAGCTTCTCTCAGTCTGCCAAGCCCATCACAGCCCAGCCTCTGCCCACTTCCCTGAGCCCATCTCCTACCGATCTCCCACTGCCCACTCTGCTGCAGCCAGTGCCCTCCCTTCTTCACCCCAACAAGCCAGCTCTTTCCCACCTCAGAGTCTACCTGAAGGCTTGGCCTCCCCACTCCTCAAATCCTGGGTGACATCACCTCCTCGGGAAGGCCTCCCTGGGCTGCAGTCCCCACCCACCACCCGCTCTGTCCTATCACCTGGTCACGGCCTTCCAGCACTTACTATCAACTGAAGTGAACTTCTGCATGTGCTTACTATCTGCCACACCCCCTTTGAAAGGAAGCTCTGGGAAGCTTGTCTTTTTCTCTCTGTACCTCAAACGGTGGTAAGGGTGTTGGAGACACTGAAAGAGCCGTGGGACTGATGGTGAAGGAGGGAGAGTGCTGCCCTCATTTCTGGTGTGGCCCCCTCTAGTGCAATCTCCATACCACAAAGTGATCATTTAGGACTTAAATCACAAAACTAGTCATTTTAGACATAAAATACAAATCTGATCATGTCATCTCCCTGTTTAAAACCTTTCAATGGTTGCTCATTGCTCTTAAGGTAAAGTATAAAGTTCTGAACAGGCCCGAGGCCTCACAATCCTCACACCATCCAGAGCCCCTCTGGCCTCTTCCTGTCCCCCATGCTGCCAAGTGTCGCACCAGCTCCCATCGCGTCCCCACCTGCCTCCTCACCAGCCGACTCCTATTCAGCACAAATGTCAACTCTTATCATTAAACATCTTTCGTGAATCTAAAGGCCCTTTATACTTTCCTTTGAACTCTCTCCTTTGTCAATTTTCTGGCTGGATTGCTGTCTTTCCCTTATCAATTTCTAGGCACACATTATATAGTGAGGATATCAGCCTTTTCCTGTGATATGAGCTGTAAATATTCTTCCCTAGTTTATCATTTATCCTTTGATTTTACTTTTATTTTGTCATTGCTAAATTCAGTATTATACAGTGTATCAATCTTTTCTTTAATGGCTCTGGATTTTGATTCATAAGTACAGGCCTTCCCCATTCCAAGGTTATAAAGGAATTCACCCATGTTTTCTTCCAGTGCCTTTATCGTTTCATTTCTTAACATGTCGACCGATTAGGGTGGCCTTCCCTAACCCCCTACCAGGTTAGGGCTTCCTTGTCCTTCTCCTTTATGGCACTTCTCCCAATTGCAATGAATTAATTAGGATTAAATTAAGTGTTAAATGTGTGTGTCCCCCATTAGGCTATTAGCTCCACTCACAAGGACTCAGGCTGATTTGCTTACCCCAGAGTCCTGGCTCCTATCTCAGGGATGGCAGAGTGAACACTGCTAAATGCTTGCTGACTGAATAATCTTCTCTCCCCAGTCCACCTTAGGACCCCACTCCCACCTTTCTCACCCCTCTGCCCACGCGCCAAGGCTCCCAGATGAACTGAGTATCTGGAGCAAAGTAGGAAGACAGTCTACTTCCTACTGGAAGGGGAAGGAGGGCTTCAAGTGGTGGGGGGTCACCTGAGCCTGGAAAAAAGTGCGATCTGAGTAAGCCCAAAACACCCAAGTTCTCCCTCTTTCCAGGTCATCTGTTTTTTCACCTTCCAAAAATCTCATCACTCCACTGCTGGTGGCCTTTTTGGTTCCCGCTCTCTGCTTGGAAGCTACTGCCAGTTCACCATTATGAAACTGAACCCTTCCCACTCCCACATTCACCTGCTCTTGGTGCAGCCTCTGAACCTCCTCCAGCTCCCGCTGGCTCCCCTCTTCCAGGTTCTTCCGGACAACCTCGGCCCCGGCCAAGGCAGCACGCAGGCCCTCAGCCTCAGCTCGGCCAGCCTTCTCTGCCCGTGCCACAGCCTCCAGCTCCATGGCCTGGGCCTCCAGCCTCATCTTCTGCTGCAGTGAGGTCTCCCGCAGGGCCCGGACCTCCTCCTCAAGCCGCCACAGCTCTTGCAGCTGCCGAGAGATCAGCTCAGCCTGCTGGCTCAGGGCCTGCGACCCCTCCAGGGACCTTCAAAGATAGATTAGCATAGGTGAGACCTGTCTCTGGTGCTAGGAAAGTGGCCAAGGGCATAAATGGAAACAGGAGAAGGAGAAGAGAATCCTTCTCTTCCCACATGGGGAGATGAGGAGGATGAAGCTGGGCCATGGGGATCTCTGCATTTCCCTCACCATTGTCATTCGTCGAGGCCCTACTAAGCACATCAGGTCCACTGTCTGGGCTCACAGGACCTAAGGCTAGCTGAGATCATGGAACACGATCTCTAGAGAGAGCTATATACAGGCAGATATATTAAACATCAACTGTGCACATCATTAGGCCACACATTCTGAATTGGAGAGGCTGGAAGAACATGCAGAGACTTCTGAATTCTGATTTAAGGGCAAGGAAAAGTTTGAGGCAGGTATGAAGATGAGGCAGGTATGAAGAAGAGGGGAGAATTGCCACCTCCTGAAACCCACTCCAGTGCTCCCCTTTCATCATCATTATCCTTCCTCTTTGATGGGGTCCAAGGTAGACCCATCTGCAATTCCACTCTAGGGCAAAATGGCAGCATGACGTTCCACTACATTTGGGAAAAGACGCACACAAAACGTCAAGAATTTTTATAGACAACACATGACAAATAGCATGACCACCTCCAATGGCATGTACTCCATCCGAATGAATCCACATACTACAGTACACAGTCTATACTCCTAGTTCACACTTCTTCATCTTGCCTTATACTATGCTTATTATGATCAGCTGTTGGTCAGTCTCTTAGGAGGTTAAATTCCTTGATAGCAGGGTTTCTCTTATTCATTTTTGCTATCCCCATCCCAAGCATCTAACACACTGCCTTGTTATTTATGCATTGTAGGCACCAATAGTTGCCTATGTAAAAATAACCAAATTATAGAACTAAGGGTTGAAATAGGGTAAGGAATCTTTTTCAGTGAAGAAGGGTCACTGGCAAGCAAGCCCAAGAAAAGTGATAATGGATCCCTACCTGCCTCTCTGCCTTGGCTCCTGACCATTGCCAGAAACACCTCGTTCCCACATGATCACTTGAGGTCTCTGGTTGTCTGGCCGCCTCTCTAAGACATCTTGATGGGCCAGGGGTTGGACCAGGGGAATGTCTGAGATCCAGGTGGGAGCCATTCTTGGCACAGCTGGAAGGGGTCGAGCTTGGAAGTGGGATGGGGGAATCAGCCCAGTGGAACCTGAGGAATCACAAGGACAAAGATGGTCAGCTTCCCAGGGAGAGGCAATCACCAGTCCCCTTGCCAGGTCCCACTGACCTGAAGGTCGAAACATTTCCACATTATTTGAAGTCTCTAGATTCAGTGTCCAGCCATCTATGTTCCCCTGGACAATAGGAGAAACAAGGACACTCCAATTCAATTTTCAGGCCACCTTCCAAAGAGAAAGCCCCTACAATAACAAAGTCACAATCCTTAAATAACAGCCAGGTCCAACCAACCCTTAGCTCCTCTTTTCCTGCTTTCCAAAAGAAGCAGGAAATACCCGAAGATCACTTGCTTGACCTAATCTAGTTCCTGACAGAACTATGACAATAAGCATGAGATGGAGGGAATTTACTGAGACGGGCTGAGAGGGAGCTCTCTTAGGCTTTACTCATACTTTGAGGACTCTGGGAGTGCCTTTACCCTCCTCAAGTTTCTATAGTCTCTGCCGTTCCTGGTCGGAGGTGAGAAAGGAGGTATGCTGTGCAGGGGTTGTGAGCCCAATCTCCAGAGTTCTCTCCACGGCTCAGCAAGGCCTTGGGGAAGCCCATCCAGACCCCACCAAGCCATGCCTCCTGGGTCCTTCCCTATTCAAGTGGTGGCCCCAGGCCTGGTCCCAGAAGAATCTGGCTACATGTAGGGTAGGATGCCTCCCCAGGACCCCTGGGAATCCAAGCAGCCTAGATCCCTTGGCAGAAAAGCCAGCTTCCTGACATCTCATCCAAACCCTTCCAACAACTTTCTTCTCAGTTTCTCTCTACTATCCCCTCAGCTTCCATTCCTGTCTCGCCCACCGTCCTCTCTCCGGAGTCCTAGAGCATAGAGAGGGTCTTCACTATCTCCCTACTCTCCCACCCGAATTCATCTATTCTCCCCCCAATCTGGGATTTCTCTGCCCCTCCCTCCCTCCTACTCTGTTTTTCTGAAGGAATTATTCTGTTCCCTCACTCTCACCCTCATCTCTCTATTCAATAGCCGGTTCTCTGCCCCCCCAACGCCCCAGATATCCCTGAGTCTTCACCCTGCCGGGCCCTGAGCTCTAAGGCTGTTCTGACCACCTCATCTGTTCTTTTACCCGGCCCCCCGTGCCCCGCTTCCCCTCTGCACCCCTGAACCCACCCTCGCTCCCCCGCTCAGCCCCTTCCCGCCCCCAACCGACTCTTCCCGAATGCCCCTTACCCAGCGCGAGAACCCCTCCCTCTGCCTTTTGACCACACCCCCTATATCTCGCCCCCGGGCGCGGCTTCCACTCCTGACCGCGCCTGCGCAAAGCGGGCAGGTTGGCGGGCCGCTCTAAAGCCCCATTTGACCCCGGAAGGAGGCAGGGAAGAGACGCACGCATGCGCACTAGTGTCTGAAGCCGGGCCCAATTACGGAGTTGAGACAGCTCCGCGCCCTGGCGGCTCCTCCCAACTCCGGGAACCCGGGAAAACGTGTGAACTAATCAGAAAAAGCGGAAGGCGGGAGATCAGAGACCCTCCCAGCGCGCCGCCCAATGGAGCGGAGGAGGGCAAATGATCTGGCCAATCAGGAATGGCACGGGGGCGGGCTCCCTCGGCGCGAAGTTCGGGCCCGGGAATTCCGAAGGCGGGGTCGGCGCTGCCCGCGCGCGGAGGCCGCGCCCCTTCTGGCCTCGGCTTCCTCGCTGTCAAACAGCCGCTGGAGCGCCGGCAGCGGCCGGAGCCCGAGGGGTCCCGGGGCCGCCGAGAGGCTGGCACTGCCTGGAGAGGAGATCACTCCGAGACGGCACCGCGCGGTAATCAGAAACGAGGCTGGGGCGTGGAGGGAAAAGGCTGGGTTTGCCTTGCATGATCTTGGGGAGCACTTTCCTCTGTTTTTATCCCACCTGGAGAAGCCGAGGTTTAGATCCATTTTGTTGGAGAGCGTAAGGACCCGTTTGCACTGCCTTTTGGGGGGTGACAGTGGATTCACTTCCCACTGGGGTTCAAGCTAATTAGTTATGAGTGAAGGATTGGCCAGAAGAGCGAGGCGCGGGCGAGCTAGATTACTCCATTTGGATGAGCAGATCTGACAGGAAAAAGCTGCTTTTCTCCAAATTACACTGAGGTGACAAGTTAGTATTGCACAGAAGCAGGGTCCCCCCATGCACACACCTACAGTATATTTCCCCAGAAGCTGCCTAATGTATATTGCCTTGCACAGATTGAAGGTTCTGCGAATATTTTGCGGCCTGAGGATCCGGTTCAACTAAGGTGCTGTAGGACGTGTTAGGGTTTGCAGTGCACCGGGACCTTCTCCGAATTTTTCAGTTGCAAAGCTGCTTGACAGCCAATTTTGCATCGCGTGCCTAGGCTCCTTACCCTCCGAGTTTGCACTGTTCAAGGAGTGTGCTCAAAGCTGAAATTGCACAAAGTTCAGCTCAAGTTTGTGTCAGACGGAAAGTAACCTTAGCCCAGCCATGAATCGCCCAGGAGTGGGAAAGGTGACGGATTCCTGAAGTGGAAGAGGTGGTGGGGACGGGGCACCGCCCATGCTGCCCTGCTTCCAGCTGCTACGCATAGGGGGCGGTAGGGGCGGTGATCTCTACACCTTCCACCCCCCAAGCGAAGCTGGCTGCACCTATCGCTTGGGCCACAGGGCCGACCTGTGTGATGTGGCCCTGCGGCCCCAGCAGGAGCCTGGCCTCATCTCTGGAGTCCACGCGGAGCTGCACGCTGAGCGCTGGGGCGATGACTGGAGGGTCAGCCTGGAGGACCATAGCAGCCAAGGTGAGCAGTGAGCAGGGCAGCCTTGCACTTGGGCAGTCACAGTTCTGGGCTGGAATGATTAAGGGACTCCACAGAGACCCTGCCTGCCTCCCAGACTCCCTCTCAGGTTTGATGGACAGTTGTAGTCCAGACCTCCGTCTTCCCACCAGAAATGTGCTGTGTCAGAAATTCTTTGCCAGGCTGATCCTTGAGGGCCCCTGTTTAGCTCATGCTAGGACTGGGAGGTAGATCCAGGGCCTGGGGCATCATCAGGGAAGTACAAACTGTGGGGTTGCTCTGGGGCTGTTGGGGGCCAAGCTCAGACTTGACTCAGTTTCCAGCTTTGCTGAGATGTCTTGTTCCTGTCTTAGGGCAGTTATACGCTGAATTGTTTTAATGATCTTGGTCTGTGTCTTACTCCCTGGCTTGAGGGCAGCAACAGCCAGTCTCAGAAGTCCTGGGTTCACATCTGAGCTCTGCCACTGGGCCCTGGTGAAACCTCTGGCCTATTACTTTTCTTTGGGTCTTAGTTTCCTCTTAGGTAAAATCTAAGTCTTTGTAAGGTCTGTTTTGGAGTGTTGTGGGGATTGAATAACATTGGTAGCCAACAGTCATGCAGTGCTTACTATTACAAACCAGGCACTGTTTTAAGTGCATTGAATGTAGGTGAGCGTGAATATCATCCCCATCTTACAGGCAAGGGAAATGAGGTATGGAGAGGTTGACTTGTCCAGGGTCACATAGCTGGTAAGAGGTGGAGCTAGGATTTGAACCCACACAGGATGAGCTATGCTGATGATAACTTGAGTTGAGGCCGGATGAGTGTGTCTCTGAGAATTAGACCTCACTAGAGTGAGGGAAGGAGTCCATTCCCTTCGTGTGCCCTGTGGGAGGGCATAAGAAAAATAAATCTTGTTCCCAGCTCACAAGGAGCTTAATCTCTGATATCACCTGCTGAGGTACTTAGAATGTGAGAGAATTTCATGACAGGTGTCAAGTTCTTCCTCATGTGCCCCAGCAAATCAAACGGGGCCAGATTCCCCCACTCCTGACTGACTCTGGTCATTTCTGTTTTGTCCTTCTCTGTATCTGCCTGGTGTTTCACCATCAACAGGGACTTTGGTCAATAATGTCCGACTCCCAAGGGGTCACAGGCTAGAGCTGAGTGATGGTGACCTTCTGACCTTTGGCCCTGAAGGGCCCCCAGGAACCAGCCCCTCAGAGTTCTACTTCATGTTTCAGCAAGTCCGCGTCAAACCTCAAGATTTTGCTGCCATTACCATCCCACGGTCTAGGGGAGAAGAGGGAACCGGGGCTGGTTTCCGGCCCATGCTGCCCTCCCAGGGCGCTCCACAGCGCCCCCTCAGCACCCTCTCCCCTGCCCCCAAGGCCACGCTGATCCTCAACTCCATTGGCAGCCTCAGCAAGCTCCAGCCCCAGCCCCTCACCTTCTCCAGGAGTGGGGGTGGGCCACAGAGCTTGCCTGTTCCCACACCCCCTGGGGAAGTGGGGACCACTCCTTCTGCCCCACCCCCAAGGAATCGGAGGAAATCAGCTCACCGAGTGTTGGCAGAACTGGATGATGAGAGAGAGGCTCCCGAGAGCCCCCCACCAGTCCTTATGGAGCCCAGGAAGAAACTCCGTGTTGAGAAAACCCCACTTACACCCAGCGGGTAAGTGGAGATCGTTGTCTCAATTTCACTGGCTTTTTATTCATTTTTAGAGCTCCAGGCTGGGAGGTGGCCCTCTGCTCAGGGGAGGGAGATGGGAGGTGGGCAGAGGTGGAACACATGTTGGAATGGCAAGACCTGGTTTAGCTCTACTAACCAGCTTCACCATTAGTCTAGTGAGTCTATCTAGGTTCGCTCTGTGATTATCCAGGGGACAGTTCTAAGCTTCTACAGGTTTCCAGTGACCCTCGTTTTTATGTCACTTTCTTCAGAAATCGACGTGGGCGTCCTCGGAAGCACCCAGTGAGCACCCCCATGGCTCCCCCTGCAGTTGGGGGTGGGGAGCCCTGTGCAGCCCCTTGTTGCTGCCTGCCCCAAGAAGAGACAGTAGCCTGGGTTCAGTGTGATGGTTGTGATGTCTGGTTCCATGTGGCCTGTGTTGGCTGCAGCATCCAGGCTGCCAGGGAGGCTGACTTCCGGTGCCCAGGGTGTCGTATAGGCATCCCAACCTAAGGACACCATCAAGGCACCAGAGGACAAAGCTGGCACCTCCAGGCCATGGGTGAACACAGTGGGATGCCACTGAGTCCTAAGAAATGCCCCCTTCTTCCCTTGCCTTCCCAGGAGGGAATGACTACAGGGGAAGGGTCCATTACTAAGGATATCGATTCAAGGCCTGGAGCAGGCCCT
This sequence comes from Equus przewalskii, assembly GCF_037783145.1. Lineage (NCBI taxonomy): Eukaryota > Metazoa > Chordata > Mammalia > Perissodactyla > Equidae > Equus > Equus przewalskii. The sequence continues at coordinate 30,892,023 of NC_091849.1, forward strand.
CATGGCCAAGGTGACAGAAGAGATGGCTTCCTACCAAAGATATTGCTGCCTGTAGGAAGTTCCCAGTGAGCTGAAAATTCCGTTACAAGCTGTAGGTCCTTGTTGTCATGGACACTAGAACATCTGTGGTCAGACCAACCATCAATTGCAGAGGCCATGCCTGGAAAGATGTAAGCCCCAGACTTGAACAAGTGAGTTCTTAATGTTCTTGGATGGCACCACCTAAGGAATTCTGGGAAAACCTAGACCACAGCCTCAAAACTTCCTGAACTTGTGGGTAGTTCTGCCACTGACCATGATGATCATGACCTGGCTTTTCACAGCTTTGCTTACATTTCCAAATAAAGAATGAGCATCTTCATTCATTCCTAGGCATTTACTCTTTTTGTGGGTCTGATACTCCTTGCTTTCCAATTCTTGGGAGAATGGATTTGGTAAGGTCTGGAAAACAAATTCCGAATCTCGGGGGAAGAGATGAGCAGACAAGGCACAGAGAAATATGAACCTGCTCACTGAAAACGTGCAAATATATGGGATGAGTTGGAGGTGGGAGACAGGAAAAAAGGAATCCAGGTAATTAAGGTTTCTAGTTTAAAGGAAAACAGATCCACTGCCATTAAAATAAGGTAGTTGGGGTTTTGGTTAAGTTCATAAAGGTGGCAGAACTTTACCAAGTCTCACCAGTGCTACCGGGAAGAGAGAAAACCTGGTACACCTGCTAGAGCAGATGCTGACCTGGTCCAGGTGGATCGACCTAACTCACATATAGTACATTGATTCTCTTCTGTGAGCCTTGCACCAAGCCAAGATATTGTCGAAGCAGCATTTCTATAGTTCTTACTAGGAAAGCCTTATCTCGACCTATTCTATTGCAACCTGCATGACCATCCCCTTCTGTCCTTTAGACTTACCATCCCAAGTGTTTTCCCCATCAAGGAAACAGCCCCAGAGCAAGGGCCCCAATTAGGTAGTGGCAGAGCCAGGACTAAAAGACTAAAACGTGGGGGGGTTGGGGGGGGTGGCGTTGGTGAATCACTTATGGAGAGGGTAGACAAAAACCTTAAGTGAAAACCAAGTGAATGCTGGTATCAAGAAAGCCCAAGGTGGAGTTTCTATAAGGCGATATGCAGAAGAAGTATTTAAAGACTTGATTTCCTAGTATAAAGCCACAGGGGACTTCCAGATAAGAGTGGGGAAAGCAAAAAGCCAGCTCCTAATAGCTAACGGGCTACATGGTAACTGCACGTGTGGACAAAAATAAGTCGCTCAACTCAAATTTCCCCAGGACCCCACCTCATGGGCTCCTAGGAACAAGCTCATGCCTATAAGGTCCTCTCCAAATAAACCTGGACTCCAGTCCCAGCCTCTCCCTCTGACTTGTGACTCTGAGCAGTTTCAATGGCACCTTGGTTTCAGGGCCATTTGGGTCTGAGCTATTAATATATGCTATGGGGTCTTAGGTATCCCCCCATCCCCTTTTCGGTAAGCAGAGGAGGAGAAACCAAAGATAAAAGTATCTACTCGCTGTGTCCCAGGCTTCTTTATTTAAGAACAAAGTGATGAGTGATGTGGGGATTAAAATCAAGAGCATCATTGAACTTCACCTTCCCTCCAACCAGTTCCCCCAACTCCCTGCCCCACACCCTTTGTGTTCCCAATTCCTTTCTTAGTGAATGAAGAACCTGATCCCAAAGCCCTGGTAGGAACCCCAGGGTTCTCTTTCCCTAGCTCTCCCCTTTCCTCTGCCCCCATTCCTGGGAAGGGCGGGCACCTCAGTTTGAGTGCATGGGAGAGCCCAGAGTGGTGACAGACACAGAGGGAAAGGCCTCACCCTCAGGGAAAGGGACCGAGGAGTACAGCGTAGTGAAGTGAGGACCCCCATAGCCTGGGGTACCAAAATGGGGCCCTGGTGCCAGGGGAAAGGATACCGGTCCCCCTGAGAAAGGAGACCCGGCAGCCTCAAAATCCTCTCTTTGCGAATAGTCACTGCTTGATCGTTTGCCCTTCTGGCGACGGTTGCAGAACCACACTCGTACCACCTGGGAGTGGAAGATACAAAGGAGAATGACATTCAACCCCCAAGCTCCAGGAGGTGTGTCTGGCTTGGTTTGGTCATTTGACCCAAAGCCAACAGACTAGAGAGGCTGGAGGGCAGGAGCCAGAGCAAGGGGAAGGGAGGTAGAGACTGGGGAGGAGGAGATGGAGCACACAGGGACGGGGACTCACGTCCTTCTCGAGCCCGAGCTGCTGGGCGATGTGGCTGATCTGCTGCAGTGTGGGTTTCGGGCACTGCAGGAACATGTTCTCCAGGTTGCCTCTCACTCGGTTCTCAATACTAGTTCGCTTTCTCTTTCGGGCCTGCACCAGGGTCTCTGCTTTGCATATCTGCGCAGGTGGGAAGGGGGTGATAAAGGAGATGGGAGGGCAAGCTTCAAACCTAATGAGCAACAGCACGGTGGGGTCAGTGACTCAAGAGCAAATTGCTATGGGGGCATTGACTGGATGTGTCACCAGTGCCAGGTGGTATCTGGAAGCGTGGGTTTAGACCAGTGGCTCTGGGCTTTCTCCCAGCAGAACTGAGGAATTGCACTCTATCCCATTGAGGACTACTGCTCAAGGAGAGCCGCAAGCCAGGGATGGAGGCAATGGAACTTGGGCTGAGACTCGGCAGGTCCCTGTGCATCCCTCCCACCCTCACCTCCTGTAGATTTTCGTTGTTGTCAGCTTCCTCCACCCACTTCTGCAGCAGGGGCCGCAGCTTACACATGTTCTTGAAACTGAGCTGCAGAGCCTCAAAACGGCAGATGGTCGTTTGGCTGAACACCTTCCCTGGGGATGCGGGTTTAAAGATGCAAGGTGAGGCAGTAGGCTGGTCCCTTGTGACCCCAAGAACCAGGCCTCGCCACCTCTTCCCACCCTCACAAGATCCCACACCAGGGTCCCCCTACTTCCCTTCTTGAGGGAACTCAAGGCTGAGGTATCTTTCCCCTCCCTCTCTACCCTCCTTATGGGTAAGGGTAGAGCTGGTCCCTGAAACACCCTCTGCTCACTCCCTTGGTGGGGGGTAAAGGCCCAAGTTCAGGAATGTTCTTTCCAGGGTAGATGTGGTCCCTGTGTTCTGTGGTCAGAACATGCTGAGGGGGACCCACCAAAGAGAACCCCCAGGGTGAGCCCCACATCGGCCTGGGTATATCCCAGAGTGATCCTCTTCTGCTTCAGGAGCTTGGCAAATTGCTCGAGGTCTTTCTGCAGAGCTTTGATGTCCTGGGACTGCATTTAAAAGGGCAGAGGACATTTTAGAACATAAAACACACTGGTTATCGACCCCCTTCCATTTGGGCCCCAAGAACGTGACTATGGTCCCAAGAATGGTCTGTGGGTGTCATCTCTGCCTCCAGGCTGCTCACCTCACATCTAGAAATAACCTATACACAAATTTCATTCACCCCAGAAAGCAACACATCCATTAGATGCACAGCACCATGCAAGGATGGAAAGACAGGCCCTGGCCTCGATGAGAACACCCGTCAGGTTATGAAGGGAGCTGCTGCCTACTAGCCCGTTTAATACTCACAAAAGCTTTTTGACTCAAGTATTGCCCCCAGTGTGAGGAAGTTCTGAGACTAGAGAAATAAAGAGCACCGTTATCTCTGATTCTCATTTCAATATACGCTCGCCTTGAAGGCCCCATAAACTGACACGGCATGCATATACACAAATAAACACCCTCCAACAAGTAGCAGGTGTCGTAAGAGGTATGAATCAAGTGCTTTGTATATAGTTAGTACTCAATTTTTAAAAATATGATTATCCTTTATTATTACTGTATCTTTTTGCAATATAGATGTCTCCTCACTGATTAATTCTACACTTACTGAGCGCTGTCTATAAGCCAGCCACTACCAAAAGTAGACAAAGAGCCCTGCCCTCCTGGAGCTTCCATTCCATTGTGGAGAGATAGTTATCATCCAGTCTGTTGTTAGGAGTGCTATGGAAAACGGTACAGCAGGGTAGGCGGTGCCGGGGAATGTGGCAATTTTAAGATAGTCAGTGAAGGTGATGTTTGAGCAAAGGGAAAGAGCCCAGTGGAAAGGCCCTGAGGTGGGTGGGCCCCTGGAGCAGGGTGAGTGGATGGAGGGAAGGGAAGAGGGGAGGAGCTGATGAGGTCTGCAGTGAGCAGGGTGGATCCTGTAGACCATGAGTGCTGTTTGCTCCGTGAAATGGGGAGCCACTGAAAGGTGTTGTGGAGTGAAAGGATCTGACGCTCACATTTTAAAATGTTCACTCCAGTTGACAAGTTGACAATAGACTAAGGAGGAAGTGAGAATATAACTAGGGAGGCAACTGCAGTATTCCCGAATAGATGATGGTGGCTGGGACAGCAAGGTGTTATGTCATTGATTCAGGATGTATTTCCAAGGTTAATTAATTATAGCGGTGTTTCCAAAGGATTGGATGGAGGATGTGAAAGGAATAAAGATGACGGGGTTGGGCCTTGAGCTACTGCGTGATGGATCGGGTGGAGCAGCTTAGGAAGCCACCACTGCAGAAGAGAGAAAACGCGGGAGTCGTGTCTACAAGGTATATGAGCCTTGAGGGTGGGTGAGAAGGAAAGGTAAACACAGCAGAGGTTGATGGACGAAGCCCTGGGACACTCCGAGGAAGGCAAGCGGCCAAGGGGAGCAGAAGAGCAGCCAGGCCTTTGTGCAGTCCTGGAAGCCTTGAGGGAGGTATTTCAAGGGTGATCCATCACATCAAATTCAAACAGGCTAACTTCCACTCCCAACTTCTGCTCAGCCAATATCTCAAACCTATAAATGTCCTCAGCTGTCCCCTTGTTGGCTTTCCCTATCCTATTTTTGGGATTTGAAATAAGGTAAACCCCATTTCAAATATAAATCCTAGCTTCATCATTTAGCAGTTAAGACCCGTGAAATAGGCTAATAATACCTCCCTAGGTGATTTTGTGACGGTTAATGAGCTAATGATGTAGAGCTGAGCACACAGCCTGGCACTTAGGAAATGGACCACAATTGGCAGCCATTATTATTCAAGGCTCAGCAGTTGCCTCCTGCAAAGAGTGTAGGGCTACTGGGGTGGCTGAAACCACTCACACCTCCTTCGGAGAAGCCTAAAGGCTTAGTACTTGATCTCTAATTGCTTACACTCGTGTCTTCGAAGGCCTGGGAGACACAGCCTTAATAGTCCCCAGCGGGGCTGGATGTGGAAGTCCTCAATCCCTCTGCAAACCCGACATTTGGGCAATGGCATGGAGATGACTTCTTCCCCTTTTTCTTTGTCCACAACTTATGGAATTAAGGCTGAAATCGGTCCTTCCATCTCCCTACAAGGGGTGCTGGGGTGTGTACTTCACATAGTGGTGACTCACTGGCCCCGAGGCAGAGGTCAAGGGAAGACAAGCCCTAAACTTGACGGGAGGTAAACCCAACTACACGTCCACACACATGGCCTGAACAGGAGCTTCTATCAGAAACTAGTCACACCCTAGCCCTTCAGGAACAATAACCCCGGGATAAGCACTGTTTTTACCCTTAGGCCACACTTAACTCTAAGGCCAAGATCCTGGGTCTGATAAGGGTAATGTTTTCAAGAAGGGCTCAGGGTAGGAGAAGAGGCTGAAACCCCAAGCTGGGTCTGGTGCTGGGCTGGTAATGGGTGAGTGACCAGACACTGGTCAGGTCTAGGAAGGGGAAGAAGGAACCTACTTGACAAGGGCCAGGCGGGAAGCAAGGCAAGCCCGGGCCAGCTTCCAACTCCCCCAGGCCGCCCCTGGCCTCACCTGCGGTTCTCCTTGTGTTGACTTCTAGTTCCCACCTCGTCCCTGCTCTCAGGACCGTCTGCAGTCGCCACACACCCCTCTCTGCCTGGGGTGCCACCCTTGCCTGCTCCCGTCTTGGGTTCCAGGCCTAGGCAGTTGCAGGCGACCGCTTCCCCCTCCCCTGGCCACCCCTGCCAGCCCTGCCACCTCTTCCACCCCCGTTGCAGCTCACTTGCCTCCTCGGGGTTTTGTTCCAGCTTCTCCTTGTCCACCTTCACGGCACCAGGGGGGGCAGCGCAGGGCTCAGGGGAGGCCCCCTCGGAGTTGCTCTCCACCCTGGCTCCCGCCTCGCCCTCAGGCTGAGAGGTCTCCAGGCTGCCTTGGGGCACCAGCCCCACTCCAACCTGAGGCCCACAGTACGCCATCCCTCCGCAGAACTCATACGGCGGGGGGCACGGCGGAATGCCCCACACCTCAGCGCCTGGCCCAACCCCCGGCCCAATTCCTGACCCACTGGGAGGTCCCTGGAAGCTCAGCCAGGTCCGAGGGTCAACCCAGCCTGGTTCCGGCCCTCCTGGACCATCGCCTCCACCCCCCGGCGGGGGCGAGAAGGCAAAGTCGGAAGCCAGGTGTCCCGCCATGGGGAAGGACGGCGCCCCAAGCCGGGGGCCTGGTGAAATGAGGGCTCTCCAAGGGACTGCTCAACACCTCTCTCCCTCCCCAATCCCACCCACTAGCCTTGACCTCTGGCCCCGCCCCCTGGATGGGTGGAGGAGAAGGCGGTGGGGGTGGGAGAAACTGAGGCGAAGGGTGTTGGCCTGACGGTGTCGGTGGTGTCGGTGGTGTCTGTGGTAGGGGAAAGCCAGGGGGCTCCAACCTGGTGCCTCTCCAGACCCCAAGGGCCTTGGTGCAGGTCCCCCATGCGGACCCTCTCTTCCAATTCCCAACAGGCTGCCCAGCCCTCTCTTGGGCTCTGGACACCTCAGAGCTATCTGGGATCCCTTCCACACCTCCTCCACGTTCTTTAGGAGCCCAAACACCCTGGCACCTTCTCTTCAATGGGGCCCAGCCACCCTCTTAGTTCCTCAAACATTTATTGTGTACTGCTGGAGCTACCCCTCAATTCCTTAACCCACCCCGTGCTGGCCTCCCCCACCCCCAGCCCAGGAACCTAGGCATTCCCATCCAGATTACCAGCCAGATTCAGTTACCCCAAAGCCGCGGCTGCCCAACCTGCTAAATTCCACCCCATCTCCAGGGGCAGACAAGGCCTCCCTTCCATATCCCGAGTCTTCCGGTTCCAGAGCCCCCTCACCTACCAGACCCAGGAACTGACACCGGCTTTCCCTTCTAGGGGCCAGGCTCTGGACTGAACTGACTGGGCCTGATAGCTCCCCAACCTTTCTCTGGACTGAGGGCTCAATCACCCCCTCACAGGGTCCCTGCACATCAGGTCCCCGCCTCCCTTTCAGGGACCCAAATTTCTAGTACCTAGTTTGTGTTGTCCCTCCCCCACCTCCCCAGCCCAGGCCTGCAGCCCTAGGCCCTGGGTGGGGAAAGCCAAGGAGGGCGGGGGGAGAAAGAAATATCTGACTTCAGGTTCAAAGAGGCTTGGGAGGGACTGGGGGAAGGGGGTAGGACAATGGCCTTGGCTGGACAATCCTGGTCCCCAGAGGGGGCAGCTCTAACCCTAAACAAGTGCTCAACCCTTGAATGGGCCTGGATGGCTCCCCTGGGGACAGCTTCCTGCCCCTCAACCCCCCAGCCCCAATCCCCTCACACAGAATCCCCCTCAGATGGGCTAAAAGAGCTCCACAACCACCCTCCCCCCCAATTCCCCTCAAAGACTGAGCCTCAGACATGGCCCCCCACTGGCACCTAGGTATCCCACTCCCCTTCCTCTGGAGGACTCGGGCGTCCAGCCTCGGCATCCACCCCTCCCCCAACCCCCAGGCCTTGGGATGTGCTTTGTTGAGGGGGGCTGGCGGAAAGATGCAGAGGGGGTGGAGAGCGATTTGTGGAGGGGGTGCAGGAAGCCTGCCCTAAGCTCTCCTACAGAGCCCATTTTTCTGGGCCTGTCCTGAGGGTCTTGAGGGCTCATGCTGCTGGCCTAGTGCTTGATTCTGTTTGCAAGAGAATAGCCCTCAGAGTGCCCGTCTGTGAGGGATGATGTTTGTCTGTCTGCTCCCCAAACTCACCCAAAATGGAGGCCCCAGAGTGAATTAAGGGCTCCGGAAAGTCTCTGGACCAGAGCTCCCTACAGTTCGGAAGGCCAGAGCGCTGAGCGTGGGACTGCTGACCTCTGCTGACCTGAGGCATCTCTTCTTCTCAGCCCTGTCTGGGGTCGTTTGCTGGGGTCAGTGGCTCCATGTCTACCTTTTGAGGGGCTGGGTGTCCCAGTGGGGGCCCTCCTGACTGTGGCCAGCTGTCTTCACCTTGGTGGTATCTGTGAGTCTTTTGAGCCTATTTTTTAATCCTCTAAGTCTATCATGCAGCCCTGTTCTTGGGCCCATCTGTATGTACTTTGTGGACAACTAACCGTATGCATACATTTCAATACTCTGTTTGGAAGATCTGCAGGGCAGTGGGGCTGGAGCTATACTCACCTCTGAGCCACTAACTGCCCAAAAGGCAGATAGATAAAGGGGCCTGGTGGGGGAGAGATGTGCTTTGGAATAGGAGGGGCCCCTCCCCAGTCATCTCCCCAACCCCCAGGACAGAGCCATCACGGCACCTTTGTCATGCATCTATCTGCTGTCTGCCAAGAAGACGGCCTCCCAGAGGAGGGGGAGGGGCAGGCCTAGGAAATCTCCAACACCAGTGCTCTTTGGCTCGCCACCCTCTGGGCTCCCAGAAACCCCTCTCCCCAGGCCAGTCCAGGGAGCCCCTGCTGCCCCTGTCTTCCTAGCAGCCCCTAAAACACCTTCCCCAGTTTCCCCACTCAGCCACACCCGTTTGTAGTTTTAGATTAGTTTGTAGTTGCTCTAGGCGGTATGTTTCTGGCCTGGGCAAGAGGCCTGTTCCAGGGAGAAAGTAAGAGGAGGGGTGCATGTCTGGGTCCGTGCCTGGCTTGTGGCGGGACATCTGAAACCAGGTCAGTTCTGTGCTTGCCTGGAGTCTGACCCAGAACCTTAATGACAGGTTAAATTTGTCTGGAGTCCTAGCCAGCCCCCTCCTGGGATGCTCTGGGCTGACTGAGGCTGAGAAATGCTCCCCTCCCCCTTCGTCACCCTCCTGTTAGGCCTGAAGGGTAGGTGGCTTCACTTCTGTGGAGGCCAGCTCTCTGCAGGCCTGGAGGAGACTGGAAGCGAGGTTGAGTCCTCTGGCCTCGCTCCTCAACTCTCCTAGGTCTTAGAGAGTCACTGAAAAACCTCCAGTCCCCAAACCAATTTAGGACTAGGCTCACAAACTCTCCTCATACACTTTTATTGTAGTGCAATGTCAAGGTCCTTCACAGAGACAAACGCAAGTATCTGGTTGCAGAGCATGCTAGGAGACCAAGGGAGGGCAGGTGAGGTCCACCTGTCCCCAGATGTGGCTGACAAGTATGGCTGCAAAGAGGTGTGATGGTGGCCTCGCTGCTGTCAGCCCAGCCATCCCCTCGTTCCAGCATGGGGTGCTGGTTGGCTGGAAAAACCAGCTGAAAGGGCTCAGATGGGAACTAACGGAGACTTGCTCTAGACCAGGGTAGCAACTCACTTCTTTGACCTCTGGGTTCTGTCACTCTGAAGGCAGGAGAAAAGGAGAGAATGGAGGGCTGAGGAGAGAAGGGTTCAGGCTCCGCCCACTGCGGGAGATGATCCCCCTTCCTCTCATTTTACACATATTCCACTGCTCACTATAAACCAACCCCCTCTTCTCAACACCTGACCTTCTGTTCTCTCCTACGAGATCTGCACACTGAAGTCTTCTCTTCCCAAACCCAGACACTCTTACCTCAAATTGAGGAGACAGCTCTCTGGTTGTAGTCTGCAGTGGAGATAGTGAGGGTGGGGAGCCAGGAGAAGTAGTCAGGAATAAACCAAGGGGCTGTAGACCAGGGTTCCAGGCCCTGACTCTGACTTCCTAGCTGAGGGAGCATGAGGTTGCAACTCCCCCTTCTGTGCCTCAGTTTCCTCACCTAATAAAGAAGAACAGGTCTAATGGAACTCTAAATTTCCTTCCAGCCCCAACATAAAATTGCTGCCCCATACACCCTCCTGTCTACCCTCGCCACTTACTGGACGTGGGAATATACATTTCTCTCTGCACACCTGTGAAGAGAAATTGGGGTTGAGGAGGTGGGAGGGGAGGGACTCAGTGAGACGCTGGCAGGGGCCTTCCTGCACCCCACCTCCCACCTCTAAGCAGCCTTCCTGAGAATCTGGCAGGTTTCCCCACCAAGTTTGATCAAGTTATGTGTGAGGAGTTTGGGAGGCCAATTTTGATTTGGTTTTCAGCGCTTGGGAGCTTATGAGAAACACACTTCAAGAGGTAAAACTTCTCATGGAAGACAGCGACAGAGACGTGTGTGTGCACACATACATGTGCATGTACGCGTGTGTGTGAGTTGGGAAGGAGACAATCCAGGCCAAAGGCTAGGGAGGAAACGGAAATCCTAATCTACTCCCTCCTCTCATCATATTCCCTCAGTTGCTCTTTAAATCGCCACTCTCGGGCCTCAGCCTCCCAGAGAGAGGGATTGCGGATGATCCTCAAGGTCACTTCCAGCTCTAAAATTCTGAGCATACCTGCTGTCCTGCCCTTCTTCCACTGCTTCCGGAGGAAGGTGCCTGCAGCTCCCACAATGACCACAGCAAAAGCCAGAAGCCCACAGAAGATCCAGACAAGGGGGTGGGGGTGGTTAGACAGGGGTCTCTGAAAGATGAGGGCATGTGGGCCACTGACAGACCAGCCAGACTCCCCCCACCCCCCACTCCACCTTTCCTGGGGCCACTCAGGCTGCTCACCTGAGGTCCTGCAGAGACCCAGCATCGGCCTGGTGCTCCACCAGGCAGGACAGCCTCCGCTCATGTCAAAGGGCATCTCAGTGGACTGCTGGCTCTCAGCAGTCCTATCCCCCTGGGATCATGTGGTTTGAAGTCCCCGGGACTCAGGGTCTAGGGGCAGCCCATCCCTCAGCTAGGTTAGCTGGACTAATGGAAGACAGAAGCCAAGGGCCTTCTAGGGGCTTCGTAGGGTCACACACACTGAGAGGACATAAGTGTGATGGCAAAGGAGACCTAAAGACCTCCCGGACCAGGGAAGACTTGCTGCCTCTGGCCTCTGGTCTTGCCAAACTGCCGTGCATCATCCTCCACTCCAGGGCCAGGGCCACCACCCAGGCACTACTGGCGCTGCATTCCAGGGTGACTGTTGGTCACGCCCCACCCTGAGTGTCCTTGGGTGCTAAGCCCTGGGTCAGAATTTGAACACTAAGTGGAGAAAGGGCTGGCCAAATATGTGTGAGAGAAGACAAGCAGAATGGCTAGGCTGGTCAGTGACGGAACTGTGCTCACAAAGGACCCAGGTAATGTGGAATGCGTGAGGCTGGCTCAGAGGCTTGCTCTCCCAACCCTCCACGCAGTGCCCTCAGCCCCTCCACCTTCCTACACTGATCAGTCCGCACCTATCACTCCTATGGTAGGCTGGGGCCCCACCCCAGCTTCCAGGTATTTCTGGAGAGGGTAGATGCAGCTCTGGGTCAGGAAGGATTGCTCCTTTCCCTTCTCCCCATCTGCAGTTCTGCTTTTTTTCTGGATTGCTTTGGCTGGAGTTGGAAAACTCAAGTGTGCTGAGAAGGAAGTCCTGGCCATCATAGTTTTACCGCCAGTATCCCCAGCTGTTTTGTTTCCCCCGCAACTTACAGACCACTACGGTCTGGAGGGTGTGTGATTCTGAAATGCCAAAGCCCCAGAGCTCCAAAGTTACAGGAGAACAAAACAGTGGCATTCTCCACCTCCACTCCCACCACTTCCCAAAATGCCTGGAATTCCCTTCTCCAACTGATAAAAACCCTCACTCATGCTCTAAGACATACCTTCTCTGTCATGTAGGGGCCCAGCGAAGTCACGCTGCACCCCACCCTCAACCCCCTGCAGCAAGTGGCTCCCTCCTGCGTTCCCAGCATGCATTGCTCATGCCACAGTTATGGTACTGACCACACTGGGTCCTCATTGCTATACACCCTGAAGGCAGGGACCCATGCCCTGGGCCCAGCACAGCATCATGTTTAAATGCTACATCTAAATGCCACTGCTGGCTATAATGCCCAGGGCAAATGTAACTGAACCTCTCTAAGCCTCACTTTCCTCATCTGGGAATTGGAGATAATAATAGTCCTTGCCTCACAAGTGAAGATCAAATGAGATAATGCACGCTGGTGCTAATGTAAAACCTGCCAATAAGAATTCAAGAAATGGTAGCTGCTATTGTAATGTTCACTGTTGGTAACAGCACAATGAACAGCACTCACTAGACCCTCAGATGTTTGCTAGATGAAAAAAAAATGATGTAGGTTAGAAACAGATTTCCCTTGGGACACTGACCAGGTCTCTAGGGTTCCTATAATTACTGGTCAGGGTGGGGAGGTGGCTAGGTCAGAAAAAGGCCGATGATTTCCTAGACCCTGGATTTGAAAAGTTGGATATGATTTTTTTCACCTGAAGAGAAGGCTTGGGAGCCTAGAGACAACGGGGATTTCTCTAGTCCTACTCCCTGACTGGTGGAAGGGTGGCAGTCTTATACTTATGTCCTACGCTTTCCAATACCCAATATCTAGACTTTTTGGCACCTCTGGGTACACAATATGATTTGATGTCAGGGATGAAATCCCCCAGAAAGAAGAAGGAGATATCAGAATCTCGGTGAAGGTTGCCGTATCTAGAGTGCCCAGCATAGTGCCCTGCACCGAGCTTAATACATATTAGTTGAACAACAATGAGCGCACAGCTCCATAGCTTTAGGACTGTACTGATCACCTTCTCCCTGCTACACATACACACAATCACCTGGGCTCTGGTGGTTCTTGCTCCATGATGCTCCTTAGGTTGACAACAAGGTGCTGGGCTCTGGCCTTCAGTCTGAGAATCAGATTCTCCCAAGCCCCTGGATCCCTAGCCTGGGACCAGGGTGCCCGGGGCTCTGCCCACCTGCCCTCCCTGCAGCACCATAAGAAAGGCTGATCATCCAAGTAGCCTGAGAATTCCTAAGGGGCTTGCCTAGGGCTGGACTGGGAAAGAGCAATGAAGTCACAGCGCAGAGAATGGGTTGCTGAGGGAAAAAGATATGGTGGGAAAGGAGGCGTCGTCACGGGGACATGGTCTCACCAGGTTCCCATGAGGTGAGGCTGTATGACTATTTTTAGGGCATCAAAAGAATGGGTAAGGAGAATGGGGAGTGAACAGTGGGAACGGAAACTCTTGTTTCCCTGCAGGATCTCATCCAGGCTCATTGTTTTAAATAGTAATGACTCCCAATATCTAAATCCCTGCCCTTCACATCAGTACATCCAACCACCTGTTGGCCATCTTGCCCGAACGTCCTACATCGCCTCAAACTCAACACACCCAAACTGAGCATATCCCCTTAGTACCACCAGGGAACAACCTGGCCCTCATCTTACCCTCCTGGTGGTAGCATCACTATCTAATCCACCTGCTTACTCAAGTCAGAACGGGGTTGTGGTGTGGGAAACCACCTCGATGCCCCGGTAGCCTCCTGGTACAGTACCACGAAGGTGTTTCAGAGGTCACGGAACCAAAAGGCTCACAGAACAAGTAAAGATGCTCGAATCATATGGCTTACTAAATAAATGTAAAACACAGTGAGAAACAAGGGGAAAGTGATGGGGTAGCACAGGATCAGGTGCAAGTTGGGTGGAAGGATCACACAGCCCGAATTCTGGGTTACCCAATGTGCACCTGTCCCATCAAATTGAGGCTTCCTGAACAGTAGGTACCTGAGATGTCCCATAGATTTAGGGTATCATGAGTATTTAGTGCCTACTTGGTCCTTCTTCCCCTATCTCAGTTCGCACAAATAAGTTCTACTTACTTATCAACGTCTAACATGGCTCACAGATTACTAATTTACTTATCTATGAGTAACACTTCTTATGAGTTCCATCCATCTCATTTGATTTCTTGTTTTCTATAGCACAACCGGCTATTCCCAAACAATGAGCAACTGTGCTTTCCATGGCTGCTTATCCTAAATTGCTGCCTCCCTCAACACCTCCTAGTTTCAAACAATTACCAAACCTGCCCAGTTGTTACTTCCTATTTCTTGATCTCGACATTCCTTTCTATCCTCACCAAACCAATCCAAAGCATGGCTCTCTCGGATTACAGCTGGAGTCTTTCCAACTGGTCTCCCTCCTCCGGTCTTCACCATTTAGAATCTGTCCTTCCTGATATAATCAGAGTGACCTATCTGGAAACACATATCTCACTACGTACCACTCTGCTGCTCCTTCAAGGATTCCTTTTGTCCTCAGGATGACTTCCAAGCTTCTTAGCAGGCCCCTCAAAGGCTGACTTCTCGACCTTCATCTCCCACCACTCCCTGCCTTCACTCGACCCTCTTGGACCAGGAATGTTTGAGCTTCTCCATCCTCCTGCCGCTCCTCCACGGCCCAGTGTCTTCCTGAGAATGTCCACACTCAAGGGAAGACTCATTCCCCTCTTCCGCTCCATGCACCAGCACAGAAGCCCTTACCCTGGCCTCAAGCCATCTACCATGCTGCCAGACCCCTTTATCTCGGAGCTTACCTCCGACTCATACGCAGAGAATGGTGGGCTAATCCAAGGCCACACACATCCCCTACACATTCATCTACAGCTGTACTTCCCGAGCAGGCCGTCCCTTTTCTTGCTCGAAGTCAACTCCTTGGCCTCCCTTTGATCCCTTGGTTATTCCCCTCTATCCAGCAGGGAAACTGCCCTGAGCACCAGCCCCTGAGAGAGGTAGGAGGGTACAGTGCAGTCTCGCCAAGCTGGCCAGAGCCTAGGAATCACCTGGGCTGTTTGTTTCCCAGGACTTTCCTCTCGAGAGCCCGACTCAGGAGGTTTGGGTGGGGCTCAATCTATTTTAACAAGCACTTCATTGATAATTCTTATGAGATGTGCTGCCTTTGACCAGGTTTTAACTCTCTGAGCCTTATTTTCCTCATGTATAAAATGAGGAAACAGGGCTGGCCCGGTAGCATAGTAGTTAATTTCCACGTGTTCCACTTTGGTAGCTGGGGCTTTGGATCCCGGGCATGGACCTACATCACTCATCAAGCCATGCTGTGGTGGTGACACACATACAAAATGGAGGAAGACTGGCACAGATGTTAGCTCAGGGCCAATCTTCCTCACAAAGGAAACAAAGAGGAAATAACGCCCAACTCAGAGGATTAGAGGTAACACCCCTCCCCCCACAAAAAGCACCTAGTAGGGGCCAGCCCCATGGCCTAGTGGTTAAAGTTCTGCAGGCTCTGCTTTGGTGATCCAAGTTTGTGGTTTTGGATCCTGGGCGGGGACCTATACCACTTGTCAGCCATGCTGTGGTGGCAACCCACAAACAAAATAGAGGGAGATGGGCATGTGTGATAGCTCAGGGCACATCTTCCTCAGCAAAAAAAAAAAAAAGCGTCTAGTAGGTATTTTAAAGCATATTTGTAATTAAACATAGCTGCTGTTGTCATTGGCTCTTTTTTCAGAAATATCTCTCTTTAGACTCACTCCTTATCTTCCTAAACAAGCCCCTAGAATAAACTGTCCTTCTCTACTTCCTTAGCCCCTACTCACTTTTAATTAACAAAATATCTTACTTGATTTTTTTTCTGATAAAAAAGTAATACCAACTAACTCAGAATAATATCACGAAGAAAGTGATAGGCCCACCAACCCCCCCTCCCCAAATAACTACTGTTGTCAACTTGGCGAATGTTCTTCCAGATTACTTTTCATGAATAGGTAACTCACTTTTTAAACAAAAAATGAGATTCTACTGTTATGTAATTTATTTTTCCACTTAGTAAATATATGTCTCATCAGACTTTGCATTTGCCTCCACCTCAACAAC
Organism: Equus przewalskii; assembly: GCF_037783145.1. Taxonomy (NCBI): domain Eukaryota; kingdom Metazoa; phylum Chordata; class Mammalia; order Perissodactyla; family Equidae; genus Equus; species Equus przewalskii. The sequence continues at coordinate 30,907,852 of NC_091849.1, forward strand.
ATGCTGATCTGTTGAGGTCACCAGTCACTTCCTAATTGCTAAATCCACCAACTCTTTTCAGCCCTTATCTGACGGGGTCTCTCAGCAGCCGGTGACCCTGGATTTCTCGTCCTCTTGTCACTGTCCTGCTTGAGAGCTGACTCCTCTCCTCACCTCCCAGTGCCTGAGCACTGACTGTCAGGTTTTCTGAGTCACTTCCTCAAGCCCTACCCTCTGCTCATTCTCCAAGTACTGCCTGGAGAAACCCACTCACCTCTGGGACTTCTCATTACCCTTGTGGCTCCCACCATCTCTCTTCCACACAGCTGCTCAGGTGATCTTTTCCAAAAACAAGTCCCATCATTTTACTGCCCTGCCTCAGACCCTTCAATGAGACCCTCCCCACTGCCTTCAAAAACAATCAATTTCTTGGCCTGATTCCTGTGGGAAACTCGGACCTGCCTAGCATTTGGAATCAGAAAAATCTGGATTGACATCCCTCAGTCACTAACATACCAGCAGTGTGAATTTAGGGACATTATATAACTTCTAAGCCTCCCTGTCTCATCTATAACCCATAACCCAGAAAATAAGACCTGAGGGATCTGGCTGAGAGTCAATAGTTTAATGTTAGTAAATACCTAGAAGGCAAAGGCAGAGATGAGCGCTCTAACAACCCATATGCTGATTCAGCCTGCGCCTTCCCACCCCCAGTCAGGTTTCAGATCTACCTGTGGTTCCTAGAACCCCACTCTGGCTGTCTGGTTGCCTGGAGTGCCCTCTCCCCTCTGGTTTGTCTACCCCAGACCCTGCTCATCCTCCAGCACCGAGTATCAGCCGCTGACATCTCAAGCCTTCTGCACCTCCAGAGTGGAATTCACTCCCTCCTTTGGGAAGCTCCAAGACCCTAGCATTCTGCTATGATAACATCTATAACACTCGACTGCATTAATCTGCTCCATAGTTTTTCACCAGACTGACACCCTTTAAGATCAGATCTTATTCATCTTTGCATCCCTCATGACAAGCAGGAAGTAGTTAATCACTGAGTAAAGGTTGCAAAAATCAATTTGATATAAAATTCATCTTTTCTCTATTCATCTCCTGCCACGCTACGTGTAGGAGTTAAGGTCAAGGTTCAAGTGTGGGCGGAGAGGATTCGGGGTAATCTATGTAACAGAGGCAACTGGTCTCAGAGACACCCTACCTCCCCCGCCTGGCCTTATCTTCCCTCAGATTTGGCAATCTCCATCTCCCCAGTCCTCCCTGGCTTCAGGAAATGGTCACAAAGGGCCTCATAAAGGCCACAGTTTGGGGGAGGGTGTGGTTGCGGGAACTGGAGGGGGTCTACACAATTGGGCCAACCCACAACTCAGCGCCCGAGAGGCACCGTCAGAGCTCTGGCGGTGGGGGTGGGGGCACTTGGCCTCAGTTTCCCTGGAGGGCAAGCCTCTTGCTGCGGGGCTAGGGATAGGGGTGGGGGTGGGGGTGAGGGTGGGGGTGGGGGCGCGGTCAGCAGGCCTGGAAGGCGGAGTAGGGCCCCCGCACACTCGGCCTCCCGCACTCACTGGCCTGGCTTCTGCAACAAGGCGCCCCCAGCAAGCACAGCAGCAGGACCAGCGAGAGCAGGCCGGCCGGCCGAAAGGCGCGCATCTCGCCCGGGGTCTGAGCCCCAGCCCGCGGCGCCGCGGACGTCAGAGACCACGCCAGGGACCCGCTGAGTCTGGGCCCGCCCGGTCCGGGCCTGAGCGGCGCGTCCCGAGAGGCTCCCATTGGGCCGTAGCTGCTTGGGAGGCGGTACTTTCCCTTTTCCTTGCCTCCCATTGGACTAAATCTAGTTAGAGCCGGGACTCCGTCTTCCGCAGTCGCAGAGAGGCGCTTTGGTCCATCCCGGCTCGGAAATCTGACTTTTAAGTTGTTCTTCTTCGGTCACTGTGTAATATTGTGTTTTTAAAAATCAGCTTTTATGTCTGAATTCCTGTCCTCCGACTAGCCCCAACTTCCATTTTCAGTCACAAGATCATTTAAAGACACATCAGAAGTTTTATTGGTTTTGTCTTTAATTGAGATAAAATACTGTAAAGTTTACCATTTTAACCATTTTTTAGTGTACCATTTAGTAGCATTAAATACATTTACATTGTTGTGCAACCATCACCAAAGAGCTTTTGATATGTATAAAATTTAAATTACAAAAGTAATACATGCTTGTTGTTACAAGTGAACAGCCCAAAAATTTATACAAGAAAAGTTAACAAATGCACTGTTTCCACCACCAGGAGGTAACCACCTTACCAGTCTGCTGTATACCCTTCCACATGTTTCTCTGATGACTGTACAAACAGATATCCACATATTTGAAAGTTTTATATTTGCTCTAACAAAGATAGACTAATGCTAATAATACTCTGCAACTCATAAACATCCCTCCATACATACAGGTTAAACTCCTTTGTAATAACTGCATAATAGTCTATAGCATGGATGTGTCACAATTTATCCAGTCTTTGCGCTCTTGCTGGACATTTGGGTTGTTTCCAGTTCAACACTACAAATAAAGCTACAATAAACATTCTTACATATTCTTAACCTCAGGTTCTTCCTTCTCTAGGGGCTATTCCAGACCATGGGTTGCCGGGCTGGGGGTGGCATTTTCATAAATATCGTCAAATTATGTTCACAAACAATGGAAGCAGTTTTCGGTCTCCACAGTTTTCATTCTCAAGAATGCTCTTTTCCCTGTGTCTTTATCAGCTGTAGATGTCATGGCTAATCAGCTGAGTGACCTTTCATAGGTTTGCAGGTCATTTGGATTTGTAATTTAAACCTTTTAATGAGGCTGAAGTGCCAAGTTTATCTGTGCCTCAAGGAGATTTCATCGCCCCATTAATTCAGCCATGGTTAGTCTTGCTCTCAGGCTGGCTGTGTCAGTGACATCCATGGGGAACACCATGGGATGCAGTCATTCCAGGGCTGTGAGAGGTTTGGAAGAAGGCTAGACTCAGGAGAAGTCCGAGTGGGCAGTGGTGACCAGTAGAACCCAAGTGTCTTGGGCCAACGTCCTTGGGGACTGGCCTCTTCACCCCAGCTGTCTTCCTTGTTCTGGAATGAGATTGCCCATTCCTCAGGAAGACTGAAAGGAATTCAGTCAGAAGAGCATTATTCATCAACGTCCAGACTTGAATTCTAACAGAGTTCTGGAACCTGCCATACCCTATGTGTCAGCTCTATCCAGGTCTCCTTCTCTGAATTACCCGGGCCTCCCTCCAATGACCAGAATGACATCTAATTTTAACACAGAAGGAGATGATCACAATTTGCTCTAGTGTCTTTGTTCCCACCTAGACAGTAAAATCCTTGAGAGCAGGTGCTCTCTTACTCATTTTCTTATCCCCAGAGGCAAGCACAGTTCTTGGCAGACAATAAACACTCAGTCATGAAGTGAATGGGCTGGTGTGGGGAAAGGCAGAGACCCAAGAAGGGCAAAAGCAATTTCTTCTTCCTTCCTCCCCTATTCTTCTAACCCTTGTGAGTTAGAGGAGAGAGAGAGAAAGGGGTGCTGGGTGGATCAGAGGGGAGATGCCGATTCTTTGAGGAGGCCGTGGGCGGGGTTTTAGTGCAGATCCAGCTCGCTGGAAGGCACTGTCCCCAGTCTCATGACCCATGCAAAATCTTTCTCTTTTTAGGAGTCTTTTTTTTTTTTTTCAGTTTTGTTTTTTCTTTTTCTCCCAAAGCCCCCCGGTGCATAGTTGTGCACTCTTAGTTGTGGGTCCTTCTAGTTGTGGCATGTGGGACACCACCTCAGCACGGCCTGATGAGCGATGCCACGTCCATGCCCAGGATTTGAACCAGCAAAACCCTGGGGCCGCCGAAGCAGAGCACATGAACTCAACCACTCGGCCACCGGGTCAGACCCTTCTTTTTAGGAGTCTTGAGGTGGGATATGGAAACAGGAGTCCTGGTATCAATCCAGCTTTGCTTTTGGGTGATTTCGTAGATGGGTACTTAAACTCTTGACTCTCAGTTACAGATCTCTAAAATGGAAGTTTCCTCCTCCAAGAAACATTGTGAAGGTTAAAGGAGATACTGTACTAATAGTTCCTAATACTGTACTAATACAAAGGTCCTGGCAAATAATATATGTTACAAAGAAGTGAGCCACTTCACTCCATCAATTTCTCCCTCTTCCCACAAAACCCCTAATGCCTCCTCTGGCCCACATTGATTTCTCTCTTTTCTGAAATTATACAAGTCACAAAATGTTGGCTAGCAGATGCATATGATCTTATATCATTATCCTGTAGTTGTTTGGTACATTTACTCTTTTCTCTTAAAATGTGGAGGTGCCCAATATCAGGGGTTTTGAGCTCTTTCTGCTTCTCTTCCCTCTGGCCTAGTTTGGGTGCTCGGCAGCTGTTTCATGTCACCAGTTATGAATCCCCTTTGCAAAAGCTGTTTGTGCAGCCTCCTTACTCTCTCCTTTGAGTCTTCAGCCCCATACAGATGGTATTTGATAGACTGAAAGGGAGTGGGGTAGGGGTCCAAAGAGAGCCCCAAAGCTTAAAAAGAAATGATTCATATGTTTACAGGAATAACAGGGCAGAATATTCCATTTCAGATTATTAAAATTTGGGGCAGTTCCTACCTTCAAAGAGTCTACAGTCAAAGATACATGATACATGAGACAGATACATGTTTAAAAACATACACAACAATACAAAGTTACATTCTAAAAAAGATAAAGAAGCCACAAAAATTGAGAGTTCCATTGTATTCTTGTTTACTTAACTAGCCCTTTATTGATGGATTTTTGGTTGTTTCCAGTTTTTGCCTTCACAATGCTGGGGCACATGTCTTCATACATCTTGCCTCCAATTATCTCACTTTTATGATTAACCTTAAAACATTTTTATTATAAACATTTTAAAATTGAAGTGCAATTTGCATATAGTGAAATGAACAGATCTTTAGTGAATCATCGATGAATTTTAACAAATACGTATAGCCATGTCGCCCACACCCTTGTTAAGATATAGAAAGTTTCCTTCGTGCTAGAAAGTTCCCTTTGCCCCTATTCATTCAGTTCCCCATCCCCCACCAAGCAACCACTGACCTGATGGCTATCACCATAGAGTAGTTTTGCCTGTTTTAAAACTTCATACAAATGCTGTCATAGAGGATGGCCACCTTTGTGTCGACTCTTTGTATTTGGCATAATATCCATGTGATCCATCCACATCGTTGCATGGATCAGTAGTTCTTCATTTTTATTGCTGGGTGGTGTTCCACTGTAGCTTATGCTAAAATTTTTAGACATTTCAGGGTCTTGTCAGTTTTTGGCCATTACAAATAAAGTGACTATGAACATTCTTGTGCATGTTTTTTATGGACAAATATCTTCATTTCTCTTGAGTAAATACCTAAGAATGTAAATGCTAGTCATAGAGTCCTTGTTTAACTTTGTTAGAAGACATAAAACTGACTCCAAAGTGGTTGTTTTATCTTCCTCACAGGCAGTGGATGAAGAGTTCAGGTTGCTCCATCTCCTTGCCAGTATTTGTAGTTACTGATCTTTTTACTTTTAGCCATTTTAGTGGGTGCATAGTGGTTGCTCACTGTGGTTTTACTTTGCATTTTCCCCTGTTGACTGTTGAAGGTGGGAACTTTTTCACATGCATATTGACCATATTGACTTCTGCAGAGCGCCTGTTGAAGTCTTTTACTAATTTTTGCTGTTTATTGTTGCTTATTTGTCTTTTTATTATTAAGTCATAGGAGTTTATATACTATGGATATGAATCCTTCGTCAGATACACGTATTGCAAACATCCTAACAAAGAACTTTAAATCTAATGTGGTCAAGGTCACGAACATGCTCAGTATTGTCAACTCTGAAGGAGAGGTCGATCTCCTCAACGTTCTTTATCTGTCAGCAACTTTGCCCACACTCAACAACTCTTTTATTTATTTTGCTTAATTCCTTTGCATTTACTTCACAAATTTTATTACAAAGTAGTTCTAGCTGGAAGAAAAGAATAAAAAAGTGTAAGATACTTTTATGGAATCACCGTCCAGGTTTGTCAATTTGTAAGATTTTTATATTATCTGCTGTGTGCAGTATGCACAGTAAATAACAGAAATATATGTAAATAGTCTTCATTTTGCTGGTTCTGATATGCATATGTTTCAGTTCACACTGTACAGGCAAGGACTGCCTCTGGGGGTGTGTGTGCGCGCGTGTGTGTGTCTTGAATTTGGTGTATGCCTTTATATTTTTACTAAGAATTTTTTTTTATCCCTTTGGCATGTGTTTGGACTTTGTATAAATTGTTACCTGCTGAATGTATCATCCGTAGCTTGTTTTTTCCCTTAACATTGTATGCGAAAGAGATGAATCCATGTTTATTCAAATAGTTCATTTGTTTTCACTGCAGAATAGTGTCCATAGTATGAATATGCTACAATTTCTCACTTCTCCTCATCGACCTTTAGGTTGTTTCTATCGTAGACTGCAATGAACATTCTCGGACATTTCTTGGTCCCTTGTGTGAGTTCTCGCAGGATATGTACGTAGAAGAGGAAGTACTGCACACCTTTACCGCGTGATGCTGCATGATGCCAAATTGTTCTCCAAAATGGGTGTATTAATATATAGTCCTTCTCCCGCTTTTTTAGCTTCTATGACATGATACAGTTTGAGTTTTCTTCCTACCATCCTGGCTGCTCCTTTTCAGTCTCCTTTGTTCTGCATGTTGGCGTGTTTAAGAGCTGTGCTGGGGCTGCTTGATCTGCTCTTAGTGCCTTCCCAATTGCTCTAGTTTCAGCCAGTTTCAGGATTTTCAATCTCTCTTATATACAGATGGCTCCCAAATATGTACCTCTAAGCTTTTTCATAGTTTAAAAAATAACCGCATCAAAACAGGTACTCTCATTTGTTGCAGATGGGATTGCAAACTGGTAACATTTTTAGGAAGGGCAAAATGGTAATTTCTGTCTAAATTAAAAAATGCATACAATTAGCAGTCCCACTTGTAGCAATGTGTCCAAAAGTATACTTGCATACCGGCAAAATGACTGTATTCAAAATTACATGTTGCAGCGTTGTTTGTAAAAGCAAAAAAAAAAAAAAAAAAAAAAAAAATCCAAATGTGTCTATCAGTAGGTAACTGGTTAAAAAGTGTTGCATATCTATAAGATGGAGTACCATGAAATTAAAAAAAAAAAGATGTGGGAAGCTCTTGATATATCCTCATAGGATGGTCTCCATGACATACAATTAGGCGTAAAAAACCGGGTGCAGGAGAGCATGTGTAATCTGCTGAAGTTTGTGTGAAAAGGGAGAAAGAATATATACCTATATATTTATGTTTGCTTGCATATGCATAAAATGTCTTTGGAAGAATAAGCAAGAAATTAATATCAGAGGCAGGCCCCGTGGCCCAGTGGGTAGGTTCACAAGCTCTGCTTTGGTGGCCCAGAGTTTCACCGGTTCGGATCCTGGGCTCGGAGCTAGCACTGCTCATCAAGTCCTGCTGAGGCAGCGTCCCACATAGCAGAACTAGAAGGACCTGCAATTAGAATATACAACTGTGTAGTGGGGGGGCTTTGGGGAGAAGAAGAAGAAAAAAACAAAAGAAGATTGGCAACAGATGTTAGCTTCAGGCCAATCTTTAAAAAAAAAAGAAAGAAACTAATATCAGTGGTTGTCTGTCAGGGATAGGATGGGGGTGAGAGAGACTTCTTACCTTTTTGAAGTTTTTGAATTTTGAACCAAATCAAAACATAAAACAAGATAATTCTAAAGGAGACAAAACAAATGAAACAAAAAACCTCAAAGTGAAAACTTATTAAAAACCTCGATAGAAATAATTCTTTTAGGGGCCAGCCCCACGGCCGAGTGGTTAAGTTTGCTCACACTGCTTTGGCAGCCCAGGATTTCACCGGTTCGGCTCCTGGGCGCAGACACAACACTGCCCATCAGGCCATGTTGAGGTGGTGTCCCACATGCCACAACTAGAAGGACCCACAACTAACAAAAAAATATATACATCTATAAACCGGGGCGGGGAGGTGGGGAGAAAAAGCAGAAAAACAGGAAAAAGAAGAAGATTGGCAACAGTTGTTAGCTCAGACGCCAATCTTTAAAAAAAAAAAAAAGAAAGAATTCTTTTACCCTTATTAAGGTAAAACAGTTGTCTAAAATTTTATCATTCCTCGAACAGGGATATTTGTTACCATTTTAATTCAGTATGTTGTTTTCTTTTTTAATTGTCTTATCTTTCTTTACATGTCTGTTTTTCATTCATTAAAAGGTAAAACAAAACCTTGATTAATTAAGAAATGCAATTGTTTAATGAAGGAAACTGACCAAATCTTGGTTTAGGTAGGAAAGCCCAGTCTATAAGGCATTTTTTGGTGGTGGGACACAATGCTTCTAGCTTCAGCAAGCTCAGGATGCCCTCTAGTGTCCATGTGGCTCCAGATCTCAATAATTAGAAAAAAATCACTTTGGTAGTTCTAGTCTAGGATACCTGATGCAGCCATTTGCCAAAATTTCAGGGACCTCTATAATTAGCCCATTGTGTTGTCCCTATAAGTTTGCTCATACTTGTCAGACTATTTCACCCTATCTTGGGATCAGAAAGTATGCTCAGAACTCCTCTGGGCACATCATTGGCCCAAACAGCTGAGATGTAATAGAACAAGGCCTGAAGGTTGATGGCTTGAGGGATGGCAAGGACCTGAGGGTACAGGAACCAGTCTATGGAGTTGCAGGCAGCCCCAGGTGCTGTGTGTAAGGCATTGCCTCTGGATCATCCTCTCTGACCTCCAAATCTGGTCCCTATCTGGGTATCTGCCATTCCTGGGACCCCAAGGAAACCAAATACTGGATCACTGGGTTGGGAGTGGGGTTCCAGGGATGGGCCAGGTATGGTCTAGCTTGTCCTGTAACTCTGCTTCATAGCCCTCTTCCAGCCCTCTTCTGATGTTAGAAACCAAACTGACAGGCATAGGGCAGTGGTTTGCAAAGTGTGGTTCCTGGGCAAGCTGCCTTGGCATCGCCTGGGAACTTGTCAGAAATGCAATTTTCGGGCCCTACCCCAGACCTACCAATGAGAAACTCCAGGGGAGGAACCGGCACTCTGGATTTTAACAAGCCCTTCAGCAGATTTTTGCTTTTCAAATAAGGCTTCTTTCTCTCTCAAGTCTCAATATATAGTAGTTGTGATTTCTGAACAGTCAGATGTTGGGACATACTTTCTTACCAGGAGGCACTTGGGTCCTTAATCAGCTTGGTCTGAGCCTTGGCCTGGCCCAGGCAAAGAAATTCACATCCTGGATTCTGAGCCCTGTTTACTCGTCCTGGGTACCTGTTGGGCTCCTACTTACACCTCAAAATGCAGCTCCAATTTTGTCTCTCTTATAAGGTTTTTGTGACTCTTTGGTCAAAGTTGATGGCCTACATCTATGTCCACAAAGCATGTGTGCAGGTCACACTTACCATTTGTGTCAAAATTTCCTTACCCGTGTGCACCTGAGCAAACTGTCCCAACCTTGAGTGCAGGGAGAGTTCGGTTCCATCAGCCCCAGCTCCTCCTAAAGACAATGCCCAGAACATAGTAGGTGTTTAATACACGCTTACCAAATAAATGAATTGGCTCCGATGGAGCAGAGAATTGGAACAGGAAACTACAAGCCAAAAGTGGCTGGGAGAAGATTTTCCAAATCCCTTTGTTGGGCCACAGAGCCCACTGGAGTTTGCTTTCAGAACTGCCTTCCAGATCAGCCATTCAAATCCCCAGATGACTTCTGTCTTGGATTCCAATGCTGAGCTGCAACTCTGAGGCAAATCTCACTGGGATTAGGAAATTATCCAATTAGGATGATTCACTGGGAGGGACAATGGTTGGCCTTGACATTAGGGAAGTTATATTTGCATTTCTAAAGAGAGGCCTGCTGGACAAATGAATACATAGTTTTGGTATGCACAAGGATCTTCACGAGAAAAGCTACAGATATCTTGAGGAATGCTAGCACCTAACTGAACCACCCATCTGTCACTCACTGCTGAAGGAAGGGGCTAGATTCTCACTTGGACCTCCCTTCTGCATTCCACTGGGTGTAGACCATCTGTGAGTGGGAAGGTCTCTGGGGTCTGATGCTGGCATGCCTCTTCCCCCTGTTGTGGAGCCTCTGTTGGTGTGATTCATGCCCGGGAGGGCTTCCCAGGAGGTCGAGTGTCCTTTAGATCTCAAGGCCAACATTTTTGGAGAATCCTGGCCAGGGATTCGGGATCTCAGGGCCTCAGATTCTCGAGCTATGAAAATGAAAGAATCCATCCCACTCTCTTAGGTGTGGTGGGATTACAATTATATGACAATCAGTGATCTATAAATTGATGGTGTTCTTAGTGATGCCTTTATTGCTCAGCCAACCCCTATAACCCAAGGATGGATCAAGGATTGTGGAGGGAGAGTTCATTGCTTCCCTCTGGAGGAATCATCAACTGGGATTTCTGCCCCCTGGTGTCCAAGGAAAGATTTTGCTTCAAGCTGAGTTGGGAAAGGAGATTTGGACCTTTTCCATTAAAATTTTATTTCAAATGTTTTAAAATTTCATAATAGTTATCTTATCCTATTAGAAAAGTAAGCCTGCTCAATCACAGACAATATAAAAAATGTGTAGAAGCAGAAAGATGGGAAACCACCTACTGTCTCCCTCAGCAGGATCATGGTGAAAGCTCTGATGGGCAGATCTCCCCAGACTTCATTGTGAAGTGGCCCCTGGAGCTGTGCTTTGCAGCCACCCTGAGTTCCCACCGGTTGTTTTTTATGTATGTGTATGTCTATACAGGCCTATGTAGCTGTGGTCATATGTTATGATTTATTTTGAATCTTGCTTTTGAAAACTTTTTTATTATCAATAAGAAACTTTATATATTACAAACTCTTCTTAAACTCTGCTTTTACCTACTGTATGCTATTTCCAAAAGAAGGATATGACCACTCTTCTCCTGTATCTTTTTTATCATTATAAATAATGTCTGATTAATATCCTTATACCTAAATATCCCTCTATATTTTGTTTTAAAATCATAGATTTCTTGAAAAGAAATGACTGGGTAAAAGATTATGGATACTTTGAAGGCTTGTTGTACATGTTATCAAATTGCTTCTCAACAGCATTATACCACTTATATTCATTCATTAAACCCATATTTATTGAGTCCCTACTCTGTAATGAGACTGTTCTAGATGCTGGGGATACAAGTGATGAGAAGTGGATAAGGTCTTTGCTTTAAAGAACATATATTTCAATGACAGTCAACAAATAAAAACAATTATTCTGACGTTAGTGATAATTGCTGTGGAGAAAAATATGTCTGGGCTAGAAGATTGGTGCGGGGGAATGGCAGGGCATATGTTTCAGACAGGTTTGTTGGACACGATGTTTCTGAAGACTTGACCACTGGACTCTTGAGGAGAGACCTGAAAGGCGTGAGGAGCAGCCATGTGGGTCCCCAGGGGGGAGGTGCACATGGGGAGTCACAGCAGGAGCAGGTGCCCTGAGACAGGTGCAGGCAGGGTCCAGAGGCTGGTGTGAGTAGAGAAGAGTGAGCTAGGCTGAGGGTGGTGGCATGAGGCCAGAGTGGTCAGAGGGACCTTGTCCTGTGGGCCTTGTAGGCAGTGGTGAGGGACTGGGCTCCATTCTGCCCCAGAAGGGAAGACACTGGAGTGTTCTGTGGGATGTGGTGGTGAGGATATGTTCTAACGCACATTTTAAAAGATCACTTTGGGAGGCTGGCCTGGTGGCATAGTGGTTAAGTTTGGTTGCTCCACTTTGGTGGCCTGGGGTTCACAGGCCTGGATACCGGGCTTGGACCTAGGACCACTAGTCAAGACATGCTGTGGTGGTGTCCCATATAAAAATAGAGGAAGATTGGCAACAGATGTTAGCTCAGGGCCAATCTTCCTTTAAAAAAAAATAAAAAGATTGTTTTGTCTGTTACATGGGTAATGGACAACAGGGCATGGAATCAGCAGGAGGCCCAGCTGGAAGGCCCACCTGTGCACTGTTGTAGAGGATGCTTCTGGGATGGAAGCAGTAGAGGTGTGAGAAGTGACTGGATTCAGTGTCGGTACATTTTTTTTTTTTGAGGAAGATTAGCCCTGAGCTAACTGCTGCCAATGCTCCTCTTTTTGCTGAGGAAAACTGGCCCTGAGCTAACGTCCGTGCCCATCTTCCTCTACTTTATACATGGGACGCCTACCACAGCATGGCTTTTGCGAAGCGGTGCCATGTCGGCACCTGGGATCCGAGCTGGCGAACCTGGGGCCGCAGAGAAGCAGAACGTGCACACTTAACCGCTGCGCCACCAGGCTGGCCCCATGTGTTGGTACATTTTTAAGATGGTGTCATCAGTAATTCTATGGAGAATCACTCATTTATTTCCTTGCTTTAATTCCGCAGTTGATTCAAGTGGCTTACTGCAACAAAGCCAATGTAATATACAGGAATTATTTAAAAGTCAACACCAAGGAAAACATAAATTTTAACATAAAACTGGGGTGAAGCTAGAACATTACTAGGCAAACTGGAACATCTGAAATATTTGCTGAAACGGAGAGTTGACTGTTTACTTAGGGATTTTGTTGGCTCAAAAATCGCTTATGGTTACTGCATAAGAGAGACACTAGGTGGGGCAACAGCTCAGGGTCAGTCCCCTGTTTCTGCTCGAGGAACGGTTTCCAGTTCTACACTTTGAGTCAAACAAATTAATCCCAAGATGTTCAAAGATAAACTCAACACCTACAAAGTCGTTGAGTAAGTGTAAAAACCTCAGATAACCAAGGACATTCTACATGACCTCACTGTGACTGCTGAAGAGAGAGGGTCATTTCTCGGGGCCCCAAGACATAGGTGCTATTGGGCTGTAGCCCTAGAAATAGCCTTTTCTTTCTTTCTTTCTCGCTTGCTTGCTTTCTTGCTTTCCCTCTCTCTCTCTCTCTTTCTTTCTTCCTTCTGTCCCTCCCTCCCTCCCTCCCTCCTTCCTTTCTTTCTTCCTTTCTGTCTCTCTCTCTCTCCCTCCCTCTCTCTCTTTCCCTCCCCCTCCCTCCCTCTCTCTCTCTCTTTCTTTCTCTCTCTCTTTCTTTCTTTCTTTCTTTCTTATTTTTTAAAGATTGGCACCTGAGCTAACAACTCTTGCCAATCTTCTTTTTTTCCCCTTCTACTTCTCCCCATATCCCCCCAGTACATAGTTGTATGTTCTAATTGTGAGTGCCTCTGGTTGTGCTATGTGGGGCGCTGCCTCAGCATGGCTTCATGAGCAGTGCCATGTCCATGCCTAGGATCTGAACCAGTGGGCCACCAAAGCGGCACAGGAACTTAACCGCTCAGCCATGTGGCCGGCCCTGATGTCCTTCTTTCTATCTACCCGTCCCGCAAAGCCTTACAGCCAACTTCAGTGATGTCAGCTGAGCTAGGATTTTAGTTTTCTGTTGTTGATTCTGTCTGATCATTTGTGTGAGCTTCAAAGTGTGACAGAGAGATTTTCTTGTAACGGTATTTCTTTGATGGACTTTCATGTCCACTCACAGTGACTCTGACTTCCCTGCCTGGTCCCTGGAAGAAACGGACTGCCTTGCACTTCTTTTCAGTATCCCTTTGTGTAGGCGCGATCAGTAGACTTGGAGTCAAAGGCTCCCCCACTCTCTCCCTCCTCCCTAATGCAGAGTCCTTTAAACTTTTAGGGGACTAGGGCATCTTCCACAGTCTGCTGATCTGATGAATATCGTTGTCCCATCTCCTGAAATAAAGGCACATGTGCACATAGCACAGACTCTTGCTTGCAATACCAACGTGGGGAGGTTTCCTAGACTTTGACTCTCCATTTACACAGAGTTGGGTGGGTGGATGTGGGGGCTGAGGTCCAGAGTGGGAGCCCCAGGCATCCTGCAGGATTTCTCCATTGGTGTTTGTTTTCCTGAAGTTTGGAGGAATTTGTACTCAGGAGGAGAAAACTTTGAAAAAGGTGTGAGATATTCAGGGGTGGGTGTAGAGAGTGGAAAAGGAAGAGGAGGTAGAGACAAAGCAGAGAGGGGCTGGGCAGGAGGTGAAGGGTCCAGGAGCAGAGGGGCCTGGCCTGCTGGCAGCAGGTCTGGAGCCTGGAGCCTCACTGCTGGGAGGCCTGAAGCCCAGGAGGAATGGGGAGAGTGTAGAACCTTCTACTGGCCAGATAAATCAGGGTAGAGTTTGTTTTATTTTGTTTTTGTATTTTATTAAGATGAATTTGGTAAATCAGCAGGCATGGGAAATAGGGACCTACTTTTCAAAGGAAAACATTTACAGTCTCCTCCCAGTTTGAACTCATCACCAGTCACCTGAAGAAGGGAGCCAGGCACCATCACAAGGCCCACAGTGCCTGCTCGAACCTACTTAGCTGCTCAGGTCTCTGCACTTCCACCTACGGTTTGGGCTGAGGGAGGCTGGGGCTGCGAGGTCGAGGAAGGAAGGAAGGGCGTGGGGGCTTTGGGCCCTCCCTTCCACGCTTCCTTTCTGGGCAGTTATTGCTTGAGTTCCTGCTTCCCCGCTGCCACCCCACCCCTCATCCCACTCACACCGGAGCAAAGGAGAGCCCCAGTGCTCGGCCCAGGAAGCCCTTCATGATCTCAGACCTGCCAGTGCAGTTTCTCTGCATTGTCTCCTTGCAGCCACTGACAAGGGGTGAGCCTGAGAGAGCATCACCCAGATGGGCTGGATCCTCTTACAGACCCTGCCTTTGCCCAAACATTCTTGAAAGTGCTTTCGATCAGAAAGTCAGTGTCATTCTTTAGACTTGCTCCAGAGCCTTTGACCTTTCTCAAGGGCAAATCGATGCTCAAGCAACAAGATTTGCCCTGACTTTGTCTCAGACCCGAGGATGCTATGGCAACGTGGGGTTCGAATGTGGTTGAAGTGTAACTGTGACAGCGTCCTTGGTGCCTGCACTGGCTTTTACACTTCTTTTAATTCTAGCCTGCACCTTTTGTCATAGTTGTGACTTGTCTGTCGACCCCACTAAAAACATCTCTTTCAGAAACAATTTAAAAAGATTCAGAGCTATCGAAATGTGAAGGATTATCTTAAAAGAGAAAATATCTAGTGTTGGGTTTTAATTAACATTCTGGTTTTTAAAAATCTGTAACTTACTGACTTTGGGGTTTAGCTTCATAATATTTTTAAACAGAAATATTCTCTCTCTGACATCCTCCCCAATACACATCCAAATTTATATTAAAAGATAAAATTCCAACATTTCAGACAAAGTGTAAGTCACCAAGGTATTTCAGTCCCCAGAGGTACCACTGTCAAAACTTTGGTGAGTAATCTTCCAGGTTTCCCTGTATTTAAAATATATATTATATTATGTAGGTGGTATTAATGGCATTATAATTCAGTATGTTCTTTAGTTTTTACAAAAGCTTAGATGTATGCTGAGCACATCTTTTCATAGCAATATATTAAAAATATATCTTATTCCTTATAATGGTTGCATAGAATTTTATCACCTGGCTTTTCTTTAGGGACAATGGAAACGTTCTGCATCTACAATGGTGACATGGGTGTGTACAATTGCCCAAAGTCAACCATTTCAAATGAAATTGCATTCCATATAGATGCACTATATTGTATGTAAAGTATGCCCCAAAGAAGTTGGTTTTAAAAATATTATCCTCTTTGAAATTTGTACTTTGGTTCTGTAAACAAAACAAACAAATCACTGTGTTCTTTTTCTTAAGAGACACACTCCAGGTGCTGGCCCCGTGGCCGAGTGTTTGGGTTCGCGCTCCACCTGGGCAGCCTGGGTTTCGCCGGTTCAGGTCCTGGGCGCGGACTTGGCACCGCTGGCACGGTCAGGTTGGGGAGGTGTTCCACATGCCACCGCCGGAGGCACCCACAACTAGAATATACAACTGCGTACTGGGGGGCTTTGGGGAGAAGAAGAAGAAGAAAAAAAAGACACACTCCACCACATCTGGAGGTAAAGGGTCCAGATCTGCAACCTGCTCTCAAATGGTCCGGCAATAACAAAAATAGCCATCTATTTATGCATTCAGAGAGGGATAAATCAGCTGGAGTCAAATGTTAATAAAAGACAAAACTAAATAGAGGGGGAAAATAAAGGTTAGAAATAATAAAATTATATCTTTTAAAATTTATTTCCCCTTTAGCATTTTTCTCCCTTTTTCTTCTCTCTTTCTTTCTTCCTTTCCCTCTTCCCTCCCTCCTTTTCCCACTCTCTCCCTTACATCTTATTCCCTGCATATTTGAGCCCCCTGGTCAACACGTACGACTGTGTCCAACTCAGAACCCTCAGGTACAGAGACTCCAAAGCGCTCTGGTCACCGGTGCATTTTGTAGGCAGCAAAGCGCTACCAGAGCGCGCTGTCACTGTTTCAGTGAAAGTCACTCCAGTCTTTGATGGAAGTCACACCAGGTCTAAAATATATTCCTCACCGAAGGTGACAGAAGCTCGGTGGTTTTGTCCTGGATTCTTAGTCGTTGGTTTTCATCAGGCCGGCAGAGTTCGATTGAAACAGGACCTTCCCGCGCCAGACACTTTCCTTCCTGGGGTGAGTCTGGGGTGACGCCAGGCTGTGGGAAGGGTTTTCAGGTCTTGGAATCCAAGGTCGGGCCCTGTAGGGGAGGGGACTGGAAGCAGCATTTCCCTACTCACTTGCCTCAGAATCACCCAGGATGCTGTTTAAAATAAGTCAGATTCCAGATCTCCCTCCAGACTCTGGGGCTCCGAATGTCCTGCAGAACCCGGCAGGTCTGCGTTCTCACCACCGGCAGGTGTAACTGTCCAAGAGTTTGAGAACTAGAAACCTAAATACAACTCTTTTCCCTTCCACTCTGCCCATGGCACCTTCATTCTGCTTTTATATCAATGAGCAACTTTTATTTTGTTTAGGCCAGAGTGGGGCAAGGGGCGGGGGCAGGACGGGGGATCTTCAATCGTCCCCATAAACTCTGGACCAGCCCACCTGAAAATGTGCTCAGGCCGCCCTGCCTTGGGTTATGTAAGCTCACTGGGGCTTTTTAGTTTCTTTTCTGGATCCAGCAGAGGTCTCTGAGGTCTGTGCGAGGATGACGCCTCTATGCTTGTGAGGCCAGGGGTCTAAAGGCGAGAATGGAGGAGAAAAAGTTTATGGAGCAGCAGAGAAGAGGGCTGAAAGTAGGGTGGGGTTGAGGGGAGAGGGCTTTTTATGGAAGATGACCTGGGAGGCTTGGTGGAGGAGGGGGAGCCAGGCCTAGATCCTGGGGAGCACCCCAAATCCGGAGCTCGAGACCATCAGAGCCTCTCCTAACTCCCAGAAAGAGTGGGAATGGCTTCGTCTCTCATTGCAACCATCTCTAAATGCTGTGGAACAGCATTATTATTATTATATTATTATTATTATTTTATTTAGTATATTATTATTATTATTATATTATAGTATATTATTATTATTTTTATTTTCATTTAAGGTATTAAAAGTACTTTTTTTGGAGGGAGGGGTGAGCTGAATGAGACAGTTTGCTGGAGCTGCCACACCTAGGAAGTCCTCAAGAAGGGTTGACATCTTGGATAGAAGGGCTTGGGACCAGCTGTCAGGAGAGCTGGGTTCCATCTGCCTCTAACACTCGCACTCCCCTTGTGACCTCTAGCAAGGAAAAGAACCTCTCTGAGATGGGACAGGACCCAATTCCTGATTTGTGAAATAGAGTATGATGGTCAAAGTAATTAATAAAAATGGATGTGAAATCTAAGAAATTGTTAAAACCTTCTGATGCATGACTTTTCCGTCCACAGAAAAAGTGTTAGGGGAAGGGTCTTAGTGGAGTGGTTAGTAATGGTGGGTACAGTTCAACTTTGAAAAAGGATTTGCAGGGCAGACAAAGGTGAAATGAGCAGTTCCTGCTTCTGGAGTGGCTCATTGTCTAATGGGGAGATTGTAAGTTGGTAAGATGGGGTTCAAGGCAGGGCACGCTTGGTACCATCGGGGAGGTTCAAACCCCGGGCTGGACAAGTGGTTCTAAGACTCGCCTACACATTGAAATCGTCGGGGGAGCTTGAAAAGATACTAAGGTCTAGGTCCAACTCGAGGGACGCTGATTCAATTGGTTTTGGCCTCGGCCTGGGTATATGGAGTGTAAGAACTCTCCAGGTGGTTCTAAGAAGCAGCCAAGATTGAGGACCATGGGCGAAATGTTCCAAAGACCAAGAGATGTGTGTTGGGGATAAAGCACAGCCTTCAGTAGGGTCTTTCACAATGGCATTCTTGTTAATATTAATATTAATATTATTGAGATATAGTCCATATATCACATAGTTTACCCTTTTAATGTGTATAATTAGGTGGTTTTTAGTATAATCCCAAGGTTGTGCCACCATCACCATCATCTAATTGGGATGATCTTTTAGGATGTGCAGGTCTGATGGGTTGGAAGGCAGAGGTGAGAGTAATCCAGAGGAGGGAAATGCTTAAGCAGTGACATTTTGGTGGGACAGGGTAAAGAGATGGGGAGGGTCCATTTTTATTGCAACCCAGGGGACATGCCTCCAGAGAAATGGGGGTGATGCCAGACAGCAGGTTGTGGCAGCTGTGGGCTTTGATGGTAGAGGAGAGGCATTATGTACTAAATACAGCAGATGGGCAAGCTGTGGATGGCTTGAGACCTTATAGTTATATCTGGGGACAGGCACAGTGTTCAGGAAGGCTTTACAGTTTTCTAGGCTGAGGTAAATGAAAGCCTGGACTAAGGTAGTGGCTGTGGGATTGAAAAGGGGTTGGAGGAGTTGACTTTGAGTCCATGAGGCAGGGGAAAGGGGGATCAGAAGGGACTGAGGATGGTGATGCTAAGAGAAGTAGGGGAGGGGGAGAGGCTGGTTTGGTGGGAGAGGTGTAGTTTCCTTGTAGACCTGTTGGATTTGAGAGGCAGATGTTCCAAGAGGTGCAGATGTCCTGAGGTAGGTTGGAAGGCAGAGTCTGGAGTGACATTGTTGTTGAAGTGGAAGGTGGGGAGCCGCCCCATTGGGCTGTGATCCCTCGAGGACTGGATAGACACTTACAGGATGTGGCCATAGGAAAAGAGACCTGGTTGTCTCTGGAGTCACTGGGAGGTGGAGGAGGCTGCAAGATCTAAGTGAGTTTGGACTCTGAGTGATTCAACTGGGGAAGTTGCTTCTGAGAGACAGCAGAGGTGGCTGAAATCTGCATAGAGGTATGCAAATCTGGTCACTAGTGATGTTGCCAAGAATGCTGTGCTTGGTTAAGGAGAGAGGTGTGTGTAGGAGAGAAGGTTGTCCTGAAAGGAAGAAGCCAGGGAGAGGCCAGCAGGTAGGTGCGTGTCTCTACAAGGAGCTCTGTGAGGATAGCGATGCTCCTGGGCGGGGAGTCGGCTTTGGTGAGGAGGGAGGCAGTGATCTGGGTGCCCCTGAGGTTGGGGCCCTACCACTCAGCTGCTCAGAGCCTGTCCCTGTGGTATTTGGCTGCACTCACGGGAGGTCTAACTTGCCTGGAGATCCCACCTCGCACGCTTTGCCAGCATTGGCGCTTAGAACGGCGATGATGTCAGGTCTAGCTGGCTGAGGTTTCCGCTTTTCCCCCTCTGCTTGGGCTCACCGGGGGCGTTACATTTCACAAGTGTAGCCCATTGCTCCCTGCTCACGAGTCCATGCAAAAGAAGCGTGGTAGAGCGGGCCGGTATATTCCTTAATCAATTTCCGCCCGCATTTGCTGGGGCTCAGCTGAGCTTTGCCGCTGTCTGGCCTGCTGCGAGGTTGGCAAAGTTGTGGCCATGTGACTGTGCCATGTCCTCCTGCTCCCGGCCCGCGCTGCCCTCTGGCTCTTTGCTTACCACCGCTACTGAGGTGGCTCATTGAGGTCCTTGGCCAGATAGGACCCTAGGACAGTTCCAGGGGTCTGGGGGGCTTGGAGGGGGCGGATTCTGTGAGTGTCACGGGGACCATCGCGCCTGCAGTGTGGCGTCGGGGGAGGGGGGCTGGGGGCTGGACATGGCCTGTCGCCACTCCAGCTCACCCTGCTTTCTGCTTTTCCAATCTCTTTCAAGGTCTCTTCTCATTCCGCCCCTGCCCCCATGTTCTGCTCTCTTTGTTTTCCTCTTCCCATTTGAACATCTCAGTCCTTCCGACCACCCCGGGCCCTGGGCTGCTTCTTGGGCTGGTGCTTTGAATGACATTCAAGGGCCCTTGGAGGTCGGAGGCTCAGACAACACTTCCCACCAGTTTTTGGGGTGTCCTTTCAGGGCCCTGAGTACTGTCCTCTCTGCTCCTGTCCCAATTCCTGCTTTGGGTAACAAGGAGAATCCAGGCAGGCGTAATCCTCACTCCTAGGAGTTAGAGGCCTTTTTCTAGTGACCAGGAGCTCTATGGGGGATCCCAGGCTCTAACCGTGTTTCCTCCTGCTGTGGGCACTGAGGCTGCTCCTGACTCTCACACTGAGGGAGGGTAGAGTCTGAAGGCTTCTGGCCAAGGGATTCCATCTGTGACTTCTCTGGTCTCCACCCTCCTTCCATCTCACTGTCCCTTCCCAAGGTTAACTCTAATTTTCTGATATGCCAGCTTCCCACACCAGGTTCTGTCCTGGCCTCCTTTCCTGCCATGTCATGTGCCCCTCAGTCCTTTGTCCTCCCTTCTCCCACCATCCCCTCCTCTCTGCAGTTCTCTGACCCCTCTCTAGTGCGTCCTCCCTTCCTCCTCTTCCCCCAATGGCAAGTCCCTTCTCCTCCCCTCATGGGCCATTGCCTACAAGGAGCCTTCACCTGCTTGGCTTCTAACTCCTCATGACTTTCCTGAACCCTAACTTTTTGGGGGTGCCTTTTGCCCAGGTGGTCTTCCCTCCATCCCCACTCCGCTCCTGCCCTCACCAAGGGGAGCCCTAAGACACAGTGCACAATCCCTTGTGCACAGACCCATCTCCTGTCTTGATGCCCAGTTGCCCTCCCTCCCCTCCAGTACAGGCTCCTGCTTTTGGCCCTGCTTCATCATGAGCCTTTCACCCAGCACCACCCAACCCTACTCCTCTATCCCAAACCTCACCCTCTTAAGGCCTCCACTCTCCAGCCCACAGGTACTAGACTCCCTCTCTCCCTGGACTATCAGCACCCCTCCTGCCATGGCACCTTGCCCTGATCCCACCCTGTGCCCATCTGCCTGGGGCCTTCACCAAGTTCTTATCTCTCACAAGCCCCCTCCAATGGGACCCTTGCAATCACCACCCTGACCTCACTCACCCTCTCTCAGAGCACCCCTCCTGTCGGCACCCTAACCCGCGTTCTTCCAGTCACCCCCGTGCAGTGCTCTTCCACGGCCCCCAGTCCCAAGTTCTCACCATTATCTCCTCTGCTGCCTCTTGTGCTCCTCCGTACCCACCACCGACATGAAAACCTACTCTTGGTCCAACTGCTAGCTCCTTGGCCTTCATCCCTCCCCCTTTGGTTCCTTGACCCCACTGGCCTCTCATTCCCTACACCACATAGCCAAAACCCTTATTTATGACAGTTGGTTGGCTCCGCTCTTTCCCTACAGTGGGCCTTCTCCAAGCACTGCCCTTCCTGTGCTGGAGGTCTAACCCAACCCTCTTTGGAGGTAGGACCTGCCTCTGTTCCTGAGCCACTCCCACCGTGTAGGTCCTTCCCCAGGCTGTGTACCTTGGCATTTGAGATCTATTTTTTCTTCCATCCCTCCTCCTTCTTTCTAACTCTAAACTACCTTTGGACACACTGCATTGCCTTTTTGAGACCCCACCACCCACCTCTCCCCAGGGGACATTGGTAGGTCCATCCACCTCCCCACCTGGGGCCTCATCATGCCTCTTCCACTCTGGGCCCAGGCCCACACTTTCACCTCCTCCAGGGGTACTGACCCACCCTAAACTCCTTTGTGTCACAATCCACCCCTTGTGCCTCACTGCCACACCTTCCCTTGGCCCCAGCTTGTCCATGATGAGCCTTCACCACAGGCAACAGCCCCTCACTCCCCATCTCACCCTAACCGCCTTTGCACCACAGTCAACTTGACCATGGATCCCTCCCATCCTGGGCCCCTCACATGCCCTCACTCCCAAGCTGACAAGATCTCCCCTTCACCATGGCCTTCTTGCATCTCCCTTGTTCCCTGCAGGCCAGCCTCTCCCCTTGACCTCCTACTTGGACCCTTAGGACAACCATGCCTCCCTCTCCTGGTACCTGTCCTACATGTTTGCCCATTTCCATCCCCCTCCTTCCATTCCTCAATTCTCCTCTCCTCCTTTCCCCTTTCCTACTTTCCTGTATTGGAAATCTCATTCTTGTCCTTTTGCTCATGTGCATTTTCTGCATCCTCAAGACCTTGAGAAGCTCAAGACAGCAGAACTTTTCTGTGAAACATCTGATGTCCAGTTGTATCCGGGAAGCAGTTTCATCTGGTCTCCTCTTTGCCCAGGATCCCAGTCTTTGTTATGACTTCACAGTGGTGTCCCAGGATGGATCTGTGCAACCAAGATTTTTTGCTGAGGGACACTTGGATGGTCAGCCCTTCCTGCACTATGATAGTGAGAAAGGCAGAGCAGAGCCCTAGGGACTGTGGGCAGAAGCTGTCCTGGGAACTGACATGTGGGACATAGAAACCAAGGATTTGGCAGAGAAGGGGAAGGACAACAGAAAGACCCTGGCAGAAACCATGGTCCTGCAGGACCAGAAAGGAGGTGAGAGTGGGGAGTGTGCCTGAGTGATGTAAGATCTTTTCTAGGAAAGTTTAGGGCAGACAGCAGGGACCTGTGTCTTTCCACTGATTAGGCTGGGAGAGGGGGTGAGGATTGGGGACTGTGGAATTCAGCATGGAGGTGGCTGTTACTCAGCCAGCACAGGAAGACATGGAGGAGAGAAAGGAGGGGGGTCCTGGCTGGAGTTTCTCACTTGGGCGGGGAAGGCAGAGGGACACAGAGAATGGAGAAGTCACTGCTGAGTGGGGGCAGACTTGCATTCCCTCCAGGAGATTTGGGGCTGCAAGATTCAAGAAGACAACAGCGCCAGGGGCTTAAGACATTTCTACTATGATGGGGAGCTCTTCCTCTCTTATCACCCCAAGACCCATGATGAATGATGCTCCACTTCTTGGCTCAGACCCTGACTGTGGAGATCAAGAAGTCCTGGGATACAGATGGCTTTCAAAGCAAGGATTACTGGGCCCATGTGTAGGGAGAGCTTTGTGGAAGGCTGTGGAGATATCTGGAATCCTGGATGGGTTTCATGGAGAGAACAGGTATGACCCTGGGTCAGGTCCCTCCTATCCACCAGACTCCTGAAGCATCCCCCTCAACTCTGCCCAAGGGGACCATCCCTGTACTATGGGATGCATATATGTTGTGTTGGCATGTTGTGTTGTGATTTGACTGTCCTGTTAGAGCCACTGGATAAAGACACCACACAGGTGGGGAACTGTCCCAGTGTCCATAAACCAGGGAAGCGGTGCACCCTCAGACAGAACGCTGAATCTGGGGAGGTGAGTGTCAGGCACGAGAGGACTGACACTCCTCTCTGGGGAGTCTGGGGGGCCAGTCCCCTTGGCTCCCAGCCTGCCTGTCACAGAAAGACCACCCCTCACATCCCCCTACTCAGCATCAGCACTTGGATTCAAGAGAGAGAGACCTAAATCCTGCCCATCCTCCTTCCAGGACTGGGAGGAATTGGACCCCAGGGTGCAGAACAGATTTGGAGAAGGTCTGGGGTCAGTGGGGGCTTCAGCCAGAGTTGGAAAGGTGGGGAGAGCCCTGTTATCTCTGTCTCCCTTGGAGGGGAACAGAACTTGGCTGCCAGCCTCATTGCCTCTGTGCTTTCCTCCCCAGAGCAGCCAGCAGTGAACGTGACCCGCAGCCAGGCCTGGGAGGGCATGGTCACCTTGACCTGCTGGGCTTTCGGGTTCTCTCTCAGGAACATCTCACTGACCTGGCTTCAGGATGAGGAACCCCTGAGCCAGGAAGCCCAGCAGTCTGGGGGGGTCCTGCCCTATGGGAATGACACCTACCACACCTGGGTGGCCATAAGGATTCCCCAAGGAGAAGAGCAGAGGTTCATGTGTCACGTGGAACATAGCGGGAACCACACTGCACACCCTGTGCCCTCTGGAGAGCCTGGGATGCTCCTGGAGGGGGTTCTGCCCCTGGTAGGGTCAGGGGCCAGGGTGGGAGAGAGGAGAGCATGCCTGTGCTCTGGGTGCCCGGGTTATAATAAGGCTGTTTTTCAGGAAAGGCCGTGGTGCAGCAGAGTGGATGGCCACCCATTCTGGGGGTTGCTGTTATTAGTGCCATTATTGTGTATGCCCTTTGGTGTGCAAGGAGAAGACACATCAGCTGCAGAAAGCTCAGGTGAAAAACTTGGGCAGTGGATGGTGATGAGAGGGGCTCTGCTGAAATGTGCAGGACCCCTCTCTTCTCCTTCTGCACAGATAGGAGTGGAGATGACAAGTCTTCCTGCTCACTGGAGTGTAACAGGAGACGCAAGTTGGAGTAGGTGTGAGAGGAATTGGGGGCAGTAAGTCCACAAATGCTGCTTATCTGTGCACATGGCCAAGGCCGGAGCCAAGAATCTTGAATTCTTAATTTGGGCTTCTCTATGCTGCCTAGATAAGGAGAGCGATCAGCTGACAGCAGGGAGGGCTGTGGCTCCCACCTGTGCTCTGATCTCATTCCTTTCATGTCAGGCTCAGCAGGGCTTGTCCTGTTGAACTGTGGTGGGGATCACGTGCTTATGGGCAAGGCCCACAAGGAACTTGGGGTCAAGGGGATCAAATGGGGGAAGTCTTGGATCCCCTGGGGAGGAAGAGGAAGTGGGGCATAGGGATGGGGAGTGTGGTGTGATGTACCTAGACTATTTTGTCTGCTTACCTTCCTCCTTTTCCCTTAATTTCTCCTGCCACTGTAAGGAAGCAAGACAATGCACATGATGCCCAAATATGGTGCTTGCATAGTGCCTGAGCCTCCTGTATGTGAAGTGCCTTGGGGAGCCCTGACAGGCCAATGGGTTTTGGGCAGAAATAACGGTCTTTTCTCCATTATGTAGCTCCTCAGATTCTTCCTGTAGGAGCTTGATTCTGTTATCCTTTGAGTCACTCCTAGCCTCTACTCTTTTTCAAGTTGCCCATAGCGTATTCTCATGCTTCCTGGTGCTTCCCTTCAGAGAATATGGAAGAACAGATATACATGGACTATTTTAAAGAACCAGTCCATTCTCCAGGGGACCTTGGTTACTGTTTTCATCCTGCCTCTAAGTTCTTTTCCCGTCCAGCCCATCGTGGGGCACAGTCTCCAGGACCACTTACAGATGGGCACTTTGTCAGTGCTCCTGTGTCCTCAGGTTGCCTTTCCTGAGCTAATGTTCATTTCTTGGTGTGGTCAGCGCCAAGTGAATGTGCAGTAAGGGATGGCAGGAAACAATTTTTGCTCCACAACCTAATTGCTTGAAAGAAGAGTTAAAAGGGGGAGAGAAAATGTCTGTTCTCTAGTATATAATAAAGGCAATGAAACAGGTGGAGAGTGGGGTATGAGCAGGGCACAGGGACCTGGTGAAGTGTCCAGGAGATACAGGCCTGCTGTCTGCACCACTTTGGTGTGATCTTGGGGAGGTGAGTCCCCTCTGTGCCTGCTTTCATCATCTGTTAATTAGGATAATTACACCTGCCCTGTGTGCTTCACAGGGTGAGTGGGAGATCTGAAAAGTCGCTGTGTGCAGTAAGGCTGATGTCCTGCCTGAGTATGTCCTCCTTGACATTTGGTTACCTTGTTCTCAAAAAAACCCTGAATGTCCAAGGCCTTTGTCCTTTTTTTCTTTCTTTACTTGTTCTGCTTCTGTCTGTCTCTCTAAGACTCTTTCCTTCAGCTATCAGCTCTCCTGTGCTTCCTCTTTTTCTTTTGTTAACAGTTTTATGGAGGTATGATTTTGTAGGGGAGGAAGACAATTCCTCTACCCTCTAGGTCCTTCTGGCTGGTCTAAGAATTAAACTGACATGAGGCAGAATAACAGGAGAAAAATCAAACAAAGCTTAATAACATGTATACAAGGGAGAAACCCAGGAAAACTGAGTAACTCAGCCAGACAGGCCAAAGACACCACCTGAAATACCATTTTCAGCTAAAGACAAAGGAGGATGTTGCGGGTAGTGGTTTGGGACTTCTAAGGGGAGGAGGGCAGTTCACATGGAGATGGAAAATCAAATGTTTGGTAGACAGAACTTTGATAAGAATGGGCTTAGCAAGGACCCTCTGAGTCTACTGGTACCCAGAGATATCTATGGTGATGGCCTGTCCTGGGGACAGGACTTCTATCTTAAATTCTTTTAGGCAGCTAGGAGAAGGTCAAAGTTTCTTTCAGAGTCTTTTGTTTTAAAAATAATCAAGCCAAAGAGACACATTTGGGGTGGCCAATTCTGCTTCTCTACAGTGTACATCCATAAAATTCATCCTGTGTGCATGTGTAACTCCATAATTTTTAGAACATTATAGACTATCTCCACAATCCAGTTTTAGAAACTTTCCATCGCCCCAGGAGTCCTCTGACCCCCCTGACATTCAATCTGCATCCCACCCCAACCCTTGGCAACCACTATTTTGCTACTTATCTCTCTAGATTTGTCTTTTCTGTACACTTCATATAAACAGAAATACATGATATGCACTCTTATTTTGCTTCTGGTATAATGTTCTTAAGTTCATTCCAGTTGTAATATGTATCTATGGTTCCTTTCCTTTTACTGCTGAATAGTGCCCCATTGCATTGATAAACCACATTTTCTTTATCCTTTCATCAGCTGATGCATATTTGAATTGTTTCCTATGTTTTTGGCTATAATCAACAATCCTGCTGTGAAGCTCCATGTTTAAGTTTTTATGTGAACATATATTTTCATTTCTCTTGGGTATATCTAGACGTGGAATCACTGTGTTGTGTGGTATGTTGATATTGAACTTTTTAGGAATCTGACAAAGCATTTTGCAAAATCACTGTTTTATTTTACATGTTCACCAGCAGTGTATACTCTAGCAATGAGGGTTCTAGTTTCTCTGTATTTTCAGCAACACTTGCTTCTGTCATTTTTGTGATAGCCATTTTCATAATGAGTAGTATCTCATTATAGTTTTTTTTTAAAGATTTTATTTTTCCTTTGTCTCCCCAAAGCCCCCCCTGGTACATAGGTGTATATTTTTAGTTGTGGGTCCTTGTAGTTGTGGCATGTGGGACACTGCCTCAGCATGGCCTGACGAGCAGTGCCATGTCCATGCCCAGGATGTGAACTGGCGAAACCCTGGGCCACCGAAGCGGAGCACGTGAACTTAACCTCTCGGCCACGGGGCCGGCCCCTCTCATTATGGTTTTAATTTGCATTTCCATAATGACTAATGATGTTGATAATCTTTCAGTATGCTTATTATAAGCTATTCGTATATTTCCTTGGGTGAAAGGTCTATTCAAATCTCATGTTCATTTTGCCTAGCATAATACCCTCCAGGTCCACCCATGTTGTTGCAAATGGGATGATTTTGTCTTTTTTATGGCTGAATAGTATTCCATTGTATATATATACCACATCATCTTTATCCAATCATTGGTTGATGGACACTTGGAATTGCTTCCATGTCTTGGCTATTGTGAATAGTGCTGCAATGAACATAGGGGTGCATATGTTACTTTGGATTGTTGATTTCAAATTGTTTGGGTAGATACCCAGTAGTGGGACAGCTGGGTCATATGTTAGTTCTATTTTTAGTTTTGTGAGGAATCTCCACAGTGTTTTCCATAGTGGCTGCACCAGTTTGCATTCCCACCAGCAGTGTATGAGGGTTCCTTTCTCTCCACACCCTCTCCAATATTTGTTATTTTTAGTCTTAGTAATTATAGCCATTTTAACAGGTGTAGGTGGTTTCTTGGTGTAGTTTTGATTTGCATTTCCTTGATGATTAGTGATATTGAACATCTTTTCATGTATTTATTGACCATCTGTATATCTTCTTTGGAAAAATGTCTGTTCCTATCCTCTGCCCACTTTTTGATTGGACTGTTTGTTTTTTTGTTGTTCAGTTGTGTGAGTTCCTCATATATTATGGAGATTAACCACTTGTCGGATATATGATTTGCAAATATTTTCTCCCAATTGGTGGGTTGTCTTTTTGTTTTTATCTTAGTTTCTTTTGCCTTTCAGAAGCTCCTTAGTCTGATGAAGTCCCACTTGTTTATTTTTTCTTTTGTTTCCCTTGTCTGAGAAGACATGGTATTTGAAAAGATCCTTTTAAGTTTGATGTCAAAGAGCGTACTACCTATATTATCTTCCAGGAGTTTTATGGTTTCAGTTGTTAGCTTCAAGTCTTTGATCCATTTTGAGTTAATTTTTCTGTATAGCATGAGATAATGGTCCACTTTCATTCTTTTGCAAGTTGTTGTCCAGATTTCCCAACACCATTTATTGAAGAGACTATCTTTTCTCCATTGTATGTTCTTGGCATCTTTGTCAAAGATTAGCTGTCCATAGACGTGTGGTTTTATTTCTGGGCTTTCAGTTGTGTTCCATTGATCTGCG
The DNA here is from genome assembly GCF_037783145.1 of Equus przewalskii. Classification (NCBI taxonomy): domain Eukaryota; kingdom Metazoa; phylum Chordata; class Mammalia; order Perissodactyla; family Equidae; genus Equus; species Equus przewalskii. The sequence goes on from NC_091849.1 coordinate 30,936,422, forward strand.
TGCCTGTTTTTATACCAGTACCATGGCTTTGTAGTACATTTTGAAGTCAGGGATTGTGATGCCTCCAGCTTTGTTCTTTTTTCTCAGGGTTGCTTTAGCAATTTGGGGTCTCTGGTTGCCCCATATGAATTTTAGGATTCTTTGTTCTATTTCCGTGACGAACGTCATTGGGATTGTATTGAATCTATAGATTGCTTTGGGTAGTATGGACATTTTAACTATGTTTATTTTTCCAATCCATGTGCATGGAATCTCTTTCCATCTCTTTATGTCATCATCTGTTTCTTTCAATAATGTCTTATAGTTTTCATTGTATAAGTCCTTCACCTCCTTGGTTAAATTTATTCCTAGCTTTTTTATTCTTCTTGTTGCAATTGTAAATGGAATTGTATTCTCGAGTTCTCTTTCTGTAAGTTCGTTGTTAGACTATAGAAATGCAACTGATTCTTGTAAGTTGATTTTGCACCTTGCAACTTTACTGTAGTTGTTAATTATTTCTAATAGTTTTCTGATGGATTATTTGGGGTTTTCTATGTATAAGATCATGTCATCTGCAAACAGCGAGAGTTTCACTTCTTCATTCCCTATTTGGATTCCTTTTATTCCTTTCTCTTGCCTAATTGCTCTGGCCAAAACCTCCAGCACTATGTTGAATAAGAGTGGTGATAGTGGGCATCCTTGTCTTGTTCCTATTCTTAGAAGGATTGTGTTCAGTTTTCCCCTATTGAGTGTGATGTTGGCTGTGGGTTTGTTATATATGGGCTTTATTATGTTGAGGCAATTTCCTTATATCCCCATTTTGTTAAGAGTTTTTATCATAAATGGCTGTTGGATCTTGTCAAATGCTTTTTCTATATCTATTGAGATGATCATGTGGTTTTTATTCCACATTTTGTTAACGTGGTGTATCACATTGATTGATTTGCAGATGTTGAGCCATTCCTGCCTCCCTGGAATAAAACCCACTTGATCATGATGTATGATCTTTTTAATGTATGTTGTATTCAATTTGCTAATATTTTGCTGAGGATTTTTGCATTGATGTTCATCAGCGATATTGGCCTGTAATTTTCTCTTTTTTGTGTTGTCCTTCTCTGGTTTTGGTATCAGGATAATGTTGGCTTTGTAGAACTAGTTAGGAAGCCTTGTCTCCTCTTCAATTTTTTGGAACAGTTTGAGAAGGATAATATTGTCTTCTTTGAATGTTTGGTAGAATTCACCAGAGAAGCCTTCTGGTCCTGGACTTTTATCTTTTGGGATTTTTTTTTTAAAGATTTTATCTTTTTCCTTTTTCTCCCCAAAGCCCCCCAGTACATAGTTGTATATTCTTCGTTGTGGGTCCTTCTAGTTGTATGCATGTGGGATGCTGCCTGAGTGTGGTTTGATGAGCAGTGCCATGTCTGTGCCCAGGATTCGAACCAATGACACACTGGGCCACCTGCAGCGCAGTGTGAGAACTTAACCACTCTGCCACGGGGCCAGCCCCTGGGACATTTTTGATTACTGTTTCAATCTCCTTACTGGTGATTGGTCTATTCAAATTCTCTACTTCTTCTTGATTCAGTTTTGGAAGGTTGTATGATTCTAAGAATTTATCCATGTCTTCTAGAGTATCCAATATATTGGTATATAGTTTTTCATAATATTCTCTTATAATCTTTTTTTTTTTGAGGAAGATTAGCCCTGAGCTAACTACTGCCAATCCTCCTCTTTTTGCTGAGGAAGACTGGCCCTGAGCTAACATCCATGTCCATCCTCCTCTACTTTATATGTGGGACGCTTACCACAGCATGGCATTTGCCAAGCAGTGCCATGTCCGCACCCGGGATCCAAACCGGTGAACGTTGGGCCACTAAGAGGCAGAACGTGTGAACTCAACCACTGCACCACCAGGCCAGCCCCTCTTATAATCTTTTGTATTTCAGAGTTGTCTGTTGTAATTTCTCCTCTTTCACTTCTGGGAATTTTATCTATTTGAGCCTTCTTTCTTTTTTTTCTTGGTGAGTCTAGCTAAAGGTTTGTCAATTTTGTTTATCTTTTCAAAGAACCAGCTCTTGGTTTCATTAATTTTTCCTATTTTTTTTTGTTGTCTCTATTTCATTTATTTCTGCTCTGATTTTTATTATTCCCTTCCTTCTGCTGATTTTGGGCTTTGCTTGTTCTTCTTTTTCCAGTTCATTTAGGTGCATTGTTAGATTGTTTATTTGGGATTTTTCTTGTTTGTTGAGACAGGCCTGAATTGCTATAAACTTTCGTCTTAGAACTGCTTTTGCTGTATCCCATAGATTTTGGCATGTCGTATTTTCATTTTCATTCATCTCTAGGTATTTTTTGATTTATCCTTTGGTTTCTTCATTGACACAATCGTTGTTCAGTAGCATTTTGTTTAATCTCCACATTTTGTGGCTTTTCTGATTTTCTTCCTGTACTTGATTTCTAGTTTCATACCTTGGTGGTCAGAAAAGATGCTTGGTATTATTTCAATTTTCTTAAATTTATTGAGACTTGTTTTGTGGCCTGATATGTGATCAATCCTGGAGAATGTTCCATGTGCATTTAAAAGAATGTGTATCGTGTGGTTTTTGGATGGAATGTTCTGTGTATATCTACTAAGTCCTTCTGATCAAATGTCATTTAAGGCCAATGTTTCCATATTGATCTTTTGTTTGGATTATCTTTGTTTGGATTACATTGGTGTAAGTGGAGTGTTAAAGTCCCCTACTATTATTGTGTTACTGTCTATTTCTCCTTTTATGTCTGTTAATAATTGCTTTATATATTTAGGTGCTCCTATGTTGGCTGCATAGATATTTCCAAATGTTATAGCCTCTTGTTGGATTGTTCCCTTTATCATTATGTAGTGCCCTTCTTTGTCTCTTGTTACAGTTTTTGTTTTAAATTTGCTTTTGTCTGATATAAGCATTGCTACCACAGCTTTCTTTTCTTTGCCATTTGCATGGAGTATCTTTTTTCATCCTTTCACTTTCAGTTTGTGAGTGTCTTTAGGTCTGAAGTGTGTCTGTTGTATGCAGCGCATACCTGGGTCTTATTTTTTTTAATCCAGTTGGTCACCCTATGTCTTTTGATTGGAACAATCTGTCCATTGACATTTCAAGTAGTTATTGATGAAAATGTATTTATTGCCATTTTATTACTTTTCTTTTTCTGGGTATCTTAGTAGTTCTCTCTTCCTTTCTTTTTCTCTTGCTCTTTTCCCTTGTGGTTTGGTGACTTTCTTTAGTAATATATTTGATTTCTTTCCTCTTATTTATTTGTTTACTTATTATAGGTTTCTGGTTTGTGATTACCATGAGGTTCCTATATAATATTCTATGTATATAGCAATCTATATTGAGTTGATAGTCCCTTTAGCTTGATCTTCTTGGCTGTAGGTTTTTTCCTTTCAGCACTTTAAATATGTCATGCCATTCTCTTCTGGCCTGTGTCCCTCCTCTCCTGGATAAAGTGCATTGATTTAAGATTACTTGACTTCATTTACAACACAAAAGCTGTAGGGTTTTGGCTGAAAAGTCCACCGATAGCCTTATGGGCTTTCCTTTGTATGTCACTTATTGCCTTTCTCTTGCCACTTTTAGGATTCTCTCTTTATCTTTAATTTTGGACATTTTAATTATAATGTGTCTTGGTGTGAGCCTGTTGGTGTTCCTTTTTTTTGGTGCTCTCTGTGCTTCCTGTACTTGGATGTCTGTTTCCTTCCTTACGTTAGGAAAGTTTTCAGCTATCATTCCATGAAATAGATTCTCTGCCCCTCTGTCTCTCTCTTCTCCTTCTGGGACTCCTATCATATGAATGTTAGTAAGCTTGATATTGTCCCAGAGTTCCCTTAGACTGTTCTCATTATGTCTAATTCTTTTTTATTTTATCTACTCAGCTTGGGTGATTCCCTCTAGTCTTTCTTCCAGCTCACAGATACATTCTTCAGTATCATCTACTCTGCTATTGAGGCCTTCTAGTGAATTTTTCATTTCCAGTATTGTATTCTTCATTTCTGATTGGTTCTTTTTTATATTTTCCAATTGTTTGTTGATGTTCTCACTGTGTACATCCAGCTTTGTCTCAATGTCAGTGAACATCCTTATGAGTTTTTGTTTGAACTCTTTGTCAGGTAGACTGCTTATTTCTGTTTCATTTAGTTCTTTCTCTGGGGTTTTGCCCTGTACTCTTGCTTGGAATGTATTCCATTGCCTCCTCATTATGCCTCTTTCTCTGTGCTTATATCTATGTATTAGGTGAGTCAGCTATGTCTCCTGATCTTGGATAAGTAGCCTTATGTAAGAGATGCCTTTTGAGGCCCAGCAGTGTGCTTCCCTCTTGTCACCAGTCCAAATGACCCAGGAGTGACCGACCCCTGTGTGAACTACTTGTGTCCTTCTGCTACTGACAGAGTTGCTCTTACTGCAGGTACTCAAGGAGTCTAGTCTTTCCCTCCCTGGTCAGCTGTTTGTAAATCGGGTTTGGGGAGCCCCAGCACTGCTGGCTACAAGGTCTAATAGCACACTGCTGTTGCAGTTTTCCTTTTAATTGAGTAGGTACTCAGTGTAGCTGGTTGCTAGGCTCAGGTGCTTAGAGTTGCTGTAGGCCTCAGGCCTGCAAGGCTGTTGTCAGCTCTCTTAGGATTGCAGCTGAGTGGGGCTGGCTGTAGGCATGGGAGCACCCAATTTCTTCAGGCTTTGGAAGGTGGGGCCGATCCTCTTTGTGGCTGTTTGTGAAGCACATGTCTTCTGCCACTGATAAGCCCCACCTCCCACAGGTCCACACACACTGTCAACACAACCCTGGTCCATGCACACTTTCCAACCCCCTGGAGCACACCCAGTTGCCCCACTGCAGAGGCCCCCACCTTCCACCAATGCCCCCGCCCCCCCCCCCCAGGTCACCTAGTCCCCACATAGGCCTTGCCTCACAGAGGTGGACACACTTGCCTGCCTGTAGAGGATCAAGGCACCCAGTCCATGCAGTGTGGCAAGTAGTCTGAGGGCTTGCTGTGAGGCTGGTCCCTAGGGCAGGCTGCCTGCCCTGGCTGAACTGGATTAAATCTGTGCTCTAATGGATGTGGCAGACCCTGGGTTATCAGGCCAGGGGGAGAACTTCAATGGTGTCTGCCAGTCTGTGTCAGCACACCTGGACCAGATCAGAACAATGGCCCCCCACCAATGTCTCAGTCTCTGGAGAGGTCTCATCTTTCACTGAGATGCACCCAGAACCTATCAGGTGAGTCTCTTTTCATCAAAGGACTGTGCAGCTTTCTTTTTGGTGATTTTAGGTTACTCTCTGAGACACGTGAATTTGTGCATGGGCCCTTTATGAGCTGGGTTTTTTCGGCTTTTGTCTGATAGTTTTTCTGAGGATATCTCTGTTGTAGTTAATAGCCAGTGAAGCCAGATAGTAGGACACTCATCTCAGTTGTGCTGAGTCTGAAGGATGCTTATAGCCGTAACAGGCTGGTGCACCGGTCCCCACTTCTCCAGGGAGGGCTGCATACCTTAGGGTGGCTCCTGCCCAGCTGGCTGTGAAGCTCTGCCTCTTGCAAAGGTGGCTTTTTTATCTCCCGAAGGAATTTCTGCCTCTTTTGCCTTAGTCACTACTGTCCCTTGTTGTGGGGGTTCTTTTTCTCCAGTTTTCAGTTTTCTCTCCAGGGTAACTTTTCCAAAAATAGTTGTAACCTGATTATGTTTGTGGGAGGAGGTGAGTTCAGAGTTTGCCTACACCGCCATCTTGATGAGATCTCTAATACAATTTTTGATACTGCTAGAGGGCGTGGCTTTGTTCTTTTCATCCTGGTATTATTTGGTCACAGTTACCACCTATTGCCACTGGGTGGGGGTAAAGAGCCATGTATTCTGAGTCCTCTGCATCCCACCAGGATCCCAGGTGCCGGAGCCGGCACTGACTGGGGGGTGGGAGGGGGCTTTCTTCTGCATGCTCTCACAGGCTTACTTGCTCTCCCCTCACTATCTGTTCTCCTGGGGTGTTGGTTTGATGAGGTTGCCCCCCCATGATAGCTTTCACCCCTGTAGGGGGCTTCCTCCTAACCTGCAAGGGACCTCTGGGGTCTTTGATGATCTCCCCCCTTCCTTCCCTTTCAGAGGCCACACACAGTCTCAGATTGCAGTCTTTTGGGGAAGGAGCAAAGTTTCCTCTCACCCCGTTCCACCTCTCCCAAGGGAGGTTCCAGTTTCTCCACCCTCTGACATATGGCTACATGGGTCTCTCAGACATCTTCTGTGTTGTGTGGATGTCCTCTGTGGAGTATGAATGTCTTTTTCATTGTATCGTGGCAGGGAGAGATCACTGGGAGAACTCACTCTGTCATGATGCTGACGTCACCTCTCTTTCATATTCTTAACTTAAAAAACCAAAGACCTGCTATAGCCAAACCGGTTTTCCACTGCCTCAATCCTCTCTCCCACCTGGCCCTTAAGCATGACAGCTGAAGAAGCTGTGAGGAGGGGCCAGCCCTGTGGCTGAGTGGTTAAGTTGTCTGCTTCAAAGCAAGTTAAGCACTCTGCTTCAGCAGCCCGGGGTTCACTGGTTTGGATCCTGGGTGCAAACCTAACACTGCTTGTCAAGCTATGCTGTGGTGGCATCCCACATAGAACTAGAATTACCTGCAACTAGGACATACAACTATGTACTGGGGCTTTGGGGAGAGGGAAAGAAAAAGAAAAAGAAGAAGCTCTGAGTGTCCTGAGCATTCCCTTACTGCCTGGGGAAAAACTTCAAGTTTAATCTGGGCCTAATTCACAGACAGAGTCATGGGATAGGATGGGGATTACTTTTTGGATTTCTCCTTTATC